>NC_057861.1:208412513-209012513 GCF_019393635.1 Dromiciops gliroides | reverse complement strand
GATCTTCCCTATTGCCATAGTAACTTTCTATGGTCGGTGTTTTGTTTTGTCCCCCACCCCCACCCCGATTTAAGCTCATTTTTAGCCTATTTTGTGACCATTAAAGTAGAGCTCTGCTTTGGGGGCACAGGGTATACTGTCCCAAGCTTCTTGCACTGGGGGACAGAGGCCTGTTCATTGACTTTGGCCTCTGAATATCACAGCTTGTCCACTGTCCTAGCTTGGCTTAGTCTGGTTGTGCCTGGTTCCTGGGCTGGCAATTTGACTTTTCTTTTGGATCTGGAGAACTCACAGCCAGCCTGTTGTGCCACTAGCCAGAGAAAGCAGGATCAAAGGACCTCAGTTGCTGATCTGTACTGTAGCTAAAGGCTTCCTGATAGCTTGCCTGGACACTGCCTGTACTGGGCAGAACCATACTTCCACCTAAATGAAACAGACATTTCTGAAGTCTCTCTGAGTTATCTTGAGCTGGAAAATTGTATCACTGATATTTTGTGGGTTCTGTCACTCCAGAATCCATTCCTTGGGCAGCTAGGTGGTGCAGTAGATAAAACACCAGCCCCGGATTCAGGAGTACCTGAGTTCAAATCCGGCCTCAGACAGTTAACACTTACTAGCTGTGTGACCCTGGGCAAGTCACTTAACCCCAATTGCCTTACCAAAAAAAAACAAAAACAAAAAAAAAGAATCCATTCCTAGTCTTAATTTAACATTGCTTTTGAGGAAAAGAGGAGAGAGCTCAGGCAACTTGTTGGCTTTTTTCAGCCATCTTGGCCCCCTATTCTTTTCTATATTGTAATAGAAATGGCAGTTTTATGCCTTGGAAAAAAAAAAATCTGTCTTCACTTGCTCTCCACCCAAGCATATCCTGAATGCAAATGGAAATAGGTTTTCTGTCTTTAAAAGGCCAGTCCCATATAAATTCTCTACTACTCTTTCCTGAGAATTACAACATTAAAATTGTTTAACACAAGAATACAACGTTGTAGCTGAATTCAAATTTAACACAAGTTCATCTTCTATTTTGAAATGTATACAAAAATAATTTATTGAACTCAGTTATGTTATACAAAATTAATTTTCAAAATCTTTATCATAAAAATCTAAATAAAAAGAAATTTATTAACTGAGTATTTGAAAGGGTTTATGATTTTAGCAGTATGGGTATTTATTCTATCAAATGAATTCTTTAAAATTTCCATATCTCTCAGAAAATAGTCACCTTGTGACTAATTCTAGACTGTGTTCATATGCTTTAGTTGATTGAGTATTGGATGACAGACAAATAGATTGTTACTTCATCCATGTTCAAAGCCTTTTTACCTTCTTCAAGAATTGTCAGGGCTTATGTTCTATTGGTATAACTTGGGAGATTCCATGACTTCATCAATATAATAAACCATCAAAGTAGGATTTTCATGGAAATAAAAGCATAAGCAATAGGTTGATAGAACAACATAGCAAAGTGAAGTAAGAGAAACCTCTTTTTTCTATTTAAACAAAGTAATGTTAGGCAAATTTGCAAGCAAGAACATCATTATAATATAGTTGTTATAAAGGGAGTTGTGAGCACACAGAGATGTTGACTTTATTTTGGCAATGAGAAGAGGTATGATGGAAAAGTATAAGGTAATAAGTTAACATCAAGAGATGGTATTCTAAGTTTGAGCTCATAAACTCACAGTATTCATGTGCTTATAAGGCCTACCATCCAGGCTATACTTGGGCAACACAAAGAGATGCAGCTCCAAGTCCTAAGCTACCAACAACAATGCATGCACATACTATTAAAATTTATTTTCTGAAATAAAAAGGAAACTGAGGGAAAAGTTACCAAACCATCTATCATTTAATATGTAAAGCTAATACTTGCATATCACATCAGGTTACCTGATTCCTCAGAGGTCAGAGACAAGAATTGGTTTACTGAGATATTTTAAAATAATAAATAATTACAGAACCTTGTCTTGAGTATAATACTATTGGACAAGGCAGGTCACCTGTCTATTTAGATTTTTCCAGGACTTTCTTAAACCTATGCCAGATATCCTTTCCTCCAGGTGATACCTTTTATATCCAAAAAGTGTACATCTGGCTAACCTTTGTTTTGCTGATGGAAAGAGAAACATATTTAATTTTTTTCTTCTGAGAAATGGCTCTTCATGTCTTTGGAAAACTTGCCTATCAGGGAACTAGGCATCAATCTTATGAATTTGAGTCAGTTTCTTATATATTTTGTTTATTAGAGTTTCATATGAAGTGTTTCTTAGCATTTTTCTCCCTAATCAGTATATATATATATATATATGTGTGTATATATATATATATATATATATATATATATATATATATATGCATATATGCTTGTGTATATGTGTGTATACACATACAAAGTTCAGTGAAGCAATTTGGGAAGACTTGGATTACATTTTTTCCTCAGATATTTACTAGCTCTGTAACCCTCAGAGCATCACAAACTCTCAGTCTCACTTTCCTTATGTATAAAATGGGAATAGCAACATCTGTAGCAATTGCAGCCAAGAAGTACCATTGTTTTCAAATAATTAAAGTTGAGTATCACCTAAATGGTAAAGGAGAAATTTTAGTTTTGGTGAATAAAATGAAACATATAATCAAAATGATATTCCACAAAAGACATTATCAGGGAACTATATAACCAAAAATGGAAGTGGAGAGGTCATGTAGCAAGAATGAGTGATAATTGATGGATGACTTGCATTCTTTCTTGCATGTTATTAGATTAATTTTCTACTTTATGGTTTTTTTTTAATTTTTTTTTTGCAAGGCAGTGGGGGTTAAGTGACTTGCCCAGGGTCACACAACTAGTAAGTGTCAAGTGTCTGAGGCAGGATTTGAACTCAGGTACTCCTGAATCCAGGGCCGGTGCTTTATCCACTACACCATTTAACTGCCCCCTACTTTATGTTACAAAAGATAAAACAATTTATCCCCTTGGTTCTCCCTTAACTGCTACTAGGTTTTTTCTCTTGATGCCCACAAATGTTTGTTAGAAGGCAAGAAATAAACAAAAGTGAATATGGTAACTCAGAGATTCAAGTAGAACTCTACAAGTTAGCATTTGGACCCAATAGAAAAAAAATGATTAATTTCTTCTGGGAATAAATGAACTACTTGTTCTTTTGCCACTAAAGAAATATATGTTGTGAAAGATAAAAAAAAAATCTAGACAAGACTATCTTTCTGAATATGCCACAGAAAAATGACTACTCATACAACATGAAGTATATATATATTTCCATTTTCAGCTTCTTTACTGGATTTTCATGGATTTCAAAGGGAAGAGGAAATGAGGAAAAAGATATATTTTCTTTCAAATTATATTGTTTCCTTGTGCAGCCCTAAATGTGGGCATCTGTTCAATCTGCTTAATTAAGAGGCATCTGCTACTATGTTGATTCAGTTAGTCATGCCTTCACTTCATAGAAGCAGAAGAGAATTTATGAGACTGAAAATAGTACATATTCTTTGTACATTGATAATACATTAGAGTCTTACTCTGATAATCTCAAATCCACGCTGTAGAACTTTCTTAAATGTCTAATAACTTTATAAGAAATTTAGGTTCATCTTTAGAAATTATGTCCTTTTGAATGAAGTCTAAGAATGACCACCTCATACATCATGAATTCCATAGTTAATAGACTTAAAGAAACATTTCAGTGTACATATATTTAAATGACATAGTGAAAGCATAGGGAATTAGTTTCTTCTTTTGTAAACACCTTTCTAAAATACATGATATTCAAATTTAATGAACAATTGATACTGATTCTGGGAAATGTTAAGGCCTTAGCAGCATTATATATTTACCTGAATGTTCTAAAGTTTTATACACACACACACACACACACACACACACACACACACACACACACATATATATATATATAATTTCATATGTTTGCATGTATGTATATAGGTTATTAGATTAATTTTTACTTTAGGTTACAAAAGATAAAACAATTCACCCACTTGGTTCTCCCTTACTGCTACTGGGTTTTTTCTCCTGATGCCCACAACTGTTTGTGAGAAAATAATGGGATTTGGCAAATGCCATACCTGAAGATTGATTTGGAATTGATTGAATTGGGTAAGACTGAGAGACTGAGAACCTACTTAAGGTTGATTAAATCAAAACCACACCTGGCTGGCCCTGAGTGGAGTGTTGTTCTCAGAGGCTGTGGACTACAACATCAATAAGGGATCACCCTCAACCAATCAGCTCAAAGGACCTCCCCCTCTGGGGAGGGATACAGGAAGTAGGAAGGTGAGGCTGGCTCCCTGAATTGGTCTCTTTTGTTTAGGAACAAGCTTGTTGTGGCAGAAGAAGGAGGAGGGTAGATAGGTTTCCTAACTTTTGAAACTTCATATGTGAATTCTTGGATAGCTAGGTGAAAGTGGCTTTCTCTCTCTCTCTCTCTTTGCTAGCCCCTAATATACATTAATAAATGCTTAAAACCCTAAACTGTTGCTGAATTTGTCAGTAAATCTTAGCTAGTTTCCCTAAAACTAGGGGAGGCAGGTAAGGATACACATATTTTAAACATCACATGTTCATTAAATTTTTCAATAACCACCATTAATTTGCCCTATTATTTTTATTCCATTCCATTCATTCTTAAATATCTGTATATTATCTCCCTTAAAATAATGTAAGCTTCATAAGAGCAGGGGTTCTTCATTCTTCATATCCCCAGTGCTCAGCACATTGAGTGAAGCATGAGAGGTGCTTAGTAGACAGTTGTTAGATTAATTGAATTTTCTACCTCCTACCCTCTTTTTCTTTAAGCTACATTAATACCTTCTTGGATATATGTTCAGGTAAAGAAAATTTTAGCATGTCTAGGATGTTAGATACTGAAAAATTTTTGAAAAGGTATTGGTTGAGTACCAGTGGAAATATGTAGGCAATATTAATAAGGTAAGTTAAAAGGGCTCTCTCTGTGTGCATGTGTCTAAATTTTGCTTTTTTTTTTGTTCTGTAAATGAATATGTCATTGGCTTGGCCAAGGGGAATGCAAGTCTTTACATTATAAAGATATCATGTTAGTTTTTCTCTATATTTATGCTACATTATGTCCCTCACCTACCTAATAGGTTTGCTTATGTGTTAAACTTCATGAACATTATGTAACAGAAAATAGTGGAAACTGAAAGGGGTTTTGTCTATTTGCTCTAATAGTCTTTATTAGAATTATATATATTTTATTCTGACTTGCAATCTTCTATCATTGGACAGATGACTATCATATAAAGGTTGTCTCTCTCAACTATGGTGTCTTTTTAGTCACTTCTTCTAAAGAGTAACTATCTACAACATCTATGCCTTATAAAAAACTTGAGTTCAAGCAAGTGATCATATTAGCTCTATCCAATAGAACTCTTTCCTGGGATACACACACACAAACATGCATACACATGCATGTGTGTAGGTATGTATATGTATATATATATTCCTTCAAGATGTCTTGAAACCAAGTCTCCTAATATATATCTAAAATCAATGAATGGTTATGCCTAGATGACACTGCTTAGGCCTTCCCAGGAATTCTAGCAGAGTTATATATGTGAATTGCTTCAAGTGAGTTCTATTTCATTCCTTATAAAAATGTTTCATTCCTTATGAGAATAAAACTAGTCTGAGAATTTATAATATATATGACTATAAGTGACTGATTTATGTACTCACATGTTTTTTTCTTTCATTTTTACAACATAAGAAACGGGATTTTTTATTCATGAATAGTCGTCTTTATTTTCTATTTTTGAATTGTTTTGTAGCATAAAGTTTTTATTTCTGATATCTTTTTCAATCTATTTTTAGTTCACAAATATAAACAGTTTTAGAATACTATTTTCCATCATTTGTCCTTAAAAAAAAGAATCTGGGCCCATTTTTTATCTTCCAGTTCAAGTCTAGGAATGAAACATATGGACTAGTTACTGAATGATGAAGCTTACTTCCACCAAGCACAATACTCTGCTATATATAGTGCTATAGAAATCTGAGTGTTCTGTGACAAATCCAGTTGAATAATCACCAGGAGCAAGCACATGTATTATTATTTCTTGGCTGAAAATAAACCCATAGAGAGAATATGATTGTCATTCTTCTGATTTTTTTTCTCTTCCCTTTTTTATAGGTGAACAGGGTACAATAAACCACATGTATGTACTATAGGATGAGATTAGCAAGCTGAACTTTCCAGATTCAGAACTTTGAGCTCTGGTCCTAATAAAGAACAGGAATCATCAGAGCACCATGCCATATACAGCCAGTATGGTCCATCCTACACATTATTCAACACAGTGAAAAAATAGGGGAAATATAAGGAGGAATTGACACTTGAGAATATTCAACCCTACTAACACTGAAGGGTTCTGCAGTATAACCATATTCTCTATCATATGAAGGAAAAAAATGCCAGCCAAAGTAATTAGGTGTTAGGGGCTAAAACTGATCAATTTACCCCTTATAACCCCTTTTTCTCCTTTCTTCTTTCCATTTTCTAAATTAGCTCTATTGGGCAGACAACTTGGTTATCATTCTGGACAAGCAAAACATGTTAATTTCTTTGAAGGATGAAAATCTCCCAAGACAAGTGGAAGAAGCCTTATTATATAAGATATTCAGGAGTAAACAAGAGATAGATCATTAATATATTACCAAAATGAAATCAGATAATTTTTCCCCTTCTACCCCTTCAGAGAATACTTATTTACCTTCTGAAGGGACTTAGGAGGTTTAAAAAATCCTCCATGTTCTATTCCCCTGAGTAAGATCTAGCAATAGGGATGGGTTATATTCTCCTATTTTTAAATAAACTTTTGACAACTTACCTCCAGAATTTAGGATGATTTGACCTTTATACACAGTCAAAAGATTGAGATAAATATGATCTATATTATGTTTTAGAGAAAAGCTGCAAAATAGCTGTATAATAAGAATCCAGATGGAAATCTCTATAGAAGCATGTTGAAAGTAGAAAAATATAAATCAGATGCAAATATGTTTGGGAAACTCATGACTTCTGTCATCAGTTTACAATTTATCACCTACTTAGAAAACACATTTATCATGTCACATATGCATATGGATTTGTATCTGGATGTCCCTGGAAGTCCAGGTACAAACCCATATGCATACATGATTTCCCTACAATTGTCCTCAGTCCATCTATCCAATTTAATTTCTACTGACTTTCAGTTAGTCTCCTTTCTGTCCATTGGAACATGGTCATTGATACTTTTGCTCATGCTATTTCTGTGTCTGTAAAACCTTCTACTTTTATCTTTATTTGTTCTTAGCTAACTGATTTGTCAAGACTAAGTTCAAGTGTCCCTTTTTGTATAAAGTCTTTCCTCATATTGTTAATCTCTGCATTGCTATCCTCCTCCTTAAATCCTTTATCATTTACCATCAATGCTACAAAATTATGACTTCATTTAATATTCTCTTAATTTTCCATAAGTTTTTATTATATCAACATTTAATGCCCTTATTCTGAAGGTAAGCTGTCAAAAAGATTATTTAAAAACAGGAGAATGTATCCCATCCCCATTCCTCACTCTTACTCAGGGGAACAGGGTGGGTTTTTAAACCTCCTAAGTCCATTCAGAAGGTAAATAAGTATGCCCTGAAGTAGTAGAAGGAGGGAAATATTCTGATTTCATTTTGGTAACATATTAATGATCTATCTCTCTTTTACTCCCAAATATTTTATGTAATAAAGCTTCTATACAAAAAGGCAGAGTGGCAGAGCAGGAAGATAATGCCTCAAAATCAGAAAGTTATGGGTTCAATTCATACTGCTGTGTGACTCTAGGTAACTCACTTATCCTCCCACTGCCTCAGGGAACTCTCTAAGTCTGTGAGTTGCAGAGAAGTAGGTGGGGTACACTGATAAAAGTGGCATAACTAGAAGTTCCCTATACTAATGAAATCACAGTTCTGGATCTCACGCTCCCACCCATAATGAATACTATTATTCCTAAAACTATACTGATTGTTCAGATTTCCATATTTTTTAAATTTATTGCTTTATTATTTTTTGTTCTGATTTTTGATCAATCCTTTATGCTGTGGTAAAAAGTGAAAGCTTTTAGAGTTGGTTAGTGATAACTGAAGGACACCAATTTTTGAAGGATCACCCTTTCGGTGAGGAGACTGTGACGAACAGCTGTGAGTCTGCTAAGCACTCCACTTCTGGGGTGCGAGCTTAAAGGCAAGGAGAGAATGGAAGTGGTGCCTTTTTCTCTCCTCTCCCATTCGCTCACTCTGCACACACACATGCTGACTCAGGTTCGACGGCGTGGTCCTTGGTGATTGGCCTGGTCCTCCGTTATAGCACGTGCTTGACGCAGTTCTCAGCCTCAGAGGTACTTGGGTTTTTGGTGAGTTCTATACGGAATATAGACTAAGCTTAGATCTAAGACTATTTATTTGTATTTCTACTTTCCTATTTCTCTAATCAGCATCACCTTGTTTATTGACTAATTAATTCCCAAACAATAAAAGCTAAGTAATCCATTTCTAACTAAAGCTCAGAGGTTTCTTTCTCTTACTGGTCTGGGGGATATATAAGGGAAAGGTTAAAAGGCAGTTTAATTCTCTTATATCCAATTTTAAATCTCACAATGCCATGCATTCTTTCCTTTGAATCTAATAATTGTTATCTGTTATAGTCATATATAATCTATTGATATTGGGGAAAAGACCTTGGAATTCATCTCTTCTGACTCTATCATCTTAAAGATATGGAAATAGATATGATGGGTCATAAATTAATTTTATAGTGTCATATATATATATATATATATATATATATATATATATATATATATATATATATATATATATATATATATATATATATATATATATATATATATATATATATATATATATATATATATATATATATATATATATATATATATAAATATACAATTTTTGGTGAGGCAATTGGGGTTAAGTGACTTGCCCAGGGTCACAGAGCTAGTAATTCTTAAATGTCTCAGGCCAGGTGTGAACTTGGGTCCTCCTGAATCTGGGGTGGGTGCTCTATCCACTGTGCTACCTAGCTGCCCAATGTTATATATTATGTAAGCAACAGAGATGGAATTGGAACCCAAGTCTTCTATTTCTGAATTCACTGTTCTTCCCACTGTCCAATGTTTCATTAGGTATTAAACATATTATCATCCCAACTGAAATGAGATACAGAAGAAAAAAAGTTGGTGACTCATTCTAGGTTAAATTTGCCTAAGTAGTAAGAAACTGAGCTGATAACTGAATTCAAGGGGTGAGAGGGTCTTTGTTTATTTGTTTATAAGTCCAGTGTTCTTTCTACTGAAAATACCATTAATGGCTTCTAGGCAAATGGTGTACCTTTGTAAACTCCTTTGTGCCTCATTGTCTTATCACACTGTTAGTCATGTGGGTACCATCTCTAGTAAATTTTTGTTGACTACATCATAAGGAAAAATGGGAAATATATCATTGCAAACACTTTTAATTAGTTCTTCAGGGTGGTTAAAACACTCTTTTTTTATGGGGCAATGAGGGTTAAGTGACTTGTCCAAGGTCACATAGCTAGTAAGTGTCAAATGTCTGAGGCTGGATTTGAACTCAGGTCCTCCTAAATCCAGGGCCAGTGGTTTATTCACTATGCCACCTAGCTGACCCCAAGACATTCTTTTAAAAAATAAAATTTATTGGTATCTTCCATTTTATAGCCCCTTATTTTTCTAATATATTTATCCAAACTAACAAGTTCATTTAACAATTCTGAAATTATTTTCAAAGATCCATATCCATAGTCAATTACTTCTGCAAAGATGTAGGGGAGGGGCTTAAGATGTTGGGATCTATTCCCATATCTTCTCTTTGGGTCTAAGATTGGTAATTATAATTTCACATCACAATTAATTTAGTTTGTTATTGTGGGTTATTTTTTCCATTTACATTGTTGTACTTATTGCTTATATTTTTTCCTGGTTCTGTTTAAAATATTCTAAAATGAGAAAAGGATGGAAGCAGAACCAAGATGGCAGAGAGAAGGCAGGAAGTTGCCTAAGCTCTCCTGAGTTCCCCTCATGAACAACAATAAATAAAGCCTCTAAACTGATTCTGGAGCTACAGAACCTACAGAAAGACAGAGAGACAATCTTCAAATTTGAGATAATTAAGAAGACTTCAGGAAAGCTCAGTCTCACTTGAGCAAAAGGGGAGCACAATGCAGCTAAGTGCAGTACAGAGGGGGTCTTGTCAACTCAGCAGGAGCCTCTTGGCCACAGCACAGATCAGCAGCTGAGACCCCTTGGTCCTGACACACAAGGTTGATGTCACAGCAGGCCAGTTATTAGAAACACCAGCCCCAGCTGAGAGGGCAAATTGCCAGCTAGAGAACCACCCACAATACAGGTGTGACTAGGCCAAGCCATCAAAACACAGGGAGCAAGCCTAGGCAGGGAGGAATCTGAAAGCCACAGAGGCCTCAGAGTAGAAAGCAAGTGACCAGGCCCCTTTCCCCCAGCACAAGAAACTTGCAGTGGTCCCTATGACCCAAGAGCAGACCTTGACTTTCAAAGTAAAAAATAGGCTACAATATGAATAAGAAACTGAAAAGGACCCTTACTTACAATTGACAACTTATATGGTGACAACGAAGACCTAAACACAAATTCAGATGAGGACAATAATATCAAAATGCCTACAAGATAAACCTCAAGTGGGACAATGAATTAGATTCAAGACCAAACCCTTCTTGGAAGAGCTCAAAAAAGATTTTAAAAATCAAATGAGAGAAGCAGAAGGGAAAAAATGGAGAAGAAATGAGAAGTACACAAGAAAATTAGGAAAAAGGAGTCAAAAGCTGGCAAAAGGAAGCACAAAAATTGATTGAAGATAATTCCTTAAAAAATACAATTGGCCAAATGGCGGGAAAATTGGAAAAATTGAAAATGAGGTGCAAAAGCTTATTGAATAAAATAATGTCTTAAAAATTAGAATTGGACTGGTGGAAGCTAATGACTCCATGAAAAAACCCAGAATCAGTCAAAGAGAATCAAAAAGAATGAAAAATTAGAAGAAAATATGAAATACTTCTTCACAAAGATGACAGACCTGGAAAATAGATCCAGGAAAGAGAATTATTTAAAGTTGATTTTTTTGTCATAAAAATATTTTATTCTTTTCTAGTTTCACGTAGAGATGGTTTCAACATTTGTTTTCACAAGATTTCAGGATCACAATTTTTCTCCCTCACTTCCATGCCTCCCTTCTCCCCAGGAGAGCAAGCAATCTTATGTAGGTTATATATGTACAATCGTATTAAGCATAATTCTGCATTAGTCATGTTGTGAAAGAAGAATCAGAACAAAAGGGGGAAATATTGAAAAAGAAAAAGAAAAAAAGTAGAAAGAGTATGGTTCAATCTGCATCTAGATTCCACAGTTCTTCTGGAATTAGAGAGCATTTTCCATCAAAAGTACTTTGAAATTATCTTGGCCCATTGTATTGCTGAGAAGAGTTATGTCTATAATAGTTGATCATCACACAATTTTGTTGATACTGTTTACAATGTTATCCTGGTTCTGCTCATCTCATTCAGCAACAGTTCATGGAAGTCCTTCCAGGTTTCTCTGAAATCCACTTGCTCATCATTTCCAATACATTCATATACCACAACTTGTTGAGCCATTCCCTAATTGATGGAAATCCCCTTAATGTTAAATTCTTTGCCACCACAAAAAGAGCAGCTATAAACATTTTTTCTACATATAGGTCCTTTTCCTTTTTTTATGATCTCTTTGGGATAAAGACCTAATAGCAGTATTACTGAGTAAAAGGGTATGCACATCTTTATAGTCATTTGGGCATAGTCATGAGAGATAATTTGAGAATTATTGGACTACCTGAAAGCCAAGATCAAAAAAAGAGTCTACACACCAAAATCCAGGGAAGTATGAAGGAGAACTGCCCTGGTATTGTAGAGTCAGAGGATAAAATATTCATTGAAAAAATTCACTAATCATGTCCTGAAAGAGACCCTAAAAAGAAAACTCCAAGGAATATTGTAGACAAATTCCAGAATTATAAGGTGGAGGGGAAAATACTACAAGCAACCAGGAAGAAACAATTTAAATATCACAGAACCACTGGAACTGGCAGCTTCAACATTAAAGGATCAGCAATGGAATAGATTTGGCACAGGAGAAATAGTAGTAAATGACTATAATAATGTACTGTTTGATCAACCAGAAAATCCAGCTTCTGGGATAGTAACTCAGTATTTGATAAAAACTGCTGGGAAAACAAGAAGATAATATGGCAAACACTAGGTATAGACCAACATCTAACATCATATACCAAAATAATACTAAAATGGGTACATGATTTAAAAATAAAAGGTGATACCATAGGTAAATTAGGAGAGGAAGGAATAGTTAACCTATAAGCTCTGTGGTGAGGAGAACAATATATGACCAAAAAAGAGAGAAAATATTATGAAATTGAAAATTGATGATGTTAATTATATTAAATTTAAAAGGTTTTGTACAAACAGAAGCAATGCAGCCAAAAGTGTCACATGGATAGGAATATGATATTCCTGAAGGCAAAGGAGCTTGGATTGCTACCAAGAATCAACAAACCAGCTAAAGTGAGCATTATCTTTCAGATGAAAGATGGATATTTAATGAAATAGGGGACTTCCAAGGTTTCCTGATGAAAATACCAGAACTGAACTGATAATTTGATCTTCAAATACAGGACTCAAGAGAAGTATAAAAAGGTAACCAAGAAAAAAATATTATTCAATAATGTTCAACTGTTTACATCCCTAAATGGGTAGATAATAGTTATAACTCTGAGAACTGTATCTCTATATAAGCAGATAAAGGGAGTATACATAGAGGGTATAGGTATAAATTGACTTTGATGTGATTATATAAAGAAAATTAAGGTTGAAAAAAGTATATATGGAATATACATGGAAATGAGGAAAGGAGAAGTGGAATTGGGGTTAATTACATCATATGAAGAAGTGTAAAAAAAATTACACTAGAGGGAAAGAAGGGAGGGGTGAGCATTGTTTCAATCTTCCTCTCATCAAATTTGGTTCAAAGATGGAATAACATATATACACATTTGGATAAAGAAACTTAGCTTGGCCTTTAGGGAAATAAAAAGGGAAAGGGAAAAGGGGGGCACTGATAGAAGGGAGTACAGAAGCAGAAGAGGAAAGGGGAAAGAAAAGGGTGGAGGGTGATAAAAGAGAGGGAAGACTGAGGGAATCTATGTTTAGAAGCAAAATGCTGGTGAGGAGGAATAGGGTGAAAGAAGAAAAAAGAATACAAAGAGGAAAAGAGAATGGATGGAAATACACAGTAATCATAACTATGACTGTTAATGAAATGAACTCTCCCATAAAACAGAAGTAAATAGCAGTATGGGTTAAAAATCAAAATCCTACAATTTTTTGTTTACAAGAAACACATTTGAAGCAGGGAGATACAGAGCAGAGGGAAAAGGTTGGAGTAGAATATATTATACTTTAGCTGAAGTATAAAAACAGGGGTAGAAATCCTTATCTTGGACAAAGCAAAAGCAAAATGAGATTTAATTAAAAATATAAGTAAGGAAACCACATATTTCTAAAAGGTACCATAGACAATGAAGTAATATCAATATTAAACATATATGCACTAAGTGTTATAGCATCCAAGTTCTTAGAGGAATTAAATGAGTTACAAGAGGAAATAGATAACAAAACTGTACTAGTGGAGGATCTTAACCTTCCCCTCTCAGAACTAGATAAATCTAACCACAATATAAATAAGAAAGAAGTTAAAGAGGTGAACAGAATTTTAGAAAAGTTAGATATTTAGACCTCTGGAGAAAATTGAATGGGGATAGAAAGGAACATACCTTTTTCTCAGAGGTACATGGAAAACACACATACACACACATATGCTGACCCTTTATTGGAGCACAAAAGCCACACAGTTAAATGTAGAAAGGCAGGAATAGTAATTGCATCACTCTCAGATCATTATGCAATAAGAATTACATGTAATAAAGAGCCATGGAAAGATATACTGAAAATTAATTGGAAACTAAATAATCTCATCCTAAAGAATTAGTGGATCAAACAAAAAATTATAGAAACAATCAATAACTTCTTCCAAGTGAATGACAATAATGAAACAACATACCAAGTTTTATGGGATATACCAAAAGCAGTTCTAAGGGGAAATTTTATATCTCTAAATGTTACATGGATAAAATAGAGAAAGAGGATATCAATGAATTGGGCATGCAATTAAAAAGCTAGAAAAAGAATAAATTGGGGCAGCTAGGTGGCCCAGTGGATAAAGCACCAACCCTGGATTCAGGAGGACATGAGTTCAAATCTGGCCTCAGACACTTGACACTTACTAGGTGTGTGACCCTGGGCAAGTCACTTAACTCTCATTGCCTTGCATAAAAAAAAGAAAAAAAGAAAAAGAATAAATTATGAATCTCCAATTAAAGTTACTAATGATCTATTAGTTGCCAATCCAGCTACTTTTTCTCAATCCTTATTCTCTGGCAAAGAAATGGAAGTCATGGGAATGCTCATCAATTGGGGAATGGCTGAACAAGTTGTGGCATATGAATATAATGGAATACTATTGTGCTATAAGAAATGATGAGTGGGACAGCTAGGTGGTATAGCAGATAGAACACCGGCCCTGGATTCGGGAGGACCTGAGTTCAAATATGCCCTCAGACACTTTACACTTACTAGCTGTGTGACCCTAGGCAAGTCAGTTAACCCCAATTGCCTTACCAAAAAAAAAATAGAAAGAAAGAAAGAAAGAAATGATGAACACACAGATTTTAGAAACACCTGCTGGAAAGACTGAAGTTGACTGATGCCGAGTGAAGTGAGCTGAAACAGGAGAACATTGTATACAGTAATGGCAATATTGGGTGATGATGAACAGTAATAGACTTAACTCTTCTAAGCAATATAATGATCTATACAATGCCAAAGGACTCATCATGGAAAATGCTCTCCGTATCCAGGAAAAAAGAAATGTGGAATCTGAATGCAGATTGAACCATAATGTTTCTACTTTTTATTGGTTTTGTTTTCTTTTTTGAGGTTTTCCCCTTTTGTTCTGATTCTTCTTTCACAACATAACTAATGCAGAAATATGTTTAATGTGATTTTACATACATAACCTATATCAGATTGCTTTCTGGTTTGGAGAGGGTATAGGGAATGGAGGGAGGGAGAAAAATTTGGAATTTGAAATCTTATAAAAACAAATGTTAAAAACTTAATATAAATAAATAAATTATTTTTTTAGAAATGAATTTTGAAAATATAAATAAATGAGAAAAGGTTCCTTACTTTAGGATATCTTTAAAGGGAATCTGTGTAGAGAAAAATAGTTTGGGATAGAAATGGAAGAATAAAATCATGGTCTCCATCATTTTTGGAGTTGGGGAATCAAAGTAAATTCTCTTGTTAATGGTAACTCTCTTTTCATACAATAGAAATGATGTAGGAATTTACTTTTGAGCAGAAGTTTGATTTTGAACGTTTAAATTTTAAGCACTGAGTTCCAGGACTGAGAAAGTTATTTTTTTCTTCTCTAAAGGAAAGAAAAATCCTTCCATATTTGTCAAGGTAAAGATTAACAAATCTTTAAGTGCAAGAATTAGGCAAAAGAGAGGCTTATATCTAAGGCAAAGTGGTGGGGACAAACTTTAACTCATTACTTAGAAACTAGTAGTGAGTCTATCTCAGAGAAATGGAAGGATCAAATGCTATAACATGTGACAAGATCCAGAGAACTATAAAAACATACATAATTATAAGATATTATGGCTAGGAATAGCTAAACATTAAGTGACTATAATTAATAATGATTCAAAGCTCCTTACACTTAACCATTTCTGAGTTCTTTAGATATTTTTCTTAAGTGTTAAATATTGTTCATTGATAAGAATCATAGGATAGTGGATAAAAACTGCATCCTTGTGTCAGGAAAACAGGGTTCAATTCTTTCCTGTGATACACACTAGTTATACAACTATGGTTAAGATGCTTAAACTATTAGTATCCCCTGACAATTTTCTAAGCCAATAACTCGTAGAAAAGTTGCTTCTCTCTCTCTCTCTCTCTCTCTCTCTCTCTCTCTCTCTCTCTCTCTCTCTCTCTCTCTCTCTCTCTTTTTTTGGTTAGGCAATTAGTGTTAAGTGACTTGTCCAGGGTCACACAGCTATTATGTGTCAAGTGCCTGAGGCCAGATTTGAACTCAGGTATTCCTGACTACAGGGTCAGTGCTCTATCCACTGTGTCACATAGCTGCCCCAAAGAACTGTACTGTAGTTTTTCTTTCTTTCTTTCTTTCTTTCTTTCTTTCTTTCTTTCTTTCTTTCTTTCTTTCTTTCTTTCTTTCTTTCTTTCTTTCTTTCTTTCTTTCTTTCTTTCTCTTTCTTTCTTCCCTTCTTTCTTTTTGTTTTGCGGTGCCATGAGGGTTAAGTGACTTGCCCAAGGTCACACAGCTAGTAAATATCAAGTATCTGAGGCTGGATTTGAACTCAAGTCCTCCTGATTCCCGGGCCAGTGCTTTATCTACTGTACCACCTAGCTGCCCACTTATCTCTTTTTATAAAGGAGTTTCCATAAGAGGATTTCTTTATGCCAATTAAATCACACATCTGAATAAGGCTCTTAACTGTAATTTTGTGTCCATTCATCTATGCTGGAGAACATTAGTAAATATACATGTGGTTATTTTATTGCCATTATTACTCTGTTGGAAAGGTTTCAAGGAAGGGAGTTTGAGATATTGTTGTACTAAATGATTCATAATAATTGCAAGATTATACAATGTTATTACAAAATATTTTTTCCTTTATTCTTTGCTGATTTGAAAGATATCTCATTATGTTTTCAAGAACAAAAGGGAAAATTGAACCTCTAATAATTCAATGTCAGTGCCCATCAACATCTGTCATAAAAGATTTAATGATGAATATTGTTGAAATTAAGTTTTAGAACAACAAAGGCAAAAATCCACACACAAGGTCTCATGCCACTCCTTCCCTTGTTAACAGAATGAGGACAGAAGTTGGCCATCTGCTCCCAAGAAGCTTAATTTGTGTGTCTTTGTAAAAGTTGATGTAACTCAGTAAACTCGGCCCATGGATGAACTTAAGTTTCCTTTGCATTATGACTCTTTGGCAAAAAAACAAACTTAATGTCACTGCTCCCATTCTTTGATGTGGGTACAAGCCATATTCCTAACATCTCCTTTGGCAAATTTAAGAACCCTATTGTCTAAATTCAGGAAGAAAAAGCAAAATAAAATAAAGACAAAACCTGAAATTAAACAGATATACCAGTGGTCTATATTTCTCATATAATCAGAGAATTTAGTTTAAACTTCAGAAGTTTCAAAAGAATCCACATTACAAAAGTGTAAAGAATATGGGAAAATGCGAGTTTAATAGCTTTGTAATTGGGTCCCAATCAGAAACAGAACTTGTAGCTACTAAGAGACTACACAGTATAAGCGAAAGGTCAGGGCTATTTCCTACAAGCATTCCCAAAATGACTAGTTTGTTCTCAATTGATTGGGCACTCTGTCAAGAAAGCAATTGTTTATCTACTCAGTGTGGTTGTTGGTTACATTGACTTTGTAAATAAAAATTCTCTCTTTTATACACATGCAATTCTATTAAAGAAAATCAAAGGACTCCATGTTTGCAAAAACAATTCCACAGATTTGATTATGTACCCAAACTTTTAATAAAATTGCATATCATCATATGCTGACCACAGAATGGAAGTGATGGTATTATTTTTATGGAGAGGTTTAACAAAAATAGAGAAAGAAGCCATCTTCACAGGCATGAGTTTCTTTTTATTTATAAATCAGCAAAAAGGAACTTTACATGTTCTGTGAAATAAATTCTTTTCATCATTGCTTTTTTCCTTTTTAAGTTCTTTTTAAAATAATTTCATAATGTTTTAACTACATTATTGGCATCTCTGAACATCAATCTCTACTCCTGAGGCCTTGGTTTTTAATTGGCAAGTTCCCACAAGAACTTCTGAATTAAGGTTAAAGATGGCTTTATCTCTCTCTAGGCTTCATTGTTGTCTCATCTCCACAACAATTTCTCTACCATGTACTTATACCTCGTACCTTCTTTCTCTCCAATCGATTTTCCCAATCCCTTTTTAAATGTTTTCTTCCCCCATTAGAATATAAACTCCTCCTCCCTCGACCTTATGTTTCAGCTTACTGTATTTCTTCTGTAGGCAGCTAGGTAGTGCAGTGGATAGAGCACTAGCCTTGAAGTAGAGAGATCCTGAGTTCAAATTTTACCTCAGACACTAACTGTGTGACCCTATGCATGTCATTTAACCTCAATTGTTGTAAATTCCTGGGGCTATCTGCAGTTGTTCTGATAATATATCCTTCTACTGGATCCAGATGACTTTGGAAGAGAAAGTGAGGATGGTGACTTTGCACAGCACTTCCTCACTTAAATCCAATTCATTGCAAGTCGTGACATTTGTCATGATGCTCTTTGAGAATGAAGGACAAACAACAAGATTTCTACTGAATGTAAGCCACATGGCTTTGCCATAATTGGACTAGATTGCCTTTGTTGGTTTTTTGTTTTGTTGTTTGTTTGTTTTGTGGGGCAAAGAGGGTTAAGTGACTTGACCAAGGTGACAAAACTAGTAAGTGTCAAGTCTCTGAGGCTGGATTTGAATTCAAGTCCTCCTGAATCCAGGGCTTGTGTTTTATTAGATTGCCTTTGTGGTCCCTTCTAGCTGTAATTGTACATATTGTCTTCCTAATAGAAGCTTCTTGAGGGATGAAGTTCTTTCATTTTTTTCTTGGTATCCTATACACCTGGTACAATGCCTGAAACAGAGTAAGCACTTAAATAATCCTTACTGTTTATAATTGTGTTTATTTAAAACAAAGGAAAAAACCCACAATACAATAAAAATATCTAAGTCACACTTAGACCGTTAGGCCCACTATACACCTAGAAATGTTCCTAGAGATAGGATAGATCTGGATTAAAGGTTCCAGGAAGTTAACAGTTTGAGTTTGTTTGTTTTCCCACTCTTGGAACCCTATGCGTAGTCATAGGACTATGTAACAATTCAGGCAGGATTTTTAACTATCTCCCAGTAGAGCTAATCAAGTATACTTACAGCAACTCTGGAGGCCCAGTTCTTGCCCAGTCCAGAATACTGAACACAGGATCTGATGCAATATGGTATTCAATAGATTGATACTTTTTCCACTATTGGGTCCTATTCCAGGAACATCTGTGTCTCCCAAATTCATACCTTCTATTGCTACTGATATAATTTTCTCTTGTATGGGTAATTCTGAAAGGTTTTGTCTTGCCTCTGTTCAATTATCTCATTTTCTATTTTTCCATTTTCATATTTTGGGGGCTTTTTGAGTATTCTAATTCATTCTTTCTTTTTTTTAAAACAAAAGTATTTTACTATTTTCCAGTCACATGTAGAGATAGCTTTCAGCATTTGTTTACATAAAATTTCCAATTTCAAATTTTTCTCCCTCCCTTCCTTTCTTTCCCCCCTCCCCCAGAGAGCAGGCAATCCGATAAAGGTTATATATATATATATATATATACATATATATATATATATATATATATGTGTGTGTGTGTGTGTGTGTGTATGTATATGCACACATACATATGCATATATACATACATATATACACACATACATATGTATATATACATATATACATACACATACACATACATAACAACATTAAACCTACTTCTGCATCAGTCATGCCATAAGAGAAGAATCAGAGCAATAAGGAAAAACCTAAAAATAGAAAAACAACAGCACCAAAAACAAAAGAAACAGTATGGTTCAATCAGCATCCATACTCCACAGTTCTTTTTTTTTTTTTCTGGATTTCAAGAGCCTTTTCCATCATGAGTCCCCTGGAACTCTCTTGTACCATTGTACTGGTGAGAAGAATTCAGTCCATCACAGTTGATCAACACACAATGTTGATGACACTGTGCATAATGTTCTTCTGGTTCTGCTCATCACACTCATCATCAGTTTATGCAATTCCTTCCAGGTTTCTCTGAACTTCTCCTGCTCATCGTTTCTCCCAGCATAATAGAATTCCATTACAATCATATTACACCACTTGTTCAGCCATTCCCCAACTGATGGGCAACCCAATAATTTCCAATTCCTTGCCACCACAAAAAGAGCAGCTATAAATACTTTTGAACATGTGGGTCTTTTTCCCTTTTCCATGATTTCCTTGGGAAAAAGACCCAACAGTGCTATTTATGGGTCAAAGGTTATGCACAGCTTTATAGCACTTTGGGCATAATTCCAAATT
The DNA here is from genome assembly GCF_019393635.1 of Dromiciops gliroides. Classification (NCBI taxonomy): domain Eukaryota; kingdom Metazoa; phylum Chordata; class Mammalia; order Microbiotheria; family Microbiotheriidae; genus Dromiciops; species Dromiciops gliroides. Next base: position 208,992,029 of record NC_057861.1, on the reverse strand, counting down.
GCTCTCCAGAATGGCCAGAACAGTTCACAATTTGACCAACAATGCATCAGTGTTCCAATTTTTCCACAGCTTCTCCAACATGTATTATTTTCCCTTTTTGCCATATTAGCCAGTCTGACAGGTGTCAGAGTTGTTTTAATTTGCATCTCTCTAATCAATAGAGATCTAAAGAATTGTTTCAGATGGGAATATATAGCTTTGGTTTCTTCACCAGAAAACTCCCTATTCATATCCTTTGACCATTTCTCAATTGGGGAATGACTTGGATTCTTATAAATTTGATTTAGTTCCCTATATATTTTAGAAATGAGGCCTTTATCAGAAGTACTGGCCATAAAAATTGTTTCCCAGCTTTCTGCCTCCCTTCTAATTTTGGATGCATTGCTTCTGTTTGTACAAAAACTTTTTAATTTAATGTAATCAAAATCATCCATTTTGCATTTCATAATATTCTTTATCTCTTGTTTGGTCATAGATAGTTCTCCTTTTGGAAGATCTGAAAGGTAGACTATTCCTTCCTCTCCTAATTTACCTAAGGAATCACCTCTTATGTCTAAATCATGTAACCATTTTGACTTTATTTTAGTATAAGGTGTAAGATGTTGGTCTACGCCTAGTTTCTGCCATACTATCTTCCAGTTTTGCCAGCAGTTTTTGTCAAATACTGAATTCCTATCCCAGAAGCTGGAGTCTTTGGGTTTATCAAACACTACATTACTAGTGTCATTTACTACTGCATTTCCTGTGCCTAGCCTATTCCATTGATTCTCCACTCTATTTCTTAGTAAGTACCAGATAGTTTTGATGACTGTTGCTTTATAGTAAAGCTCTAGATTTGTTATAGATAACCCACCTTCCTGTGTATTTTTTCAATATTTCCCTCAATATGCTTGACTTTTTGATTTTCCAGATGAATTTTGTTATTATTTTTTCTAGATCTATAGGTAATCTGATTGGTATGGCACTGAATAAGTACATTAATTTAGGTAGATTTGTCATTTATATCATATTAGCTCGGCCAATCCATGAGCAATTGATATCTTCAATTATTTAGATCTGATTTGATTTGTCAGAAAAGTGATTGGTAATTTTGTTCATAGAGTTCCTGGGTTTGTCTTGGCAAGTAGACTCCAAAGTATTTTATATTATCTACCATTACTTTAAATGGAATTTATCTTTTTATCTCTTGCTGCTGGACTTTGTTGATCATGTATAGAAATGCTGATGATTGATTTGGATTTATTTTATATCCTGCTACATTGCTAAAGTTGTTAATTGTTTCAAGTAATTTTTGACTTGATTCTCGAGGATTCCTTAAGTATACCATCATATCATCTGCAAAGAGTGATAGTTTTGTTTCCTCCTTGCCTATTCTAACTCCTTTAATTCCTTTTGCTTCTCTGATTGCTAAGGCTAACATTTCTAGTACAATACTAAATAATAGAGGTGAAAGTGGACATCCTTGTTTCACCCCTGATCTTACTGGGAAGGCCTCTAACTTATCTCTATTACATATAATGCTTGCTGATGGTTTTAGGTAGATACTGCTTATCATTTTAAGGAAAGCTGCACCTATTCCTAAACTATCTAGTGTCTTTATTAGGAATGGGTGCTCTGCATCTATTGAGATAATCATATGATTTTTGGTAGGTTTTCTTATTGATGTGGTTGATTATGTTAATACTTTTCCTAATGTTGAACCAGCCCTGCATTCCTGGTATAAATCCTACCTATTCATAGTGTATTATCCTGGTGATCACTTGCTTTAATCTCCTTGCTAAAATTTTATTTAAGATTTTAGCATTGATATTCATTAGGGAAATTGCTCTATAATTTTCTTTCTCTGTTTTGGCTCTGCCTGGTTTTGGTATCACCATGATATTTGTGTCAGAAAACGAATTTGGTAGAACTCCTTCTTCACCTATTTTTCTAAATAATTTGTATAATATTGGAATTAATTGTTCTTTAAATGTTTGGTAGAATTCAACTGTAAACCTATCTGGCCCTGGGGATTTTTTCTTAATGAGTTCATTAATAGCTTGTTCAATTTCTTTTTCTAATATGGGCTTATTTAAGGATTTTATTTCCTCTTCAATTAACCTGGGCAGTTTGTATTTTTGTAAATATTTATCCATTTCATTTAGATTGTCAAATTTATTGGCATACAGTTGGGGAAAAAATTCCTAATTATTGATTTAATTTCTACTTCATTGGTGGCAACATCACCCCTTTCATTTTTTGTACTGTTAATTTGGTTTTCCTCTTCCTTTTTTTTAAATCAAATTAACCAATATTTTATCTATTTTATTGTTTTTTTCATAAAATCAGCTCTTAGTTTTATTGATTGATTCTATAGTTTTCTTGCATTCAATTTTATTAATTTCTCCTTTAAGTTTTAGGATCTTTAGTTTAGTATCTAATTGGGGATTTCTAATTTCTTCTTTTTCTAGCTTTTTAAATTGCATGCCCAATTCATTAATCTCCTCTTTCTCTTTTTATTCATGTAAGCATTTAGAGATTTAAATTTTCCCCTAAGCACTAATTTGGCTGCATCCCATAGATTTTGGTATGTTGTCTCATTATTGTCATTCTCTTGGATAAACTTATTGTTTGTTTCTCTGATTTGTTGTTTGAGCCTCTCATTCTTTAGAATGAGATTATTTAGTTTCCAATTAATTTTAAGTCTATCTTTCCATGGCTCTTTCTTACTTGTAATTTTAATTCATCATGATCTGAGAAGGACGCATTTACTATTTCTGCCTTTCTACATTTGACTATGATGTTTGTGTGCCCTAATACATGGTTAATTTTTGAAAATGTGCTATGTACTGCTGAGAAAAAGGTATATTCCTTTCTATCCCCATTCACTTTTCTCCAGACATCTATCATGTCTAACTTTTCTATTATTCTATTCACCTCTTCCCTTCTTTCTTATTTATTTTTTTACTAGGTTTATCTAATTCTGAGAGGGGGAGATTCAGATCCCCTACTATTATAGTACTATTGTCTAATTCCTCTTGTAACTCTTACCTTCTCCTCTAAGAATTTGCATGCTATACCACTTGGCACATACATATTTAATATTGATATTACTTCATTATCTATAGTATCTTTTAGTAAGATGTAGTTTCCTTCCTTATCTTTTTTAATGAGATCTATTTTTGCCTGCACTTTGTCAGAGATAAGGATTGCTACCCCTGCCTTTTTTTTTTTACTTTAGCTGAAGCATAATATATTCTGCTCCAGCCTTTTACCTTTACTCTGTGTGTATCTCTCTGCTTCAAATGTGTTTCTTGTAAACAGCATATTGTAGGATTCTGGTTTTTAATCCACTCTGTAATCACTTCCATTTTATAGCAGAGTTCATCACATTCACATTCACAATTATTACTGACTGTCTATTCCCCTCCATTCTATTTACCTTCTTTGAAATTTTTCCCCTTCTTTCAGCCTATTCCTCCTCACCAAAGTTTTGATTCTTACCCCTGCCTCTGCCAATATGCCCTCCCTTTTTTCACCCCCTCCCTTTTCTTTACCCTTTCACCGCTGCTTTTGCCCTCCCTTCTATCAGTCCCCCCTTTCCCTTCCCCTTTTACTTCCCTAAAGAATGAGCTAAATTTCTTTATCCAAGTGAATGTATTTGTTATTCCCTCTTTGAATCAAATCTAATGACAGTAGTGTTGAAACAGTGTTCACCCCTCCCTTCTTTCCCTCTATTGTAATAGGTTTTTTTTCACCTCTTCATATGATGTAATTCACCCCATTCTACCTCCCCTTTCCTCTTCTCCCCATAAACTACCCTTTTAACTCCTTAATTTTCTTTGTATCATCATATCAAAGACAATTTATATTTATACCCTCTGTGTATACTCCTTCTCTCTGCCCAAATACATTTACAGTTCTCAAGAGTTATAAGTATTATCTTCCTGTGTAGGGATATAAACAGTTTAACCTAATTGAGTAACTTTTTTCCCCTCTGTTTACCTTTTTATACTCCTCTTGGGTCTTGAATGTTAAGATTGAATTTTCTATTCAGTTCTTTTCTTTTCATCAGGAAACCTTGAAAGTCCCCAGTGTCATTGAATGTCCATATTTTCCCCTGAAAGAGAATGAACAGTTTTGCTGGGTAATAGATTCTTGGCTGCAATCCAAGCTCCTTTGCCTTCCAGAATATCATATTCGAAGCCTTGTAATCCTTTAATGTTGAAGCTGCCATGTCCTGAGCAATCCTAACCGTGGCTCCATGATATTTAAATTGCTTCTTTCTGCCTGCTTGGAGTATTTTCTACTTCACCGGATAGTTCTGGAATTTGGCTACAATATTCCTTGGAGTTTTCCTTTTTTGGGGTCTCTTTCAGGAGGTGATTGGTGGATTCTTTCAATGACTATTTTATCCTCTGATTCTATAATATCAGGGCAGTTCTCCTTAATAATTTTCAGGAATGTTGTATCTATACTTTTTCTGATAATGTCTTTCAGGCAGTCCAATGATTCTCAAATTGTCTCTCCTGGATCTGTTTTTCAGATCAGTTGTCTTTCCAATGAGGTATTTCATGTTTTCTTCTATTTTTTCATTCTTTTGATTCTGCTTGACTGATTCCTGGTGTCTCATGGATTCCTTATCTTCCACTTGTCCAATTGTAATTTTTAGGGCATTGTTTTCTTCAGTGAGACTATGCACCTTTTTTTTCCATTTGGCCAGATGAAATTTTTAAGGAATTGTTTTCTGCAGTCAATCTTTGTGCTTCCCTTTCCAAGCTGCTGATAATTTTTTCATTATTTTCTTGTTTTGCTTTCATTTCTCTCCCCATTTTTTCTCCTACCTCTCCCAATTGACTTTGGAAATTCTTTTTGATCCCTCTTTCCATTTCTTCTTCTACCACTATCAATTGATTATTAAAATCTTTTTTGAGCTCTTCCAAGAAGGCTTTTTCTTCTTGGGAGCAATTCAACTTTCCTCTTGAAGCTTCACATGTAGACAGTTTGAGAGTATTGTCCTCATCTGAGTTTGTGTTTGCCTCTTCCCTTTCAATACAGAAGCTCTCAATGGTGATAACTCTTTTTTGTTTCTTAGTCATACTGCAGCTTATTTGTTTGTTTGTTTGTTTATTTATTTATTTATTAAGTTGAGGTCTGCTCTGGGAGCGCTAGCGTCCCTGTTTCAAGCTTCTTGTGCTGAGGTATAGAGGCTGTGTCACCGGCTTTTTACACTGAGGCCTCTATGGTTTTTGGATTTCCCTGCCCTGGACTTCCTGTCTGAGCGTGCTGGGATCAGTGGTCCTGGTCACGCCTGTCCTGTGTGTGGCCCTCCAGCTGGCAACCTGAACTCTCAGCTGGTGCAGGTGGGTTTCACCAATGTCCTGCTGTGCCACTAGATTTTTGAGCCAGGATCCAGGGGCCTCAGTTGCTCAGCTGTGGCTCACAGCTTCCTGCTGAGTTGCCCTGACCCTGTGGCTCTGCACTGCCACCCTGTGCTGCGCCTCCTTTTGCCCAACTCAGACTGATCTTTCCTGAAGTCTTCTAAATTATCTCTGTTTGGAAGACTGTGTCTCTCTGTCTCTTTTCATGTTCTGGAGTTTCAGAATCCATCCAGAGGCTTGATTTAATGAAGGAGAGCTCAGGCAGCTTGCTGATTCCTCTCCGCCATCTTAACTCAGTCTTTCAATGTAATTGACTTTTTGGTGTCAGACAACCTAAAAATAAAACCTAAAAATAAAAACTGCCATCAGTAGTACAAATCAATTAGCTTCTACTGAGTTGGATTTCTCTCCACTTGATTGAAAGATTCTAGAGGCCAAATAGAAAGGAATTTCCCTTCATCATTTTGCATCATCATTATCAACATTATCATCTTCATCAAAGCTTGGCCCTCCCAAGTAGCTAGAAGTGAGGCAGACTAATCAGAAAGGAGTATTGTGCAGGTCCATTTTGCAGAGAGCATAAGTAATGATTCCTCTAAAACAAAGAGGAATATATGTCTATATCTATAGCTATATCTGTCTATCTATCTATCTATTGAGAGAGAGCACTGAATCAAATTTTTTAAAATACAGGTGATTCCCCAGTTGATAAATGGTCAAAGAATATGAACAGGCAGTTCTCAAAGAAAACAAAGCTATATATAACCATATGAATGAAATGCTTTAAATCACTATTGATCAGAGAAATGCAAATTAAAATAACTTGGGGGATCACCTTACACCTATCAGAGTGGCAAATATAACAAAAACAGAAAACACTGGATGTTGGAGGGGATTTGGGAAAGCTGGGCCACTATTCCAGGGTTAGTGGAGTTGTAAACTGTTTCAACCATTGTGGAGAACAATTTGGAATTATGTCCAAAGGGCTATAGAACTATCTGTACCCTTTGATCCAGCAATACCACTACTAGGTTTATAGGCCAAAACCATCCCCCAAAAGAGAAAAAGACCTATTTGTACAAAAATGTTCATAGAAGCTCTTTTTCTGGTGGCTAAGAACTGGAAATCAAAGGAAATCCCATCAATTGGGGAATGGCTAAACGAACTGTATTATATGATGGTAATGGAATATTATTATGCTATAAGAAATAATAAGCAGGAAAACTTCAGAAAGGCCTGGAAAGACATGTATGAAATGATGGATAGTGAAGTGAGCAGAACCAAGAGAACATTGTGCACAGAGACAGCAATATTGTTTGATGAAAAACTGTGAATGACTTGACTATTCTCAACAATACAATGATCCAAGACAATCCCAAGAGACTATTGATGAAACATACTATCCACCTCCTAATAACTGATATTGATGGAACAGATTGAAGCATGGTATTTTCACTTTCTTACATTTTTTCTTTTAATCAAGTTTTCTTGTACAAAATGACAAATATGGTAATGTTGTACATGATCATACAGGTATAGTTCATATCTATTTGCTGCCTCAGGAAGGGGGGAGGAGAAGAAAGAAAGGAGGGATTGAACTGGAAGTCAAGACTATAAATAAAATGTTTATTGGGAAAAAAACAGAGCTACAAGCAGTATGGACAACAAAGTCATTCCTCAGGAGCCAGATTTCTCTGCTCTTAGGCTTATTACATTTTAAGAATGTATGACTCAAGAGTTTTTTCAGAAAAACAAACAAACCTGGAAAGACTTTCATGAATTGATGAAAGGTGAACTGAGCAGACCCACAAGAACACTGCACATAGTAACAGCAACATTATTCAATGATCAGCTATGATTGACTGACCTCTTTTCAGCAATACTGTAAACCAAGAAAATTCCAAAAGACTCATAATGGACAATGCTATCCTCATTAAGAAAAAGTACAAATGGAATCTAAATTCATGTCAAAGCATAATGTTTTCATTTTCTTTATTTTTTTCATAGGTTTGTTCATTTTTTCTGTTTCTTCTTTCACAACATAATTGATATAGTAATAGGTTTTAGATGATTACCTATATCAAATTGCTTATCATCTGAGGGAGAATGGAGATGAGGGAGGGAGAAAATCTGGAACTAGAATTGTATATTCAAATGGTTAAAATTAACTTTATATGTAGTTGGAAAAAAATAAAATAGCATTTCAAAGAAAGCAAAAAGAAGGTATGGCTCAGAGACAGCCATGATATGTAAAAAGAATAAACCCATCTGTCTATTCACCTTTTTGCTTCATCTTTTGGTTGCTTAACATTTCTACTCACCTTGTGAGTTTGCCAGTTGGTGCCAAGAAAATAAAAGTCATTGTGCACTCATGTGACTCATGTGTGCTGTGGTATTGCTATAATTCATTTTATGTTCTCTCAATAATTGTGTAATGGACCATTTATAATTGTGTTGTTTATCCTCTTACTTAATTTCAGTCTTGACACTACACACTGGAAAATAAAAGTGATTTCCCAGGGCTTATCATGTATAAGCTAAATAATGTGGGATTTGGGAGACATATGGTGCAGTGGATAGAAGGTTGCTCTTGCAGTTAACATAACCAAGTTGAAGTCCTCTGCTCCTGAGAAGTACTAGCTATGTGAGCATAAGTAAGACATATAAATTCTCTATTGCCCAGTCCATTCTCTAATAGTATATGATACAAATGAGCTGCTGATCTGCATCAGTGGGTAGTGTCCACTAAAATAGTTCATCACACCAAAGAAAATGCAGATTTAGGACACTTTTGCTTTTTGCCCTGTCCTCCAAAAAAACTGTATTGTGCTTCAAGACCTTCTACTGATTGTCTTTATTCCCCTCTTCTCTATGTTTTATCAACATTACTCCCCATTAGATCCTGTCTTTAGCAATGTCAGAAAATGTCTCTATCTACACATAACTTGATGTCTCCATCTTCAGAGTTTTTGCATGTATTTGCATTCTTCTAGAATGCCCTTTTTTCCCCTTTCTGAAAAACTCCATCTCTATCAAGCCTTCAAAATTACTTAATGAAGCCTTTTCTTTTTTTTTTTTTTTTGGTAAGGCAATTGGGGTTAAGAGACTTGCCCAGGGTCACACAGCTAGTAAGTGTGTAAAGTGTCTGAGGCCAGATTTGAACTCAGGTCCTCCTGAATCCAGGGCTGGTGCTCTATCCCCTGTGCCACCTAGCTGCCCCAATGAAGCCTTTTCTTATTAAACGCACTTGAATTTGAATTTTATTCCTTTCAAATTCCATTGACATAAGTGTAGGTACATAGTTTGTGTGTTTGTTTTTTTTTTAAAAAATCTATATTAATATGTTTAGGTTTACCCTTTTGAGGATAAGTATTATCCTTATAGATAGTAAACATGTCTTAAAGTATGGGACCAAATCAAGGGCAGGGTAATGAATACTGTGGGCGATAGATTAATGTTACTGACATACTTAATTGGGTAGCTGAGTAATTATATCTTTATCCAGATATATCAAACTGTTACTTAGTATTTGTGATGAGAAATAATGACAATTTTTTCAATTGGATTTTTAAAGATACAAATAAGTCTAAAATTACCAAACTTTTCCAATGAATTTTATTAGGATTCTAGAGTTAGAAGGGATTTAGTTGGACTAGTTAAACAAAACAACTGAGTAATAGTTTTGCCAAGTTCTCATCATGATATAGCCCCAATTAAATATCTCTAATAATGAAGAACATATTACTACACAAGGGAGCCCATTTTGTTCTCAATATCATACCTTGAGTTGAAATGTCTTTGCGAATTCTACCAGTTACTTTGATTTGATTTTCCCAAAGAGTAACATTCCACTTCCCCTTGTTTTGTACTGCTCAAACATACTTATGTATTATTATGCAACCTTCTAAAGGTCTTCCCTTCTCCATTCTAACCATCCCTACTTCCTTTGATAAGTGCTTAAATAGCATAGTTTTGAGCTCCTTTCTCATTTTGGATATCCTCCTCTGTGTTCTACCTTGTTAATGAAATTTCTTAATACAGATTATTATCTTATTAATGTTTTGATTATATATCACATTGTTAACATATTAAAATTCTTGTTCATTTAACCCATTGTCTTTTTTTCATAGAAACTATGATGTAGGGGGCAGCTAGGTGGCACAGTGGATGAAGCACCAGTCCTGGATTTAGGAGGAACTGAGTTCAAATCTGGCCTCAAACACTTGACACTTACTAGCTGTGTGATGCTGGGCAATCACTTAATCCTCATTGCCCCACCCAAAAAAGAAAAAAAGAAAAAGAAAACAAAAGAAACTATGATGTAGCCATGCTAGTCCCAGCACATGGTTGACATTTTAAACTAAAGCACTGAATTTCACATTCATTTGTATTTAATTTTTTCTGTACAATCCAATTTAATTTTCTAAGACAAAAGAAATAAAATATGATTAAAGGAAATATAGTACTGGTAAATTTGGGTGAAAATAATATAAGGATTACAGAATCTTATTTACCCAAATTTTGCCTTATTTGATTTGGTCCTTCAATTCCAGCTTTATAGGTATTTTTGCCTACCCATTCTCTTATCCAAACTTCCTGTTTTATTCGACCCACAATTTTGAGATGCATGGTGTCCATGCTTTAATGCATCTTATATAGGTGATATATAGATAGATAGACAGATATATAATTCAATAATGTCCTTAATATGTGTCAGGAAATGTGCTGATTGCTGGGGATTCAAATTTAAGAAAGTAAGACAGTCTACTCCATCAAGGAGCTTATATTCAAAGACATAAAGAAAATGCATAAAATGTCAAGAAAAGTAAAAGATTTGCTGTTCCACAGCACAATTTATAAACAGTGTTCATGAAAAGATTTTGGAGGCCTGGTTCCTGGCAAAGTAAAACAAAACTAAGCTATCAGAGCCCAGAATCCCAAGGATAAAGTATATGATTCTAATAGGCATATGATGACAATTATGGCCAGAATACAGGCAGCATGATTTGGAAATAGTTTCTGGACACTAGATGGGGGCCTGGTTCAGAGTCAAATAAGGCAAACGTTCAGCTATCAGAACCTCACATTCCATTTTTTCATATGAAGCATCAAACCCCTCTTCAAGTTTATAATTTGTGAGGCCCTACTGGTAACATCCAGATTCTCCAATACTAAAATCTTAAATGATGTGGTTCTTATACTAGAATTAGTATTAATACCACTGAATTTTCTGTGACATTGAAGAGGATTTTTCTCCCTCCTCTGAAAACATATACTGAAACTGTATTTGCATCTGCAGATTAAATTTAAAAGCGATCTTACTTATGTGATGCACAAGTAAATAAGTAAAGCAGAAGCAAGCACAATCTTATTTGTCTCTATTTAAACATTCAGCATACAACTTTGGGGACTTCAGAGGTCAGGAGTAGAAAAGATATTCTCCATATCTGTAGTTCCTTTAATTACTATACTTTACAGAGTGTATTCTCTTAACACTTTTATTGTTACTCAGCCATCTGGATAGGACAGGTTTTATTATTTCTTTGGGATTCGACTAACAAGGAGTTTTTTGTGGCTTTTGTGGCCATAAACTTGTTGAAAACTGGGCTGAAATTCTCCCTGGGCGTAATATTGACTTTTTTCTCTCCAAGGTGTTTGCAGATTTATGATGAGTGGGCAGCCAATCTCAATGTACATTCCTTTAGCAGATATTACTAAAAATAATTTATAATAGTAGGTGTCCCAATCTACTTCCCATCTGAAAAGGACCATAAAAACATACTTGAAAGTCTATGAACATGCTTTAGTCCATTGGAGAAAAGTAATATGTGTGTGTGTGTGTGTGTGTGTAAACTTATATCCAAGTGAGAAATTCTGTTATCTCCTTATCATCAGTTTTACTTTATAAGGAGTAAAGTGGGCTTGCTTAAAAGGGAAAACCAATTTGCAATATTTTGAATATTTTAAGTGTTTGACTAACACAATATTTCAGGGTCTTTTTGTGCCTTCATTGAGAGACAGCTAGATGGTGTATTAGATGGGGCCTAGAGTCAGGAATACCTGAACTCAAATCCAGAATCAGATATTTCCTAGCTAGGTGAGCCTAGGAAGATCACTTAGCCTCTGAGTGCCTCAGTTACTTCAGTTTCAAATAGAGATAATATCATGAAACTTTCAGGCTGAGTAGCAAAGGAAATAATGTTTGTAAAGCACAATGATGCCTGAAACATTTTAGGCTCTTAATAAGTGTTTGTTCTCTTCCTTTCATTTTCCAGAAAGTAGGAGAAGGAACCTTAGTAAACTTGCTTTAAAAATTGATGGGGTAAGAGAATTTGGGGCAAGTTGGAATTAGTGGAGAGGAGAAGTACTTTAGAAGTTAAGCTTTCTAAGCAGAAAAAAAAGAAAAATTCTTGAAAACTTACAATCTGCATTTTATAAAGGTAAAGAAAAGCTTCTTAAAAACAGTTTTAACATTAACAAAATTGTAATTCTGTTTTAAGATAGTTATTTTAATTATCAGTCTTTTTTGTCTTTAACATCACAATATTAATAAACCTTCTTAAGTTTGTATAATAATATAAATTCTGGGTTACTGAAAGTGATAAAAACACCATATATTTAAAATTAGAAGGGACCTTCAATGCCATCTAATGAGGGAACTAAGGCCCAAACAGGTTAAGATGTTTCCTAAAGATAATTGAAAAACTGAATCCAGATCCTTTATCTCCAAATCCATCACTCTTTCCATTGTATGTTGATATCAAATAATTCAATTAAAAGAAAAGTATTTTAGTTATATTCTATTTATTTGGGGAAGGTAATTATCAAATTGATCTTGTTCAAATACCATATCCATATAAAAATTTTGGATATGTTTTCAATATTAACAACTCTTTTAACTAAATGATTATTCTATGTATGACACAGGAAGGTTTAAAATCTACAAGCTCATTTTTAAGGGAAAATATTTTAAAATTCAATTTTAAATATTCTTGACTGTGTTGTTAAGTTCTTTAACTAAGGTGTCAGATTCTTTGTTCTCACATTGTAAAATTGTATCCAGCAGTATAGTTGTTGCCATGAATACTGAGATCAGACATTTCCATTCAGAAATTATTTTAAGTAAGTTTCATGGATAATTTCTGGGGGAAGATAATTCTAAAGTCCTTTAGTGGAAAATTCTCCATAATCATACAGCCATAAGCCTAGAACTATCAAAAATATAGAATTCTTAAAAACTACTTTAGAGAAATTAAATAATTTATTGGATTTGACACATAGGCACAAAAAGCACAACTCAAAAAAATTGTTACGTTTCAAGTCTCACTTCTGAATAATGTAATAAGAAAGATACAGTTCATTTTGGGAACGTCTTTCAGGTTATCTTTTAACTCTCCTAAAAACAATTCTCCGGGTTTACCCAGACAGTTCAGGACTAAAGTAGGAAGCCTAACACAGTGTTTAACACATAGTAGCCACTCAGTAAATACTAGGCAAATGAATGACTTGTATAAGTCAAGTTTTAAAGTAGAAAGTGCATTTGAAGAGAGAAGGTTTTGTTTTGCTTTGCTTTTCCCCTTCTTATTATTCCATCTACTTTGACCAGTACCCTGTACTGAAGGGAAAGTTACGTTGAGCAATATCCAGATTTATTATTATTGATTCTTCATTATCTCTCCATCACCTTTTCCTCTCCTTTTTCTTTTTTTTAACTTCCCCTTTCTTTATCTTTCTTTTACATTTTCTTTTCTAACATTTCCCCCATCTCCTTCTAAGAAGCTAATAAATTGCAGGTAAAACGAAAATCATAGGTGTTCAAGATCATTCCAGAATATCATACTTAATACAAGATTCCATTGAGAACATTGGTAGAGGACTTATACAGAATTTCATAAAACAATCTAAATTAAAACACTATGTAGATTACCTGCTGTCTAGGGGAGGCGGGAGGGAGAGGAGGGAAGGAGAAAAATCTGAAATTGGAAAGCTTGTATAAACAAAAGTTGAGAACTATCTTTACATGTAATGGAAAAAAAAATAAAATACTTTATTAATTTTAAAAAAATACTATGTGTTTTCATATGAAAAGAAGAGTATAGAATAGAGATCATTCTTCAGTCAGGAAGACCCAAGTTCAACATTGTCTATGAAACATACTGATTGTATGACTGCACAAAGCATTCAAATTCCCCGAGAATTTAAACTGCAGAAGAGTTGCTCATCTGCATTATCAGAGGAGTTCTCTCACCAAAATACCATACACCAACAATTTTGGATGTTTCTCTGCACACATAAAGAAACAAAATAACAGCAACAATTAAAAAAAATTTTCTTTGTTATTTCTAAGAAAATGTAGAAGTAGATGAATATGGGAAGAAATCTATTTTGGATAAAGAATGAGAGAGCCTAAACTTTCATAATCTACACAGAAACCTAAGACCTTTATATCACTGATTGTCTTGAGAAAAAAAGAATGCACTAGATATGGCAAGCAACAGTATCATCACAAATATGAAAGTATGTATATTTCAATGGATTACTGATGCGAGTTACTCCAAGTTTACCAATATTTTCACCACATTTTTCCAAAATTTCACCAACATTTTAGCAACATTGTCACCAAAAAAAAACAGTTTCTCTTTTTAGTGAGAATTAGATATGAAACAAATTCTTCTTTGTTTTGAATGTTATAGTTCACACACAGGTTAATCAAGAAGGTATTTTCTCCTTAGCTTTTGGAAGAGAGAACATCAGCTGATGTTTGAATAATTGAAGTCCTTCATTATTATTATATCATGCCTCTGCATCAGGGTTATGATTCCTTCCCAAAACTCTTCATCTATTTCTTCTTTCAGTACCACTGTCCTGTAGCATGGATCAGTGACAAAACCATTTCTACTTCCTGCCCTTAATCATCCCCCAAATACTATCCACTATCTCTTCCAACTCTGATTCCTAGATATTTTTAATGCTACCTCAATCATCTATCACCTTTTACCTATTTTTATTTCTTTTGATTAAAGCATGTTAATATACATAGAATGTATCAAACTCATTTTCAGTTATGCTTATAAATCAAAATTTCTTGCCTGCAATTAAAACTTTTGCTTCCTCTTTATATTTGCTTAAACTTTGAACATTTGTGTGGATATTTAAATTTAAGTCCATACAAATAGACTATAACCACTATAACCTCTCTCTCTCTTTCTTTCCATATATATGTGTATGTATATATATATATATATATATATATATATATATATATATATATATAATGTGCGTGTGTGTGTGTATGTGTGTGTGTATGTGTGAAAGAGGTAATATCTTCTTTGAGGAAAAGCATTAGTCAGACCATTTTAAATTAAGAACCTTTGTTCAGATATTTACATTCTAGGGGAAATTATTGAATTTTGATTAAGCTAAATGTAGGCATTAAGTAACTGGAATTGTTACAAATGGATTTTTAAAGATATCTGGCTAGGACACAAAAAATGGTAAAATTTATTCTGACTTACCTGTATTACAAATGAATTGGTGACTAACATTGTAGGTTCTAAAAGCTTGAAACTTGAATCAAAGACAGATCTTATATTCTTTGCAAGAATGCTTTGGTGTTGGGATTTATCCAGGTATCCAGAGGCAAAGAATTCGCAGCCCAGTGCTCTGACTAAGAAACATCTTGCTTAGGTCCCTCCCTGTCTAATTGTGAAAGCAGACATCTGTTGTGTGTTAATTGAGCAAAGATGAAACAGGGGAGTAAAGGCTATTAGTCAGTTCCCCAGGTATTGTATTTGGGCACTCTTCTGTTCAGAAGCTGAAATGAGAGGGATAAACATGAATGCCATGCAATGTTGAAATAACAGCATTATTGCCTTTAAAACTAATAGATGAATAGATGCCATTTTACCTTCTTAAATATAGGACAAAACATCATTCATTCAGTCCATAAATATTTTATTTTTATTTATGAAGGTTAAAATGCATTTTATAATGTAGGGCACTCTTAATGAATATAAGAATTAGAATTATTATAAATCATTGATAACAACTTAAATTCCCCTCACATTCTGTCACTCTTATCCATGTGAATGTTTTCATCCATGAAAATGCGTGGTCTACATCTGCTTTTGATCTCGGTGAAGATACAGGACCAAATAGCCTCTGGGCATCAGAATGGCCCAGATGCTGCACCAGTGAAAGCTCAAAGTGAGTTTTGAGCTCCAATTGTCACATTCTGTCTACATTTTGATTTTTTTTCTCTTTCCAGACTGTCTGTAATGATGTCCCAATACATGACTGGAGAGTCAAAAGGGGGAAAAATGTTTACAAATCCTTGCAGAAAACTTGAAAATTATACCTGATGGTGATGATATGGATAGCTATCATTTATTTTTGTAGCTCCTACATTTCAGAAAATATCACTTATCCTCTCTCCAAAAAGAACCATCCCTTGCAACTAAAAATAAAAAGAATGAAAAAATTAATCAAGTCAAACTGCATTTTCAGTATTCCACATGCATAGAATTTCACCTGTGAAAAGAATGGAAGGAGTTTCACACTCTCATATCCCTTCTTCAGAGCAGAATTGGACAATTGCAATTACAGTGTTTAGTTTCTTTTGTTGTTCTTTCCATTTACATTGTTTCAGTATTTGTGTATTTAATTACCCTATTTCTTCTTACTTAACTTTATATGTTATTATGTCTTACTTATATTTTTCTATAGTTTCTATAGTTTTCAAAAAATAGTTCAGTAAAATTAATGTAAACATTAAAATCCACTCTCATCCTCCTTATAAGGAAGGAAAAGATTATTTACTCATATCTCTTAATTGGGAAAGCATAATCATTATAATTTCCAGGGTTTCAAGCCCACCTCTGACTCTTTTATGAGAAATATGGGAGGGTTTTCCCCCACCCAGGATCAGGGAAATATAGATGTGGGTTTTTTTGTTTTGTTTTGGGCAGGGAAATGAGGATTAAGTGACTTGCCAGAGTCACACAGCTAGTAAGTGTTA
The DNA here is from genome assembly GCF_019393635.1 of Dromiciops gliroides. Taxonomy (NCBI): domain Eukaryota; kingdom Metazoa; phylum Chordata; class Mammalia; order Microbiotheria; family Microbiotheriidae; genus Dromiciops; species Dromiciops gliroides. The sequence goes on along the minus strand of NC_057861.1, from coordinate 208,975,652 downwards.
TGTGTCTGGGTCTGGATTTGAACTCAGGTTCTCCTGAATCCAGGGCTGGTGCTTTATTGACTGAACCACCTAGGTGCCCCCTCTGACTCTTACTTTTATGATTTTGGGAAAACAAATCACTCTCTCTGTGCTTTATTTTTCTCATTTTATAAAGAAGGGTTGAGACAATGGAAAGATATGCTTAAAATGTTATTAATGTGGATATGGATTTGCCTAACCATCAAATTAGTAGCTATCTTGCCCAACTCTGTCAATAAAATTGATAATCTAAAGGAAATATATGAATATTTACAAAAATATAAACTGCCCAGGTTAACAGAAGACAAAATAAAATACTTAAATAAGCCCATTTTAGAAAAAGAAATTGAAAAAACAATCAATGAACTCCATAAAAACAAACTGTCCAGGGGCAGATTTATAAATGAATTCTACCAAACATTTAAAGAGCAATTAATTCCAATACTCTATAAACTATTTGGGAAAATAGGTGAAGAAGGTGTCCTACCAAATTCCTTTTATGAAAAATATATGGTGCTGACACCTAAACCAGGAAGAATCAAACCAGAGAAAGAAAATTATAGACCAATTACCCTAATGACTATTGATACAAAAATTCTAAATAAAACATTAAAAAAGATCATATCAATTTATCAACAGGATAATATACTACGTGGGATTTATATCAGGAATGCAGGACTGCTTCAATATTAGGAAAACTATCAGTATAATTGACCACATCAATAGCAAAACTACCAGAAATTATATGATGATCTCACCCGATTCAGAGAAAACTTTTGAAAAAATATATTCCTATTAAATTCCTATTAAAAATATTTGAGAATATAGGAAAAAATGGAGCTTTCCTTAAAATGATAAACAGTATCCATGTAAAACCAGCAACAAATATCAGATGTAATAGGGATAAGCTAGAAGCTTTCCCAATAAGATCAGGGGCAAAATGAGGATGTCCATTATCACCACTATTATTCAATATTGTACTCAAATGTTAGCTTTAGTAATAAGAGAAGAAAAAAATGAAGGAATTAGAATAGGCAATGAGGAAACGAAATGAACACTTTTTGCAGATTTTATGATGGTATATACAGAGATTCCTAGAGAATCAACTAAAAAAATTATTTGAAATGATTAACAACTCTAGCAAAGTTGCAGAATATAATATAAATTTAAAAAAAATCAGTATTTCTATACATTTCCAGCAAAGCCCAGTAGCAAAATACAGAAAGACAAATTCCATTAAAAATAACTGAGGACAATATAAAATATTTAGGAGTCTATCTTCTAAGACAAATCCAGGAACCAAATGAACACAATTACAAAATACTTTTTATACAAATAAAATCAGATGTAAACAATTGGAAAAAATATCAAATGCTCAGGGGTAGGCCAAGCTAATATAATGAAAATAACAATTCTCATTAATTTAACTTACATGTTCAGTGCCATAAAAAACTACCAAAATTATTTTATAGAGCTAGAAAAAATAATTTTAAAATTCATCTGGGAGTAGAAAATGTCAAGGATAGCAAGGAAATTATTAATGAAAAAAATGCAAAGGAACGTGGCCTAGTCACACCAGATCTAAAATTATATTATAAAGCTACAATCATCAATATTTTTTGGTACTGGCTGAGAAATAGAGTGAAACAGGTTAGGCACACAAGAAAGAGTGGTAAATAACTATAGTAATCTGTTTGATAAACCCAAAGAATCCATCTTCTGGGATAAAAACTCACTATTTGACAAAAAAAATGCTGGGAAAAATGGAAAATAGTATGGTACAAACTCAGCATAGCCAAACATCTTTTACTGTAAACCAAAATAAGGTCAAAATAGGTACATGATTTAGATGTAAAGGGCAATGCCATAGGCAAATTAGGAGAGAATGGAATAGTTTTCCTTTTAGATCTATGGAGAGGGGAAGAATTTATGACTAAAGAAAAGATAGTGAATATTATGAAATGCAAAATGGATCATTTTGATTACACTAAATTAACAAGCTTTGGAATAAACTGAAGCAGTACAACCAAGGTTACAAGGGAATTGGAAAGCTGAGAAAGAAATTTTGCAGTCAATGTTTCTGGTAAAGGCTACACTTCTCAAATATATGGAGAATGGAGTCAAATTTGTAAGAATACAAGTCATTACCCAATTGATAAGTGCTCAAAAAATATGATCAGGCAGTTTTTAGATAAAGAAATCAAAGCTATCTATTGCCATATAAAATTTTTTAAGTCACTATTGATTAGAGAAATGCAAATTAAAACAACTTTGAGGTAACACCTCAGCCCTATCATATTGGTTAATATGACAGAAAAGGAAAATGATAAATGTTTGAGAAGTTGTGGGAAAATTGGAAAAGTAGGCATTGTTGATTGAATTGTGAACTGCATTCTGGGAAGCAATTTGGAACTATGCCCAAAAGATAATAAAATTGTTCATACCTTTTGATCCAGCAATACCATTACTAAATTTGTATACTAAGGAGATGAAAAGAAAAGAGAGAGAAAAGGATCCACATGTACAAAAATATTTATAGCAGCTCCTTTTGTAATGATAAAGAATTGGAAGTTGAGGGGATGATCATCAACTTGGGAATGGTTGAACAAGTTGTGATATATGAATGTAATGGAATAATTTTGTGCCATAAGAAATGATAAACAGGCAAATTTCATTAAAAATAAATTTAAAAAAATGGAAAGACATATGAACTGATACTGAGTGAAGTGAACAGAATCAGGAGAATATTACACATAGTAACACCCACATTATGCTAGGATCAACTATGATAGATTTAGTTCTTTTCAGCAATACAATGGTCCAAGACAATTTCAAAAGACTCATGATGGAAAACGCTATCCACATCCAGAGAAAGAACTATGGAGTCTGAATGCAGATTGAGGCATACTACTTTCCCTTTTATTGTTGTTTCTTTCCCTTTTGTCTTTATTCTTCTTTCACAACATGAATAATATGGAAATAAGTTTAACATGATTGTTCATATACAAGCTATATCAGATTGCTTGCTGTCTTGGGAAGGGGAAAGGAAAAGTGGGGAAGGAAAAATATTTGGAACTCTAAATCTTACAAAAAAGGAATGTTGAACATTATCTTTACATGCAATTGGAAAAATAAAATACTACTAAGTAAGAAAAAGAAAAAACAACAACCATATAACTTAGCCATTCTTTAATTAATGAGTACCCATTGCCTTAGCTTTTGGCTTCTTCATACTTCAAATAAGGATATAGATATAGATATAGATCTATATGTATACATATGTGTATACTTATATAGTCTATAGTGGCACATGTGTGTAATCTTTAATAATTCATATATATGTGTGTACATATGTGTATATATAATGATTTAATATATAAATACTTTAATTTTTCATAAGCCTAGCAGTAATGTCTCTGAGTCACAGGAAGACACTAATCATAGTTTATGATTGCCTTTAAGGATTCTTGAACCAAACTTATAGTTCCAACAATAGCATGTTAATGTGCCTATCCTCCCATAATTATATATATGTTTTAAAAATCTTTGCGTATAGGAGGATTTTAGGTAAATCCCCAGAGTTGTTTTCATTCACCCATCTCTTTTTATTAGTAACATGACACCCATACAACAGATTTATTAGGCTGCAATGGCTCCATATTACTTCTAGGATCAAAGATAAAAAATCCTCTCTTTAGTTTTCAAAATTCATAATATGGCCCCTTTCTATCTTTCTATTTTTTTATACCTTAGACCCTCCATGTATTCTGCCACAAGTGACACTGGCCTTCTTTCTGTTCTTCACAAATGACACCCATACTTCACACTCTCTCCTCTCTTTATCTTTACTCCTTGTTTCCTTTAACTTCTATATAAAGAGCCACCTCCTGCAAGTACCTAAACCCTCCTAGTGAAATTATTTGTCTGTAAATTAAGTAATGTCATTATCTCAGAAGGTTCAAAATTATAAGTAACTATAAACACTAGAAGAAAATTAGTGGAATTAGTATGGAAAAGTGGAAGGAGTTATAGATTATGAGTAATTAAGATATATGTATATGTATATATGTGTGTGTGTGTGTGTGTGAATGTGTATGTAATTAATACTATTTAACAATCTGGAGGTAAGGTTCCAGTATTTTGGATAAATTTTGTATGTAATATTTATTGGAAAATATAGATGAAAAATTCATATGATGGGAAGTATGATGATTAAAAATATCAAAGAAATAGTACCTGGGTAATTTAATCACCCAAGTTGATAGCTGCACAATAGTTCCCACCTAGAACTGGTTCAGGAAGGCCAAATCTCATCAGTAACATCCTTCAGCTTATCTAGACAAATAAGTCTGTCCTCACTCAAGGCTCCCTTTGTGAGCTTGTCTTGGCTTTTGCCTAATATAGAGAGATTTGATGGAATCTCTCAAGGAGAACCCAACATTTTGGAGTGGAGGTGGGAAGGGGGTGGAGAAAGGACTTAGAATTTAAGGGAGAGGGGCAGCTAGGTGGTGCACTGGATAAAGCACAGGCCCTAGATTCAGGAGGACCTAAATTCAAATCCGGCCTCAGACACTCGACACCTACTAGCTGTGTGACCTTGGGCAAGTCACTTAACCCCCATTGCCCCACAAAAAACAAAACGAACAACAACAAAAAGGAATTAAAGGGAGGTCACTGGATCCCCCAAGATATTTATTATTAATAATTACTTCTCACAGAAGGCATGGAAGGGCAGGAAGATGAAGAATATGACCACTCTGATTGGATGACATCTTTCTAAATTTCTTCTTATGAATTGTAAACTTGTAACTTCTAAATTTCTCTATATGTTTTGAAAACCTATTTAATCTCCAAAGATCCCAGTTTTCATATTTGTAAAATGAGAGGGTCAGACTAGATGAACTTTGAGGTCCCTTCCGTCTTTATATCTATAATCACGTGGTTATATGCAAGTCAATTAAAAAGAAAGATCATAAGGTAGGATTTATCTATCTGTAGGCCTTCAATCACACACACACACACACACACACACACACACACACACACACACACACCCAGAACTACTAAATATGTTATCTTTAAGAACTGGGTGACACAGTAACCAGAGTACTGCAAATGAAATCAGTAAGATCTGAGTTCAAATTTGACCAGACACTTACTCATTGTGCAACATTAGGTGAGCAAGTCAAAACCTTTGTTTCATTTTTCCCATCTGTAAAAAGAGGATAACAATAACACCTATCTTAGAGGTTATTAAAAGTATGGAATGAGATTCTATTTATAAAGTATTTTGCAGCCTTCTCAGCATAATGTAAATATTAGCTATCATTAATAATGTTAGTGGTATTATAGATTTAGAACTGTAATGAATCAAATAAGTAATTTTATCCATAACTCTCATTTTTATAGATGAAGAACCTGAGTTTCTAACAGACTAAATAACATGTACAGAGTCACATAGATATTAAGAGGCTAGGACACAATTAGGACATAGGTGTTCTGACTCAAAATCCAGAGTTCTTACACTATATCATTCTAATAATTCCTTGATTTTCAATATTAAAAACAGTTTCAGTTAGAGAGCAAGATTCCATCCCTTGATTGATTACCAAAAAGCTCTGTGAACTAAGGTTCCCATGCCTTTAATTTATGAATTTACTCACCTAAGTCTCAGTGTTTTTTTTCATAAAAGGAGATTAGATGAGGTGATCACTAATATTCTTAAGCTCTATAATATTATTACTTATTTTATCTTAAGAATTATTTGTAACATAGGCAGTCTGACAATGTTATATTGAAAACAAATTTTTAAAGTGCTCAGCTTTGTTTTAAGTAATGTTAAAATGATAGAAAAAAAACTAATTTCAAGCATACCCCAGATACTGAATAATCTTCAACCTTTCACAGTTAACATAAGAAACATTAAATCACCAGGTTTTTCTCATTTTAAAGTGAAATTTACCTTTTGGGGGGTAGGATTCACTTTTTGGGATCACATTAAATCAAACATATTCCACCTTTGGTTTTAGCTCGACAACGCAATAAATCAGATTCATAAACTCCAGCGATCTCTGGATGAACAGATAGAAATGAATGATAATCTACAGATTCAGCTCAATTATCTACAAAGCAGGTAATGATGATTATACTATATCATTTTGTTCAGCCTTGAATCTGTGGGGTTCCGAGATTCTCTTTACTTCTGGATGTAATTATGTTTCCATCACTCATGTTTAAAAACAACAACAACAACATTTTTTCTTATTTTCTTACATAAATATTTCTTAATGAGAGTTACACTTCATAAACTGGGGATATTAGTGGAGGATATTTATAGACAATTATGACATGTTTATTTCATCAGAATGTTGGACTATCAAGATGTGATAGGACAAGGGGGTAGCTAGGTGACACAGTGGATAAAGCACTGGCCCTGGATTCTGGAAGACTTGAGTTCAAATTTGATCTCAGAGATTTGATACTTACAAGCTGTGTGATCTGGGCAAGTCACTTAACCTTCATTGCCATAAAAAAAATATGTTAGGAAAACAATATGATACAGTGATACAGATATTGTCTTTGGAATAAGAGGACTAGTGTTTAAATCCTGACTTTGTCATTTATGATGCTTATGACTTGTGCCTCTAGTAATCTCAATTTCCTTGTCTGTAAGGTAAAAAGGTTTGGCTAGTTGATCTCTAAGATCCCTTCTAGCTCTATATTTATTATCCTTTTATTACCTAAAAAACTTCTCAATCTTTGGCTTTCCTAGAAAATTTGGAAAACTGCAGGTTTCCATTTTTCTTCTGGTTGATTTATTTTTTGGTCAATAGAAATATAAACTCTTCCATTAAACATTTCTATGAGAAGATTAGCCTTTTGTTATTCCAAGTTCTCAAAATGTTTTGTAGATCAAAAAATAAGTGGGATCTAAGAGAGTTGATATACAGACACAAACACATGCAAACTATATCTTTATCTCTTTTTCAGAGACGGGACAACAGGCCCAAATTCATATACCATAATGACTTGCATCTATGACATGGATCAAATGGAAAAAAGAGGAGTATAAAAGTACTATGACTTATAAGGAACACAGGCTTTGCATTCTTTTCAATTTAGGAATGCTTGAAAAATTATTTGCATATGAATGTAATGGAATATTTTTGTGTAATAAGAAATAGCAAATGGAATGATTTCAAAGAATCCAAGGGAGTCATAATTGATGGAGAGTGAAATGAGCAGAATCAGGAAAACAATATGTATACATACTAACAATATTGTAAAAAAATAAAATAGTTTAGAAAGACTTGAACTACAATCAAAGCAATAACCAACCATGTCCCCAGTGGATCTTTATGAAGTATGTTACTCAACTTGTCAAATAGAGATGAGGGGTGGAAGGCACTAAAGGAGACATTCATGTTTGGACATGCGCACTATGTGGATTTATTTTACTTGACTACAGTTATTCATTAATAAGGTTGTCTATATTTTTGAGATGGAGGAGACTGGAAGAAATGGTAATGCAAAGCATATACATACATATATTTTATGCGTGTATCCAAAAGCAAACCTTATAAAACAAACTCATGGTTTTATGTACAATCTTATTTTGACACTCTAAGTGTGCTCATTTTGGGCTGTTTCTTCAGTTAAGAATGAATATATACATTATATATGTGATGTATATGTATACGTATGTGTGCACATGTGAATGTATATGTGTGTGTATATGTATAGATGTGTATGTTAACATATGTATAAAGAAATGTAGTGTGTCCACAGAGAGAAAGACCTTTGGAGTTTGAAAACAAGTTCTGATGCTGTCACCCAATAGCTATGTGGCCAAGCACTAGTCACACCATTTCTTGTAGAAATCATATAACTTTCACAACCTAGATCACATGTTTATTGTGAGCAAAGTGTTTGTAAACCATAAAGCATTGTACGTATGTATTCATTTATTTTTATAGAGTTATTGAAATATTTTTGAACAAAAAATGAAGCTTTTATCAGATGAATTTGCTTCAAACATTTTTACAGTAATTACTACTATTTCCCTCCATCCTATTCCCTCCCTATGCATTTATTCTATTATGAATTTCCTTTCACACTGTCCCTCCTCAAAAGAGTTTTGCTTCTGACTTGACCCTCCCCCAATATGTTCATACTTTTATCAACCCCCACACCCCTTATCCCCTTCTCCTACTTTCTTGCAGGGTAACATAGATTTTTATACTCAATTGAGTGTGTATGCTATTCTATCTTTGAACCAATTCTGATGAGAATAAGATTCATTCAGTATCCTTCACTACCCCATCTTCCTCTCCACTGTATAAACTTTTCCTTGCTTCTTTTATGTGAAATTTACCTCATTCTACCTCTCCCTTTACCTTTCTCCCAGTGCATTCCACCCCTTCCACCCCATTTTTTTTTTGTGGGGCAATGAGGGTTAAGTGACTTGCCCAGGGTCACACAGCTAGTAAGTGTCAAGTGTCTGAGGCCGGATTTGAACGCAGGTACTCCTGAATCCAAGGCCGATGCTTTATCCACTGTGCCACCTAGCTGCCCCCACCCCATTATTTTTTAAAGATATCATCCCTTCAGATTCAACTCACACCTGTGTCGTCTATCTACATCCAACTACCCTAATATTGAGAATGTTTTTATGAGTTGCAAGTATGATCGTTCCATGTAGGAATGTAAAGAGTTTATCCTTTTAATATCCCTTATGATTTCTTTTTCCTGTTTACCTTTTCATGCTTCTCTTGAGTCTTGTATTTGAAAGTCAAATTTTCTATTCAGCTCAGATCTTTTCATCAAGAGTGCCTGAAAGTCCTCTCTTTCATTAAATTTTTAATTTTTCCCCTGAACAATTATATTTAGTTCTAATGGGTAGGTGATACTTAGTTGTAATCCCAGTTCCTTTGCCCTCCAGAGAATCATCTTCCAAATCCTCCAATCCTTTATTGTAGAAGCTGCTAAATCTTGTGTTATCCTGATTATGACTACACAATACTTTAATTGTTTCTTTCAGGCTACTTTCAATATTTTCTCCTTGACCTGGGAGCTCTAGAATGTGGCTATAATATTCCTTGGAGTTTTCATTTTGGGATCATGTTCAGGAGGTGATTGGTGGATTCTTTCAATTTCTAAATTACCCTTTTATTCTGGGTTATCAGGGCAATTTTCCTTGGCAAGTTCTTAGAAAATGATGTCTAAGCTTTTTTTTTTTTTTGATCATGGCTTTCATTTAGTCCAATAATTTTCAAATGATCTCTGCTGGATCTATTTTCCAAGTCAGTTGTTTTTCCGATGAAATAATTCACAATTGCCTTCTGTTTTGTTTTGTTTTATTTTTTTCATTCTTTTGGTTTTGTTTTATTGTTTCTTGATTTCTCATAAAGTTATTAACTTCCATTTGCTCAATACTAATTTTTAAGGAGATTTTTCATCTTCAGTGAGATATTGTACCTCCTTTTTGATCTGGCCACGTCAGCTTTTCAAGGCATCATTGCCTCAGTGGCTTTTTGTACCTCTTTTACCATTTGGCCTAGTCTATTTTTTAAGGTGTTGTTTTCTTTAGTAATTTTTGTGTCTCTTTTACCAAGCTGTTGACTTTTTTCATTATTTTCTCACATTATTCTCAATTCTTTTCTTATTTTTTCCTCTACCTTTGTTACTTTTTTTTTCAAAGTCCTTTTTGTGCACTTGTATGGCCTGAGACCAATTCATATTTTTCTTGAAAGATTTGGATATAGGGGCTTTTACTTTGTTATATTCTTCTCAAGGTGAATTTTGAACTCTCTTGTTACCATATTAATTTTCTAAGGTCAGAATAGTTTCTGCTGTCTGCTCATTTCCCCACCCTATTTCTTGACTTTAACTCTTTGTTAAAATAAGACTCTGCTTCCAGGGTGGAGGGAACACTATCCCAGCTTCGAGGGTTTTGTGTAGCTATTTTAAAAGATACTTCTAGACTTCTAGGAACTTATAAGTTTTTAGCTCTTCCAAGGCAGTCTGACTTTTTAAATCTTTTTTTAAAAATTGATATTTACATAGAATTTCCCCCAAGTTACATGTAAAAAACACCAAAGATATTTCACATTGATTTTTTAAAATTTTGTGTTTCAAATTTTCTTCCTGCCTCCCTCCTCAGCCCTCCCTAAGAAATCAAGAAGTTTAGGGGCAGCTGTGTGGCACAGTGAATAGAGCACCAGCCCTGGAGGCAGGAGGACCTGAGTTCAAATCCGGCCTCAGACACTTGACACTTACTAGCTGTGTGACCCTGGGCAAGTCACTTAACCCCAATTACCTCACCAAAGAAAAAAAAGGAAAGAAATCAAGAAATTAAGAAATTCAATATAAGTCATACATGTGCAATCATGAAAAACATCTTTACATTAGCCAGATTGTAAAAGAAAACAGTCAAAATAACTTTAGAAAGAGGAACTAACAAATAAAATTATATTTCAATCTGTATTTAGATACCATCAGTTCTTTCTCTGTTGAGGGTTTGCATTTTTCATACTTCTTTCTGATAGTATGCTGCTTATCATTTCTTTCACAATTACTATAACAACTGTATTACCCTCCATCCTATTCAACCCCTTGATATTTACTCTATTTTCTATTTTCTTTCATCAAAAGTGTTTTGCTTTTTACTGTCTCCTCCCCCAATATGTCCTCCCTTCCTTCATCTCTTCCTCCTTATCCCCCACCCCTCCCACTTTCCTGCAGGGGCAAGATATATTACTATACCCAATTGAGTGTGTATGTTATTCCCTCTTTGAACCAGTTCTGATGAGAGTAAGACTCACTCACTCCCCTGTTCCTTCCCCATCTCCCCCTCAACTCCTCAAATCTGCCCTTAGACACTTACTAGCTTTGTAACCCTGGGCAAGTCGCTTAACCCCAATTGCCTTAAACATGCAGGGGCATCTCCAGTTATCCTGATACATATCTTGCCACTGGACTCAGATGGCTCTGGAGGAGAGAGTGAAGTTGGTGACTTGCACAGTCCTCCGTTATTTAAATCCAATTCAGTACAAGTCAAGACAATTATAATCTAGGATCCTTAAAAGGAAGGACTATGCTTCTTTTTAATCTATGTATCTCTAGCACATGATGCATTACACTATGAATAGCAGATATTTAATTTTAAATGTTAAATTATTTGCATTATGGAAGACAAGGAAATTTACTTTTCAACAAACCTATAAGTCACTACAAATTAAACAGGAAACAAGAATTCAAAAATGGGATAATTAATTGGGAAAAAAACAAATAGCATAAACATCAAGTAAGAACAGAAAGGTTAGGTATAAGAATTACAGGAAGAGATTTGGGGGGGGTCATACTGAATCTCCCCTGTACTAACAGGACATCAGAATGGAAACAATCTAAGAAATTATATATTCTAATGTCATCTTTTGATAGATGATAAAACTTTATCCTGGATATGGTAATTGATTTATTGAAGATCCCAGAGAGTAGTCTAAACTCAGTATGTACTATTTACTGATTCTTCAAAAAGAACAAAACCTTCACAGATAATTTAAGCTCTCTGGGAAAAATTCTACCAGGAATACTGATATTCTTTCATTTTGATTATTGTGCCCAAAAAAGCTGTTAAAAAAGGAATGCTATATAGCTGTGTGGGGGAGAACTATATTTAGAACACAAATACCTGAATTTGAATTATGTCTCTGTCATTTATTAGATTTGTGATCCTTTGCAAATCACTTAACTTTTCTTGGCTTCATTTCTTCAGTCTATAAAATTATAGTTTTTGGACTGGATGACATCTAAGATCACTTCTGGTTTTGTAATTTAAACATTCTGTGATTCTTTTTACTAATTTACTGATTTTGAATTATTCCTTATATCTCAGTGATGCAAAAAACCCAAACTTCTCTAAAGATAATACATAGGCAAATCATCCAGGATGTTTTGTTTTATTTTATTTTTTAATGGACAAACTGTGCTAAAAGTAGAATACATGATCATACATAAATAGAAACCATTGCAGGAAAATGGATCATGGGAAATTGTAGGAACAGTAGGCATTTCTTTATATCCAGATCAAAAACATCATCTTTCCACTAGTTTGAGAGAATCGTTAACCATTTTATCAGGGTAGAGGGGACAGGAAAGAATTATGGTGTAGATTTATCTCTGTTGCAAGACCCCTGCTGGCAATTATTAAAATCATGGTAACAGAAAAATAAAGTCTATAAACCATCTAGACTTGGGCACAGATACTGATAAATTTCTTACTTTAGAAAATCTTTGCTGTATTTAAGAAGTTTTATACTCTCTAAATTAACCTTTAAAAATGTCAAACATTTAAAAATGGTCATGTCTAAATTGGCTAAAAGTAGAGGGAATTAATAAATGTGATGAATTGCTATATCTTGGCCTTTACTTAAAATTACTTTTAATTCACCATTTTTGCCTGGGTGTCAATATTTCAGACATGATGCTTTTGTTAATGCTGATAAACCCTGTCAAATGACCTAATCCCAGAGAAAGGAAGCAAGCTGGGAAGAAAGCATGGATAACTATAATTCAGACAAGACAGTTATACCAATAGCCTTGAATCAATGTGAGAAAGATTTACAGTATTCTGCTGAGACCCATAATTATGCTTTGTAGTCAATAAAGTGTTAAGAAAATATAATCCACATGCACAGAGTGACTTTAAACTCCTTTAATCTCATGTTCATGGAACCTGAAATAATGTTAAAGGGAGAAAATTGTGAATTTTGCTTAAAATGTTTCCATTTACTTATTAGTCATCAGAACATTTTGAAAACTAATGAATTATAAGAAACAACTCTTCCAGTTTACCTTTATTTTTAATAAATAATGTGTCTTTTTAATTGTAGTATCCAAAGCCAAATTAAATCACATTTACAATGCACAAATCAATATAAACTTAGTTATATCATCAAGTGTCACTTGTGTTGTCAACTTAAATGTCAATAATCTTTATTTATCATAATTCATTTATGTTAACATTCCATGTTTACAAGTGCAGTACCTTAAGAGAATTGGGGGTGTTTTACTCAGTTTTTTAAGATAAAAACAAAAATCACCTTCTGAATCTGTGCATGGTATTGCTTCCTGTCATTCACCTGTGCCCCATCTCCCTCTCCTGGGTGGCTTTCTGACCTTAGTTTCAACCTCTTCTGAAGCTCTTTGTATTGATCTTCTCTTTCTATCTGCTCTCTTTACTAATTGCAGTTTTTCTTTGACCTTCCCCAGCCTGGAAATCCCACTTTGTAGTAGTAGCAAACACTTCACCACAAGCATTACTTCCATCATTTCCTGTCCCAAGTGTCTAAATTCCTGACCAAAGCAAACAAACAAACAAAAACAAAACAAACAAAACAAAACAAACAAAACCCAAGCCTCTCACCTCCTGTTTTGGGAGTATGTTTTGCCCTGGAAGAAGGAAGTTTCACCATTCATGGTTAAATGATATGTATTCTGGTTTCACACCTGCAGTTTTTTCTTTCCTTGGATTACAGGTTGTTCTGTATCACCATTCTTAAATTATCGAAGAACTCCTTCTTGTGTGAAACCACCTAGAAATTTAACAGTTTTAAATTTAGAAATGTTATTTACATACTGTCAACTGGGACATATTTTTAAAAATTTTTTTTTGGGGGGGTCTATTCACTGAAACTGCAGCTGTGGTTGCTATAGGTCAATGAAATGTTACTGGGCCTTTAACACTCCAAGCTAACAGTTCATAACAATTGATGTTGCAACAGTAAAATAGGCTGTTGAAAATAAACATGGAACAAAGCTTCCCTTCACTGCACAGAGCCTGAGACTGACTCTATATGACTTTCCTTGTTGCCTTTAGAGAAGCCAGCCATGAATTACTGAGGGAGTCATTTTTATAAAACCTCCTGAAGGATGTCTGGCCAGCATCTTATCATTTTCATTCTCTATTTAATTTCTCACCTTGAAAAATAAAGTCTAAAAGATCAAAAAATAAATGTGAACTGAAGAGAACCAGAGATACATCCTCTCCAGATATAGTAACAAGCTGAATGAGTAATAGTGGATTTAGCTCCATTCCATACATCATTACTTTGACTTTTTCGACTACTTCTATTTATTTTTTTCAATGTCGCAAGTGAGCCATAAAAACCTAACCAGAATGAAAATACAAAATGTAGTTTATCCCTTACTAATAATGTATTTAGGCTAAAATTGCTTGAGATTCCAGGTGTTTGCAATAGATTCAAAAATAATATATTCAAGGGGACAGCTAGGTGGTGCAGTGGATAATGTCCTGGCCCTGGATTCAGGAGAACCTGAGTTCAAATGTGACCTCAGACACTTAACATTAGCTGTGTGACCCTGGGCAAGTCACTTAATCCTCATTGCCCTGAAAAAAAAATCTGCAAAATGTTTTGTTCACATCTGTGAGGTAGTCATGGGGAGTGATGCAAATAGAATGTGAGAAAATAATTATTAATAATGGATTTCTTGGGGAACCCAGGGATCAGTTTCTCAGTGCTTCCCCTCCCCTTCACTCCAGAAAGTCCAGTTTTGGGGAAACTTCCAAAGATCTCAGGGACAAAGCCAAGGGAACAAAAGAAATGGAGACAGACTCTTTTGTCTAACTCAGTGAAGGACTAATGGTATCAAACCACACTCAGTTGATGGACTTTGCCTTAAGCAATTTGAGGGAGGGTCTTTTCCCTGATGTCATTTGTAGAGTTTATTTTAATGTAAATCACTTTCTTTTTCTTTTTCTTTCTTTCTTCTTTTTTTTTTTTTTTTTAGGGGCAATGAGGGTTAAGTGACTTGCCCAAGGTCACCCAGCTAGTTAGTGTCAAGTGTCTGGTGCCGGATTTGAATTCAAGTCGTCCTGAATCCAGGGCCAGTGCTTTATCCAATGTGGCACTTGGCTGCCCCCATTCTTATTATTTCTTACATCTTTCTCTGATACCACAATACATCTTATAAAGGTCATCATCAAATCTCCTCCAGAATATTGCAATAACCTTCTAATTTTTATTCTTATAACCAGTTTCTCTATCTTCCATATGCCAAATTGATGATCCTAAATCAGGGGTCTGAAGTCCTATGATGAAGAAATTGTAGTAGCTTCCCTTTGCCTATGAGTCAAATACAAGTTATGTTGTCTGACATTCAAAGCCTGTCAAAAATCTGACTCCAGAATTTTTTCCCGGGCCACTCACACACTTCTACTCCTCATGCACTCCATGGTTCAGCCAAACTGGCCTATTTTCTGATTTCTATTGATATTCCATTGTTTATGCATGGGCTTTTGCACTGGCTGGCTCCCATTTCTGGAATTTTCTTTCTCCAAGTTATTTATTTTGAACTTTTATTCAAGAACTAGTTTATGTATCATCTTTTTCAAGAGGTTTTCCTTATTTGCTCAGTTGTCCCTTTGTCACTCTGACCTTTTATTTATTTTTTGGGGAGTGGGAGGAGAATGCATCCTGAATTTGCTTATGTGCAAAAATGTTGTATTCCTTAGAGTAGGTTCGAAGTTCCTTTGTACAAAGAGTAAGGTTTTACTTCTGTATTTGTATTCTCAGTACACAGTAGGAACTAAACAAATGTTTGCTTGTTGATTAATTGGGAAAAGTCCTGGGTTTAGCATAAGAAGTTCTAATTTTAATTTTCTCCTCTGCTAATTACTAAGACTTTGATCTAGATACTTTTATCTTTGTGCTTCATTCAGTTTCCTCACTTGTAATGTGTGAATAATCATAATCACAATTCCTAACTTATGGTGTTATATAGAACATACTTTGCAAACGATAGGTAAGAGTGAGTTTTTAAGAAATTGTTTTTGTTTTTTTTTTTAAACACAGTCCCTTTTTGACCATATATTTATATAAATTCAGCATTATAAGCTTCTATAGCAAGTAAGGCTATAAATTTGTAAATAATAATAATACTTTCATTTTAGGGTCCTTTTTCAGCAGTACCAAAGAAAATAATGGTAATTATAGCTACACATTTGTTGGCATTCTCCTCCCTTTGCACAAAACATATCATATATATTATATAATTTAGCATTCATTAAAAAAGCAACTATGATCAAATAGAGGAGATAGCACTCTGTACCCTTTGCAAAGTTCATAAACCTGAGGCTTATAGAGATTGAGGGTGTTTGCAAAATGACACATATATTAAGTAGAAAACTTGGGACTTGAACCATGGTGTTTTGATGCCTAAGAAATTCAGTAAGCGTGGCTTCTACCATTCCACTCCGTAGTCCAACTGGCAGGTTCCTCATCCTCAGTCTAAGACCTCCACTAAGTAAGTTAATTCTCAACAATGGTGCTTTGAGACCTCTTTGACAACAATGATTGACCACTCCAAGTTTCATCCATCCCTTTGGGGCTCTTTAAATTGTTTAGAGGATGCTGTAGTTACCCCACCCCTCGTCTGTTTTCAGTAAGGTAATTATGTCTGCCACAGTTCTTCTAAGGTCTCTTTCTTGCCCTGTAAATCTTGAGCAAAATCAGTTAGTGCTAAAATCACTTATCATTCTCATTTTGGTCCCCAGTGTTTTCTTTTTCAGAAAATTTCTTACATTGAATGTCCTACACTCCTCTATTAATCACAACCCTAACTCTTTTTTCCCCCATTATGTTGTGGCCAGTTAACTTCCTGGAATTTCAAAGTGTCCTGGATAAACTGAATAAATTTGAAATATGTGTGGTGGTAAGAGTTAGGCACATCAATACCATTTTTCAGAGCATTGCTTATAAATGCTTATTTAAATGTCAGAATTACCATATAAATTATGAGTCACTCAATTTTAAATTTATTCTCATTTTCCACACTTAAAGTCCACCCCCTCTTCCATAAGCCAGTTATCAAATAAGAAGCAGCTTTGGGAAGTTATACCATGCAATATCAGTTTTGGAAATGCAATAGCAGGCCTGCCTGATTTGGAAAGAAATGTGAACTGACTTGTAGGTTACTTTCTACAAATGCATGTCATTTATCTATCAAAACTCTGCTGTGAATTAGTAGAAGTAAAATGATGGATTGTGAAAATGTGCTATGTTCAGGAAACCTGCTTATCTGTACATAGTACTTTAATTCCTAACTAAATGTTAATCATGCCACCAAGGTGAGAATAGTTTTCATGCATTGTGTAGTCAGGTAAAACACATAGTCATAAAGCTGAGGTCAGTACCAAATTATCAAAGTGATTGTTGGCTTATTGGCAAGCAAAATTGTGGTGTTGTGCCAAAATACTTTCCCTTGGATTTTTTCCTTCCATTCTACATCCATTCATTATCTATCATGAAAAAATCTCCATCCTAGGTTGTGAAGAAAATCATTCAATCAATCAGTATTTAAGAGCTTTCTATGGTACAAGAAATATGCTAGGTTCCTAGGAGACAAATATAATGAATGTTGGTACATTTCACAGAAAGAAAGAGATTAAATAGAAGGTGGCTTTGAGAGAAAAGGTGACTTCAATTTTGAATATTTTTAGTGTGAGGTGTGTATAATAACTAGGAAGAAATACTTAAGTCACAACTTCATTATATACTTACTGTGTGATCTTAGACTAATTTAACTTCTCTAGTTGTCTAGGTAAATTTCTAAGAAAACAAATTGCATTCAGTGATAAATAGCTTTTACATCCTTAAATTCCCTATTTCTATGAAATTATACATTTAGTCCCCATCCTATTGGTACATCCTAGGTGAAAATACCCGGCAGGTAGTTAATGGTATGGGACCACAGCTCAGGAGAAAGAATACTTCTGAATTTATAGTTTTATGAGTCCTCTGTATAAACACCTTGGGCCTGATGAGATCACCAAGATGAAGTATAGAAAAGGAACAAAAGGTCCCAGAACAATACAAAGTGGACAGGATATGGATGAGAGTGATAGGAGGAGATACCCGGTTAGGAAAATGTACACAGTAGAACAATGTAGTCATCAAAATTAAGAGCTGCAGAGAGGTCAAACAGAATGAAACACCCCCAAAAAAGAGATCATTGGTTTAAGAAATCAATGCTAACTTTGTAGAGTGGAATTTCAATTGAGATTGCAAAAATATAAGAAATGTAAAAAAACTAGTTGGATTGGTAGAGAGAGAGAGGGTAGACAAGATCAAATGAAGGATTTTCATCCACCACCAAATTATTCTTGCCTAAACTGCAGGTAATGTTGACTCTGGTGCCCCAAGGCCCATGAAATTACAGGAAGGTGCATAGTGAAACAACAGTAAGATTACTTGCAGAAGCTTCCCTTACTTTGACACAGCTAAGCCGTTCTTCAAATGCATAAGGTGACATTTATGTACAAATAAAACAATAAAACCTATAGTTCTTTTTGACCTTTAGGCTAAGAATTGGACAAAACAATTTCCTCAGATTAGTATTAGCCGACTGCTAATCATTTAAGAGACAAAGGCAATTTATTGTACTGAAATAATTGATTCAATACTATCTGGATCACGTACAAAAATTAATGCAATATTCTTAAGTAATTAATTCATTTCAAAGAAATAGCTATGAGAATTTGCTTCACTGTATAAAACAATCTCTGAACTTCTAGAAAATAGTCAGTATACTTGGCAGAAAAGAATCAGAGGTAGAGATCAAAGCACCACAGGGCAGAATAATAATGCGTCAGTAGATTCTAATGATTCCACCATACATTTATGAATCAATGGTTTGTAGTAATGATTCTCCCCTTCATGCTATGAAAAATACAATTTATGAAATTTAATACATGCATGTATTTATGTGTATATATACATATACATGTATATGTATGTATACACACACACACATATATATGTATAAATTCTTCCCTCTTAAAACTAATTCTGATGAGTGAACTTAAGCATTTTCCCCTTCTATAGTAAAGAATCTTCCTTTCATGCTATT
This sequence comes from Dromiciops gliroides, assembly GCF_019393635.1. Classification (NCBI taxonomy): domain Eukaryota; kingdom Metazoa; phylum Chordata; class Mammalia; order Microbiotheria; family Microbiotheriidae; genus Dromiciops; species Dromiciops gliroides. The sequence continues at coordinate 208,956,704 of NC_057861.1, read as the reverse complement.
TTAATGTGAGTAATTTCCCCCATTCTACCTCTCCCAGTGCATCCTTCTTTCTTAATCTTTCATTTTTATAGATCATCCCAACATAATTGGCCCATACCTGCATTCTCTGTCTATGTAGATTGCTTCTATCTGCCCTAATAAGGATTAATTTCTTAGGAATTAGATGTATCATCTTCCCATAGAGGAATGGATACATTTTAACTTTATTAAGTTTTTATGATTTCTTTTTCATGTATACCTTTTTATGATTCTCTTGAATCTTGTGTTTGAATGTCAAATTTTCTATTCACCTCTGGTCTTTTCATAAGGAATGCTTAAAAGTCTTTTACCTAATTAAATATCATTTTTTTTCTTCTGAACGATTATACTTAGTTTTTCAGGGTAGGTTATTCTTAGTTATAATTCTAGCTCCTTTGCCTCCCAGAATATCATATTTCAAGTCCCCTATTTCTATAACATAGAAGCTACTAAATCTTGTGTGATACTGACTGTGGTTATACAATATTTGAATTATTTCTTTCTGACTACTTGCAATATTTTCTTTTTGACTTGGGAGGAATAGCATTTCATTGTAATCTTCCTTTAGCTTTAATTTTTTTTCCTATATTAGGGCAGTTTTTCTTGATAATTACTTGAAATATGATATCTAGTCTCTTTTTATCATGTTTTTCAGATTATCCTATAGTTTTGAAATTTTCTCTCCTCAATTTGTTTTCCTGGTCAGTTGTTTTTTCCAATAAGATATTACAAAATTTCTTCTATGTTTTCATTCTTTTGACTTTTTTCTTTTAAAATATGTGTGTGTCATTGTTACTCTGCACGATGTTCTTCTGATTCTCTTCAATTCACTTTTCTTGAGTTCATATTTTCCTTGCTTTTTCTGAAACCATTCTGTTCATCATTTCTTAGCAGAAAACTGTATTTCTTCACAATCACAAACCACAACTTTTTCAGCCTATCCCCATTAAATGCCCATCCCCTTAAGTGCCATTTTTTTTGCAACCACAAAAGAGGCTGTTATATGTATTTTTGTACAAATATGTCCTTTTCTTTGATGTCTTTGGGATAGAAAGTTACTAGTTATTGCTAGGCCAAAGAATATGGACAGTTTTATAGCTTTTATAACATGGCTCCAAATTGTCCTACAGGATGGTTGGAATAGTTCAAAACTCTACCAAAAAGGAATTTTTGATCCATTTTTTTCACATCCCCTCCAGTATTCATCATTTTCCTTTTCTGTTAGGTTAGCCAATCTGATAGGTATGAAGTGGTATCTCAGAGTTGTTTTAATTTGCATTTCTCTAATCAGTAGTGATTTAGAACATGTTTATGTGACTATTGCCTCTTGATAGCATTTGATCATTGATCAACCAGGAAATTGCTCCTATTATTTGTCTTAATTTGTCTCAGTTCTCTGTACACATGAAAAATGAGGCCTTCATTAGAGAAAATTCCTGTAAAAATTTGTTCGCAATTTCCTTTCTTTTCCTTCTAATTTTGGCTATGCTTGTTTTTTTAATGCAAAAGATGTTTAATTTCTTGTAATTAAAATTATCTATTGTGATACTCTATCGTTTGTTTTGTCACAAATCCTTCCCTTATCCCTATGTCTGGCAAGCATATTTTTTCCATATGCCACTACTTTACTTAAGATAGCCCCCATTATATCAAAATCATTTATCCATTTTGACAGTATTTTTGTATAAAATGTTGGTCTATACATAATTTTTGCCAAACTGCTGTCCAGTTTTCCAAGTTATTTTTGTCAAATGGCAAATCCTTACCCCTAAAATTTTAGATCTTTGAATTTATCAGACACTAGATTACTATGGTCATTTACTAAGATGTATTGTGTAACTAGTCTATTTTACTGATCATTTTTGGCCAGTACTAGATTTTGTTTGTTGTTTTTTCTATGATTACTGCTCTGTAATACAGATTAAAACCTGAAAATGCTATAACGTTCCTTCACATTTAAAAAAACTGATTCACTTGATAATCTTGAAATCTTTTGGATCAATTTTAATACTTTTTTTTGTTCTATAAAATTATATTTTGGTACTTTGGTATGGCATTGAATAAGTAAATTAATTTACATAGAATTGTCATTTTGTTAGATTGCTCAGCCTACTTATGAGGAATGAATATTTTTGTACTTGTTTAGATGTATCTAAAATTCTAATATTTCTTTGTATCTCTTGTGGCTGGGTTTTGTTGATAATATATAGAATATTAGAAATAATCCATTAAAAATTAAGACATACAATATAAAATACTTGGGAGTTTACCTTCTGAAACAAAACCAGTGATTATGTGAACACAATTGTAAAACATTTTTCATACCAATAAATATATATCTAATTTTATTGCATTGTGGTCCAGAAAGGATGGATTTAATATTTGTTTTTTAGCTTTTGATTGTGCAGTTTTTATGTCTTAATACATGGTCAGTTTTTTTTTTTTTTAATGTGAAGCTCTAGAATTTGACTATAATATTCATAGGAATTTTCACTCAGGGATTTTTTTTCAGGAGGTGATCAGTGTATTCTTTCAAATTCTATTTTATCCCCTGTTTTTAGGATATATGGGCAATTTCCCAGCACAATTTCTTGAAAGATGGTATCTGGGGTCTTTTTTTGTTCATGGTTTTCAAGTAGTCCAATGATTTTTAAATTATCCCTTTTCAAGTTGGCTGTTTTTCCAATGAGATATTTTACATTTTCATCTATTTTTTTTTTTTTGCAGGGCAATGGGGGTTTAGTGACTTGCCCAGGGTCACACAGCTAGTAAGTGTCAAGTGTCCGAGGCCGGATTTGAACTCAGGTACTCCTGAATCCAGGGCTGGTACTTTATCCACTGCGCCACCTAGCTGCCCCTCATTTTCATCTATTTTTAATCTTTTGAATTTATTATATTATTTCATGAGTTCTTAGCTTCTACGTGCTCAATTCTAATTTTTAGGACATTATTCTCTTTAGTGAGATTTTGCATCTCTTTTTCCATTTGGCCAATTCTGCTTTTCAAGGAGTTATTTTTGGCATTGAATTTTTTTACCTCTTTTTCTAGTTGATCAGTTCTGTTTTTTAAGGTATTATTTCTTCAGTATTACTTTTGTTCTTTTTCCAAGCTGTTGTCTTTTCATAATTTCCTTAGATTTCTTTCATTTCCTTTTCTAATTTTTCCTATACCACTCTTATTTGATCTTGAAAATAACTTTTTAGTTTGTACATGGTTTCTTGTTGGACTTGTGTCCTATTCAGAGGTATTTTTTTTTCCCTTGAGGCTTTGCTCATAGCCATTTTGACTTCATCATATTCTTCTAAGTTTGTATCTTGATCTTCTCTGTAACTATAATAAAAACTCTTTAAGGTCAGTGTTTTTTGTTATTGTTGTTGTTTGTTTTTTTATTCATTGTCCCAACTGCTTTTTTTTTTTAATTTTGAAGTTATTTGACTGTGTCTTTATGTCTCACAGAGTCATGAGACTTTCCCAATTTTAGTTCTTAATGAATTACTTTCTTCAGCAAGCTTTTGTATCTATCTTATTTTGCTTTTTGAAAATTTTGCTTTTTAAGGAGTTCTTCAGTGAATTTTTGTACCAAGTTTTCCATTTTGCCTATCCTACTTTAGAAGGCATTGTTTTATTCCATGAATTTTTGTACTTCTTTAATCTTGGACCAATTCTTTTTTAAGGTGTTATTTTCTTCATTATTATTTTTTGCCTCTTTTACCAGTCTGCTAATTCTCTTTTCATGATTTTCTTTTATTGATCTCAATTCTTTTCCCAATTTTTCCTTTTCTATTCATCTCCTTTTTAAGTCCTTAAGGAATGCTTGTTGGGCTTAGGTGCAATTAGTATTTTTCTTTGATGCTTTGGTTGTAGGTGTTTTTACATTATTTTCTATTTCTGAGTTCATGTCTTGGTCTTTTCCCCTGCCATTGTAGTAGATTTTTATAGTCAAATTCATTTTGTTCCTGTTGTTTGCATATTTTTCCAGGCCATTCCTTGACTATTTAATATAAATGTTAAATTTGGGCTCTGCTCACCTTGCGGTGTGACAGCCCTATTCACTAACTTTAGGCTTTTTTGTTCTGCTTTTTTTTTCAGAGTTAGTTATAGGGGTCTTCAGGTTTTCAGTGTTTCCAAGGTGGTTTCATGATGGGAAAGATATGATTATTACTCTTCCTGTATGTGCTCTGGTCTTTACATAAGAAGATCCTCTTCTCTTCTCTCCCTGTTGCTTCAATTGCTAGTGCTCCTCTTGGCCTTGGATACTGCTTCAAATGCCAGCATTCCTCTCAGTCCTGCTCTATTTCAACCCCAAGTGCTTGTGTTCGCCTCTGCTTTGGAACTGTCAACAAGGTCCTTCCTCTTTTTTGTTTGTTTGTTTTGGTGAGGCAATTGGGGTTAAGTGTCTTGCCCAGAGTCACACAGCTAGTAAGTGTTAAGTGTCTGTGGCTGGATTTGAACTCAGGTCCTCCCAAATCCAGGGCCGGTGCTTTATCCACTGAACCACCTAGCTGCCCCTGGCCCTTCCTCTTTTATGAGTGATTACTAGTGCTCTTCTCCACACTTGAACTGCAACCCCAATCTATATATGGGCAATAGAGTTAGCAATGAGTATCAGCTGCACCCAGTGACAGCAAAGATTCCTTTCTAACTTTCTAACTTTTCTTCCTTTCTAACTTTCTAACTTTCTAACCAGTTGTCCAAAAACCTTACAATTTCTAACCTGAGAACTTTCAAAGATGCTGCTGCTGCTGCTATCCCTGGACCTGCCTCTGCCTCTGTGATGATTTTCTCTAATGCCAACTGATGCAACTACTGCTGCAGTTTGTACTCTAGCCCAGCCCTGACCCTGGTGTCTCAGACTTTCCCACTAGCCTCTTAAGATGTCCTAAGCTGGGAAAAACAAAACCAAAAAAATCTCACCCTAACCTTTTGTTGGCTCTGTCACTGAAAAATTGTATTTGTAGTGTTATTTTAAAGTTGTTTGGAGGGGAATGTTGGGAGAGTTTGACTACACTGCTGCCTCTAATATATCACCTTGGCTTTTCTGCTTTAAAATGCTATTTTGGCTAAGTTCTATTTTTATTAAATATCAGAGTTCCATTTCAATGTATACTTAAATATGTGTTGTGGGACAGGTAGGTGGCACAGTGGATAAAGCACCAGCCCTGGATTCAGGAGTACCTGAGTTCAAATTCTGCCTTAGACACTTGACAGTTACCTTGTGACCTTGGGCAAGTCAGTTAACCTTCATTGCCCCACACCAAAAAATTTAAAATAAATATATATATATATATATATATATATATGTGTGTGTGTGTGTGTGTGTAGGGCAGCTAGGTGGCGCAGTGGATAGAGCACCAGCCCTGGAGTCATGAGTACTTGAGTTCAAATCCGGCCTCAGACAGTTAACACTTACTAGCTGTGTGACCCTGGGCAAGTCACTTAACCCCAATTGCCTCACAAAATATATATATATGTGTGTGTGTGTGTGTGTGTGTGTGTGTGTGTGTGTGTTGTATAGGATGCAAATCTTGAAAGGGATAAATTTAAATTCTGAATCTAAGATTTCCTTTTCAATTTAAAATGTGCCAAAATAAAATGTTTTCTTTTTCTTTTGTAAATTCAAATAATTATTTAAATTTACAAATTAAATTACAATGGATTGTATTCTTATATATGGGTTATTTATCACTGTTGATTAGGCAAATTTAGGTATATTAGAAAATTAGATGTTGTACATCAAAAATGAATCTGAGGGAGGCGGCTAGGTGGCACAGTGGATAAAGCACCGGCCCTGGATTCAGGAGTACCTGAGTTCAAATCCAGCCTCAGACACTTGACACTTACCAGCTGTGTGACCCTGGGCAAGTCACTTACCCCCCATTGCCCTGCAAACAAAACAAAACAAAACAAACAAACAAACAAATGAATCTGAGGAGTTGGGATAATGCTTCTTATAGTCACTACGGGGCAGCTGTGGGTCAGAGACAGGAATGCATTTTTTTTAAGGAGACTCAATATCAAATGAATTAAATCCCTTCATTTTACAGATTAGAAAACTGAGGGCTAAGTAAATTAAATTAGTCACTCAAGTTCATAATTATAAGAAGTAGCAGATTCAGAATTCAGATTCCAAAGACAATGCTCTTAAAGGAAACTAGTCAAATTTTGTGTGGAAGATGCCATAAGGACAAGAATTATGTGGTATACTTCATCTAAGTTAGAGAATACTGATGGCAGGGAATCCAGAAGGAAATAGCTAGGCTCACAATCATGGGCAAACACTAAAGAATGGAAAGTATGAAGAAGACAAGTAATCAGAGACAATTTTTTTATGCATTCAAAACAATCAAATAAAACCAATTAATTATAAGAAAATAATTAACCAGGATTCAAAATTAGGTAATCTTATTTATACTTGGAGGACAGATTAGGAACTTTCTAAATCAGAAGGGGGAGAGCCAATAGGAACAATTCACTGAAATCAGAAAAAGAGGTGTCTTACCCTAGGCCCACAAGTGACTATATTTAATCCAAAGAACTGCTTGACCAGTACAGGGCCAGTTTTCAGATAAAACATATGACTTCCTTGAGCTGTATAATTGTGAGAAAACTCCTTGAATCAATCTTCAGATTTGAGTGACTTTTTGGTCAGAATAACCTAGGTCCTCAGTTAAAGGTCTCTAAAGCATCAAGGAGAGATGATCCAGCTTCCCAGTCACACAAGACTAAGTACAAAGAAAGCAATGCATTTTTCTCATAGTTTTCAAAATTGAATAAAGTTTTCTCAAACAACAGAAATTAGACTAGAAAGACTAGAAAGGGAATTGAGTTAGATCCAAAATTGAGTCGCAAGGTATGATTCACTCAATTGCCTCAATTCCCCTCAGATGCATCATGCATACACAGACACAAATACATTATGTATGATTAAATAATTGTGCTAATATGTATACTGAAATACATATATATCTATGTATGTGTGTTTATATATGTATGTCAGTGCAATTATGTGTATATATACATATAATTATATATGTGTGTATATGTATATATTTATATTCACATACATGTATGTGCACTTTTAATATATGCTTAAAATTGAACTAATACTTTGGGGACTTCTTTTATATCAAACAGACCAAGTAGAGTGATTATATGTGATAAGCCCAAGTAAAACCCTATTACTTTTTAAATCAAATCAAACTCCTCTGTTTAGCATTTGAAACCTTTCACAATCTGTTTTTTGCTGCCTTTCCATGTTTGTTGTATATTACACCACTTTTGGCAATCTTTATTTCACTGAAACAGATATTCTTGGTGTTGATCAAATACAGCATTCCATCTCTTATATCCACACCTTTGTGCCTGTCTTTTACTCAGTAACAAGGTTGGTTTCTCTTACTTTGCAGGGAGATGACAGTAGAAGTGAGACTTGTAGAGAGGCAGTAGAGAGGCTAGGAGATTTGAACACTATGTGGACTAGCTAAAATCTCCCTGGACAATACCAAGCAAAATAAAAGTATCAATCTCTACAATGGCTTTCTGGTATATTTGCCAAATTGAAAAAGAAGATGATTCAGTTCTCTCTTTGAAAGCATACATATAATATAATTGTTGTCTTTAATAAAAACATTTACTGAGCAAGGATTGACTGATAGGACACTATTTATCCTCTAATAAACGCAACTTATTTTTATTGTGTTGTGGAAAATTTTATTCATCTGTCAGCCAAAGATTAATTTTATTATTTTTAATCTCTCTCTAGATCTCTTGGCATTTCAGCTATTTTCCTATTTTTTCCTGTATTCCCAGTCATTCTTCTTCTCTTTTTGCCTCCTCCCATTTCTACTAGTGGACAATATCCTAAATCTGGATTACTTAATTTTGTCAGTTACCAGATACTTTGGCTGGAATCCTGCCCTGAATTAGTACCAAGGAAAGAAGGCTAACCCCATCTTAGTTTTATTGAAGTATATATCTTTTGCTTATGCACAATACTCTTTCCTTTCCTATTTCCTGTGATTCTTAGTTCTCAATTGAACATTTTTATATGACTGATATGAATTAATGTTGTCACTCCTGGAAGGGTCACTGTCATGGTATATTACTATTACTGGGCCCTAGTCACAAACTGAGGGATTTGCTTATGCTCACCATCATGGCCATGAGGAGTTCTTTGGGGATACAAGCACTGAATAAAAGCTTTAACTTGAGGTATTTATCTTGAATCGCATCTTTTTCATTAATTTGGCTTTAGTTGTTTTTTTTTCCATAATTCTTTTTTGGGGAAAGTTTGGAGTTGAAGAAGGGGCAGATTGGTGGTACAGCAGATAGAATAGAAGATTTAGAGTTATGAAGACATGACATAAAATTTTCCTTCAGTTACAATGTACATAATTCTCTAACTCAATTTCCTTTTTTATGAAATGAGCATAATAGTACCTGCTTCATAGTGTTGTCATAAGCATCAAATGAGATAACAAATAGAAAATGCTTTGCAACCCTCAAAGTGCCACATAAATGCTAATTTTATATTATTATTATCATTAATATTGATATTTGAAGAAAACATCTATTTAACTATCTTACTGGTCAAATGTATTTAGTTTTGATTTTTCATATAAAAAGGATACTTGAGGAAGAGAGGATAGAATACTTCAAAATGAAAAATCATGCTTCCCAAGGAAGACTTTCCTAGTTGTAGTTGACTGCCTTCCATAGGATGTTTTAAGCTAGTTGAAAGGGAGGAAAAAAAGAGAAGAAATAAGCATTTATGAAGCAACTACTATGTGCCAGGCATTCTACTAAGTACTTTACAAATATTATCTCATTTGATCTCAACATCAACCTTCTGAGGTAGGTGTTATTATTATCCTCAATTTATAGTTAAGGAAACTGAAGCAAACTGAGGTTAAGTGACTTTCCCAGGGTCATACGTATATTAAGTATCTGAAGTGGGATTTAAATTCAGATCTTCCAGACTCCAGGACCAGTGTTCTATTCACTTTGCCACCCCCTGCCTAACTAAAGAGGGGAAGAACCCAGTCACATCATTCTTTCATAAGCACCTTGGCCCTGCTTCACTTCTGGTTCACTATCTCTTGCTGAGGTTTTGATAGTATGATGATGATGATGAGACTGTTGTCTTAATCTCAGAATAAAGAAGATGAGGCACAGTCTCTATTTCATCATTTGATGAACTTGTCATGATGGAGATGAACACGAGAATGAGGATAGAAGTAGTAGGCATACCCCCATACTACTGTACTCAAAAGAGAAGAAATGATATTAAAATTAAGTTCAGATGGTATTAATTTCTTTTTCTTCTCATGGATTAGATTCCTTCATGTATTTATCATTCATAGAAACAGTTCAGAAAGTAGAAAAACATGAGAGATAGAAGACATATATTACCAACTCAAATTTGTTATTCAGCATGTATGACCCTAAAACCTTTGAGTCTTATTTTCATTATCTATAAAAAAGAGGATGATAATACTGGTACTACTTATCTCATTGGGCTGTTATAAGGAGATAATTTATCTCAATCTATTTTGTAACTCTAAATCCCTATACATGTGAGGCATTATTATTCACTGTAATACAGAATCTTAGAGTTAAAAGAAAGCAAGGAGGCCATCTAACATCATACGAATCCACATCTGACCAAGAATAAGCTCAACTACATACCCAGTACATGACCATCAAGTCTTTATTTCATGACTTTTAGTGAGAGGGAACCTATTGCTTTCTGTGATAGCTCATTCCACTTTCAGACATATCTAAATGTTAAGGAATGTTATCTTACATAAAGCCAAAATCAGCCTCTCTGTAAACCTCAATTATTATTCCCAGTTCTGCCTTAATGGTCCAAGAAGAATAAACCAAATTCCCTTCCTATTTATAGTCTTTCATCTTACTTGAAGATAATTTGAATGTGTCTCCTAACTCTAGACTAAAATCCCCAAGTCCCCCTCAACAACCCATAAATTCATGATTTCAGGGAGTATTTCTGACCCTAGTTGCATTAAATAGTAGGGAAAAAAAACTTCAATTTTCCTTTGTAAACTATTTGCTCAAAATATAAAAACACAGTGTTTTGGGGGAAGCTAGGTGGCACAATGGATAGAGCACCCGGCCCTGGAGTCAGGGGTACCTGAGTTCAAATCCATCCTCAGACACTTGACGCTTACTAGCTGTGTGACCCTGGGCAAGTCACTTAATCCCAATTGCCTCACTAAAAAAAAAAACAAAGGAAAAAAAACACAAAAAAACCACAGTGTTTTAAATAGTGATACTCATTTAAATCTATTTTTATAGTATAGGAAATATAACCTGATCATTTAATATGAAATTTATGGAGAAAGCAGTTTTAAAGACTGTGAATCAATACCCTCCAGAATTTGCTTCACATTTCATTTCTTCTGTCAGACTAGTTACCTTGAAGAATAAATAAATCTTTTTATTGTATTGTTATTTTTCTGGATGATGAAACCTGTTACATGAATAAATGATTAAGAAATAAACCTATTATGAACCTACAATTGTCTCTCTAAGTGTAGACTCCCTTTAAGTGATTTTCATTATAATATTCACTAAATTGAACACTTTGTGGGCTGACAGTTTGGGAAACTTTATAACACATAGCCTGACTTCAACTTACTTAAGTTCACAAGGAAGGTCAACCACATCCATTAAATGTTTTCTGTCTAGTAAGTAAGGTCAAATAAATAACAAAGCTATTATTGATATCCTTAGGGAATTTTTACCCCATCTATATCTGAGCTACAACTCATCTCCAATACAGCAACAAGGTAACCTTATCTGTTGTATATGTCATTGAGCATTTTATCTTTAAATATTATAATGCTAATGATATTGAATACAGCTAATCATAAAAATTTATATTTTATGGAGCTTTAAGATTTAAAAATTGAATTGTATTCATTATCTCATTTGATCAGCATCATAACATTTTGAGGAAGGTACAAATATTATCCCCATTTTTCAGTTTAGGAAACTGAATCTCACAGAATTGAAAAGATTTGCTCAATATAACACAGCAACTAAATATATATGGTAAGATATTCAGGATCCCAATGGTATCATTTACAGGAGAACATGGCTAATAATTACACAGGATGGGAAACTAAGAAATGGATATATTGGAAGTAATACCTACAATAATGAATGGACAGATACACTTAAGGAAGGATATATAAAAATGAAATATAGGGGCAACTAGGTGGCACAGTGGATAGAGCACCAGCCCTGGAGTCAGGAGTACCTGATTTCAAATCCAGACTCAGACATTTAAAACTAACTAGCTGTGTGACCCTGAGCAAGTCACTTAACCCCAATTGCCTCACTAAAAAAAAAGAAAAGAAAAGAAAAGAAAAGAAAAAGAAAAGGCACTTTGTAAATTATTCCATGTTACTGCAATAATTTTCGAAGCACTATCTTTAGAATTTGCCCAATCACTGGCCTTAGGCATTACATCAACTCCAAAATATTGCACTATTTTGGATACTACAATACTTTCCATACTTCCAGTTTTTATGATTTTGATTCCCTCTACCACATCAGTTTTACAAAAGTCACATGCTATGTTCTGATCATGCCATACCCATGCTCAATAATCTGCAGTGAGTCCTTCTCCGCTTTCAGATTTAAAGCAAAGAAAACAGCAGGAGCAGCACCAACAACAATAACAACAAAAATAAAAACAAACAAAAATTTAAAAGGTCCTCAGTATTAATGCCTTGAACAATTTCTGAACTACTTTTCTAGCATTTGTTTCACAGTATATTCTTTTGTTCTTTTTCTAATTTTAAGATTATGTATTTTTCAGTCAACAAAAAAAAATCCATCTTTCCTTCCTACCCCAATTCCAATTGAGAATGAAATAAGAACAAAAATTACCTCTCTATATGAAGGTGGGTATCACGTTCACCATTAGTCCTCTAGAATTGTGATTGCTCTTTTTTTTTTTTTTTTAGTGAGGCAATTGGGGTTAAGTGACTTGCTCAAGGTCACACAGCTAGTAAGTGTTAAGTGTCTGAGGCCGGAGTTGAACTCAGGTACTCCTGACTCTAGGGCCAGTGCTCTATCTACTGCACCACTTAGCTGCCCCTGTGATTGCTCTTTTTACCAATAAGAATATATAATTCTTTCAAATTTATTTCTTTACCATAATGTAGTCATTCTATAAATTATTCTCCTGATTATGTTCAGTTCAATCTGTAGTTGTTCATAAGTCTTTCAACATTTCTCTGAAGCCTCTCCTTTTGTTATTTCTTGCACAATACTATTCCATCACATTTACATACCATAAGTTGTTCATTCATTCCCTAATTTATGAGTACCCTTTCAGATTCCTGTTCTTTGTCACCTCAAAAAGATCTATAAATATTTGTTTTATATCTTTTTGCATATATTTTTGCTTAGGACTAATCTCTCACTTAATACTCTCTCCATTATCCCCTCTTCTTCCTTTTCAACTTTCCATTCTAGGGGGCATCTAGGTGATGTAGTGGATAAAGCACTGGCCCTGGATTCAGGAGGACCTGAGTTAAAATCCAACCTTAGACACTTGACACTTACTAGCTGTGTGACCCTGGGCAAGTCACTTAACTCTCATTGCCCTGCAAATAAAAAAATAAAGAATAAACCATACTCAACATTCCATTCTATTTTCATGTTAAATGAGATGTATTTCTGTAACCAAGTCTTTGTATTTTCATGTGTGAATATTTGTATTCATGTATTATTCCCTCCTTAGACCAGTTCAGATGAAAATGAGGAAGCAATGTCAATCATAACCACCCCACCTCCTCATTTGTATAGATGTCTGCTTAAGAACCTTGATCATGCAAAATAATTTTATCTGAACTTACTTTACCTTCTCTCTATTTCTATATTAGGATTCAGTTTGAAGAATTTTCTGGATTTATTTGGAAAATTTTGGGGGGGGATAGGGGGAGGCTTGCTATACTTATTCCTATTATTCTACCATCCTTACATTGCACTCTTTCATACAATCTGTAGTTCAGCCAAACTTGATTACTTGTTCTTAGTAATCAACATGACTCTTATATCCATTCCTTCATGCAAACTATTTCTCATGTTTAGTGTTTCTCATCCCTACCTTTGTGAATTCTTATCTTTCTTCAAGGTTCAACTACTATATGATCACTTTTTTCAATAATCATAGAAAATAAATATTTTAAGTAACTAATATGTATCATGCCAATCACTATACTAAGCTCTGGGAATAAAGATTATGAAAAAGAGAGAGAGAAACATATCTGTAATTACTCCCATTTGTTAGCTCTTTTACCACTCCTCAAATAATCATTTTGTTTTCTTAGGGGATTCCATTTGTTTCTGTCACCTTTATTCCTTCAGGTAGTATTATTGTTTTAGTGGAAAGAATAATAAGATCATAAAGCACCAGAGAATTAGAGGGGACCCAGATTATCCAGTGTAGTGTACTGTGGTATAGTATAATATAATATAGTATTGTGTTATGTTGTATTGTATGATATACTGGGAGAAAAAATGTTAATTCATTCCAGAAATCTTTGTCAAGGAAACCCCATGGACAATATATTTCACTGGGTTACCAAGAGTAAGACAGGCTGAATGACTATAAAGCAACAACAAAATAATCTATATAAATCTCTGATTTTCACAAATAAGAAAAATGAGTCCTTGAGAGATTTCAAATGATCATTCCTAAGGTAGCATAGACAGAATTAATATAGAGATGTTTCTTATATGTGTCAGCTGTCTCATTTTTCTGTTTGTATTCCTAACACCTAGTTTGGTACTTTACACATAGTATGTTCACATAGTAGGTACTTAATGCATATTTATTGGTATTTAAGGGCATCGAATTCTTCCCATAGCCACTCTATGTACTCCTCATGTTATTTTTGTATTCTACTCAATATAAGTATGAACATATGTGCCTTGCTTTTGTCTCAGGTTGCTTGTTGTGATGTTTCTTACTTATTTCCTTCTTCTGGAAAAAGAAGAAAATGAAACAGTCAATATGGTTTTAAATATGTTTTTGAAATAAATCTACAATGTTACCTACTGCATATATAATTAGGATCCATTGAAACAAGACATTTAATCTACCTCATTTCTTCTACATTAAAGGTCATATCCAGTCAAAAGGGGATTGGTATGAAGTATAGAATATGACCATAATTTATATGGAAAAATTAAGCAAAATAACATCCTTCAGGTGCTTATTAAAAATGATTGACAAGATAGAATTGAAATTCTAAACTATGGAATGGACCACTGGGAGAAGAAATCAACCTAAGGACAGATTGTACTCCTTTGTTCTGATATCAAGGCAAATACTGATTCTGGAGAAACATTGTTTAACTTGCATAAGATGAAAAAATATACAGTGTAAGGCTATTGGGATGTTAAAGCAATTTTAAAACACTGGAATGACCAAGGAACTTATAAAGCTGCTTTTAAAAATAATGTTACCTTGCTTCCTTTGTATAAGATTAAGATCTTCTTTTTTTAAGAAGATATATTTAACATGCCCCCTTAATTCCAAATTTCAATAGGCATTCCATGGGACTTTTCATGACCTTCCCAGCAGTATGCCTTTGAGAAGGAAAAATCTTAATGTAAATGAATTATCCTGCCCTCCCCTAATTAGCCTCCATCATTGAGTCTTTGATCACTTCCATGTCTGATAGGATTTCAGCAGACAATTTTTGCTAGATTGTTTTAGACCTTCATGACAGGCACAGACACACCCACATGCACACAAACACAAAGGGAAATAAAAATTACATTTAATCAAGCCTCATGAATGAATAATCAGGTTGTATATTAAATCTTATCTAATTGCTTTTCTACAATAAAACCAAATAATCCACTGTTGCAAGGAGGCAGCAATGTTATTAGTGTTACTTGGACTGGTTTATGAAATATTATGTGACATATCCTTGAACGTTTTAACACACATACTTAAAAATCCCTAATTTCTATTTCCTACACATGCAAAATTTAACTGTGTTTTGCTGCTGAGTTAAGCATATTGGCTAGTATCGTAAGCTTAGGGTAGATATATTAACACAGATCTGGAGACATTACTATGTACCTATCAAAAATTATGTTTGAAATAGCATGGTATTAAAGCTGAAAGGTCCCTTAGACCAATACCCACATGTTCCTGATGATCATACTGAAGTCCAGAGGGGCTAAGAAGCTTACCTAACATCACACAGATATTAGGAGGCTCTGTAATATAATTCTATAATGTTATTTTAAATTCATTAAATTTCTAATCAACAGGAATGGTGTTCAAAGGGCAGGACTAAAACTTTCAAATATGCTTTCCTAATGTCTACTGTGGGTACCCACATGTTTCCTAAGAATTCCAAAAATGATCCTGAATTGGGAATGAGAGTAAGGGAAAAAGAGTACAGTTCCATGGTACAAGCATGGGGCCAAATTAAATATATGAATAACATATTTAAATGATTTTTATTTCCAGTGTGTACTAAGCTAATGTGTTTAGGTTGTACACTGGAAGATTTAATAATTCCAAGAAGAGCATGGCATTGGAACCACTAAACAATATGTCTTAGCACTTATAAACACTATATGAAAACTCAATATTGTTTTCTTTTCCATCCTTGCGAAAATTGCATTAAAGGTATGGTATTTTCTCAATTCTGATGTAGAATCTACACATATTACGAAGCTTAATAATGTCATTGAATTATATAGGGATTTTCATCTGTTTTTACTTCCTTCATTTCAATATTTTTGCATAAAATCTGTTTGTCAGCTGCTATGTTTGGAATATTTACTGACTTCACCCTCCTTAGAGAATTTAAATCATCTCCCAATTAATTTTTTGATTGTCAATTTAAATATGGATAATTGTCTTATTTTTTCTCTAAAAAGGAAAACTCATTTCTGTGACCTAAAAAATCCTATTTTCCTTCATGTATGAAATATTCTAATTAGCTCATAGTTAATAGATAGGGTTTCTCCACAGTCCCAATGCTACATTTTTATTGCTGACATTTTGGATTAGTTACTTAATTTTTAACTTCAGAAGCCAGCTCTCTTAATGATTTTGCATTTTTAATTTTCAAATTAAAAATGCGCAGACCAACAAACATGCAGTACATAAACTCTTTTTTTTTGGGGGGGGGGTGAAGCAATTGGGGTTAAGTGACTTGCCTAGGGTCACACAGCTAGTAAGTGTCAAGTGTCTGAGACTGGATTTGAACTCAGGTCCTTCTGACTCCAGGACCAGTGCTCTATGCACTGCACCACCTAGCTGCCCCTAGTACATAAACTCTTTAGAGAGAAATATATACATGTGTCCATATATCTCACATGACATGATTGAAAGTTGTATTTATAATATTACTTTAACATTATCATTGTATATCTGTCAAAAGCAATATAGAACTCTGGCTATGAAACTTGCTTACACTGTTAAATGCAAGTACAAATGTATTGATCCAATCAAAGATGATTTTCTTTCAGCAACACTGATGCAGTATTTGTTAGTTATTAAATTGTGACTATTAATCATTGTTATGACATATATGATTGAATCAACCAGTGGTGGCAAAAATTAATGGTGACAAGGGAAAGATGCTTTTTTATACATTTTGGTTTTAGAATTATCCATATTTTAAGGCCCCAGTGGGAACAAGAAGCTTATGAAGTACAACATATTAGTCCCTCCCATAACCATTAAGGAGGACCATGTAGATATTACTGGACATCACAATATAGCTACCCAAATATTGCCCCTTTCTTGTGTTTTACCTTCCTTTTTCAACTATCAATGCAACAATTTACTTCAGTCAGCTATATTACTGTCCCTAGTGTCTCATTTGTATATTAGAAAACTGCTAGTGAGGGAGAAAATCAGCTTAGCTGCTTTTATGTAACTTGTGTCAAGGGAATAAAAATGAAGATTTCAAATTCATCTATGCTACTAAGTCTTCTGCTTGTATTTCAACTTATTCCATTAAATCCAACTGAGCCCTGCTATTTTAAAGGATATTCACTGGCCAAACTAACTTTATTTGTTAGATTTATTAAAATAAACCCATTACTCCTAAGCATGAATAAAAATAAATACATCCATTAAATTAAACCAAGGTGCCAAAAAAGGACCATGAATCAGGAAAGCTAAAACATAATACTTGAGGGGCAAAAATGATCACTTGAACAAACTATATCTGAAATTTCTGTCCTCAAAGTTAAATTGTGGCACTAAAGGTCTAATTTTAGGACCATACAACTTTTGTGGGGGAAACAATTCTGAGTAATCCTTATGATGTGGGTGACTGATTAAATTAAATTATCATGATAGCAGAGGTACTATCTAGGAAAACTTCACCTTAATCTACTTAAGTCATAATCCATGTGCATAGCCCAAATTATCATATAACTTTTTTATAATTTATAAATATTGAAGTGGTGATTTAGAGATAACAAAGGTGGCACTAGGCTCTTCAGGTAAAACTATAATCAGATAATTGAAAAATTATTTAGGGAAAGGTTGCATAATATATTGATTTCTGAAATGATATGAATTTTATTGGGGCCTGAGAATTTGTTGCTTTTCATTACATATGCACACATGGACTAAGATACATTCATTATTTCTATATTTTATAACATTAAATACAGTCAGATCCTGAGTAGTTTAAATAGTAAATCTCTTAGAGTAATTGCATGTATTTGCATTCACTCTATTAAAAGTCAAAATTGCATAAACTATGTAATTGCTTATACTTCAATGGAAAATGCAGTGTAACTTATTAAGATTCTACTGGGTTCGTTGATGTAAGGGTTGTGGATAGACAGACATACAGATATAGTGGTTGCTTAGCTCTAAATTATTTAAATTGATTTGGAATTGTGGGAGAAAATAACAGTGGTATTTTCTGCTACCATGTGCTTTTTTTTCATTTTTTAGACTCAGGTCTCATTCTCTCAACCCATATAAATACTTGCAAGTCAAGATCCCACTGTTAGGTTGGCTACATCCTTTGGAATTACCCTTGAAGTGTTGGAGTAATGTATCTTTAATGCTTTCTGCTTGATCCAGTGTTTTCTCAGTCAGTCAATAAGTATGTATTAAGTTTCTATGTATCAGGCACTGTGCTAAGCAGTGGGGATACATAATAATACAAAAGTCAGCCCTTGCTCTTTAGAAGCTCACAGTGTCATGGGGGAAACAAGACAAAAACAGGTATGTAAAATCAAGATATATATATATATATATATATATACACACACACACACACATACATACATACACATACATACATACATATATATATATACACACACACATACATACATACATACACATACATACATACATATATATATATACAGAATAAATTGGGGAGTTTCAAAGGAAGGGTCTAAAATTAAAGAAGATTAGAAAAGGCTTCTGGCACATGACTTAGACTTTATTGAAACCAGAGAAGCCAGGTGACAAAGATGAGGAGAGAGAAAAATTACAGAAGAGAGGACAGCCCATGAAAATACCTAGAGTCAAGAGATGGAGTGCCTTGTTCAAGGAACATAAAAGAGGTCAGTGTAACTGAATTGCAAAGTCCTTTGTGGGGGATTCAAGTATAAGAAGAATGGAAAGGAAGGAAGGGCTTATATTCTAAAGGGTTTTGGATCCCAAACAGAAGAGCTTATATTTGATCCTGGGTATGATGGGGAGCTACTAGAATTCATTGAATGAGAATGGCATAGTCAGACCTCACAAATGTTAACAGCCAGATGAAAATCAATTAGGTTTTACAAAGGGATATAACATATGCAACAGACCTTTATTCTCTTCCTTACAACATATAAGAGCACATACTTTTCTATACAAAGCATTTGTACTGTTATAATCATGTCTAAATCAGATGTAGTTGATAGATGACTTCTCAACTCAATTACCACTAGTAAACATAGTGAACCTCCAGACCATATCCCAGAGGCCTGGATGCTGATGGACAACGTTCCATTGTTCTAAAATTCTGTCAAGTGTCTGAGGCCGGATTTGAACTCAGGTACTCCTGAATCCAGGGCCAGTGCTTTATCCACTGTGCCACCTAGCTGCCCCATCATGACTTTTTAAAAGCAGGATTCCTAGCCTGTTAATTATATTAGTTAAACATGCTACTACATTGTCATCAGACCCCCTGTTTCTTTAAAATAAGAACAAAAGTGAAGAGATGCTGATGAAAGTTACTAAAATTGTTGGAGGACAACCTGAGAAGGACTTAGAGCATATGGGTAAGAGTTATCAAGGAAATAACTCATGGGTGAGGTAATAGATCCATGTGAATATTAGAATAAGTTAAACTATGTAATAGGTTAGGAGTTTACAATAAATAAACAATTCCTTAATCTTCTTCATAGAGAAAAAAAAGTACTAGGCCTATGGATTCTCTCTTTCTAATACGAATAACCTATCTATCTCTTGATCTATCTAATTATATCTCTAGTCCCCAAATTTGTAGCAGTTTTAAGTTTTAATAACCTCAGATTTATAATTGCTACAGACTTAAATGCAAGTATTTTCTGTGATATTTATTTAGTTTTGCTAATTTAGTTTTGTTTTGTTTTTGTTTTTTGTTGAGGCAATTGGCATTAAGTGACTTGCCCGGGGTCACACAGCTAGTAAGTGTCAAATATCTGAGGCCTGATTTGAACTCAGGTCCTCCTCAATTCAGGGCTGGTGCTCTATCCACTGTGCCGCCTAGCTGCCCCGGTTTTGCTAATTTTGAATAACGCATTTTTAATTTCAATTTCAGCCAACTATGGTACAGTGAATAGAGTGTTGGGATTAGAGTCAGGAAGACTAATCTTGTTCAAATTTGTATTCAGAAACTGTGTGGCTCTGAACAAGCCACTCAATCCCGTTTGCCTCAGTTTCCTCATCTGTAAAATGAGCTAAAGAAGGAAATGGCAAGCCACTCTAGTATCTTTGCTGGGAAAACCCCAAAAGGGGTCTACTACTGAACAGCAATAACAAAATTAACTCAATATTGGAGGTGTTGATATAAATGGGGGGTGGTTATAAATAGGGAGGATGATATAAATCTTGGTTTCCTGACATGAGTAAGATAATTATGCCACTCTTTGCTGTTTCTCTAGGGCATAGTAAACATTGAAGAGTTGGTTTAAACTGACATATTGTCATGTGATCTACAACAGCAGCATCTTCAACAGTGCTTTCAGATCCCTTGTATATTTCCATAGGTATGCCTGTTCTAGGTCAAGGAAAAATACAACCAAATATTCTTCAGAGCCTAGTAGACACTTTTTCATTATATATAATTGGTGATTACTAAATATTGTCTGTTGGACTAGCCCAGCCCTAGCTGTAGTTTAATGCTCCTCTAGCTAAAATAAGATACATTTTGAAGTACAAGCAGTTTGTTCTTCGGTTCTTCAGATAAACTTATGGTTTAATCTTAACATGATTTTAGATAGATAACATTCACAGAAAGGCTTATTTTATCTATTAAAGAAAAATCCTCTTTAAAGTAAATGTTTGCAGTAGTTATAGATATCTCATTTGCCTGAAGATTGCATGTTGAAGATATTTTCTAGATTGCTCTAACACTTGTTTGGGGAGCATATATTTTGTATAACTCCAGCAAAATATTTTTTACTCTGACTTGTAAAGTCAATAAAATTACATATATATATATATATATATATATATATATATATATATATATATATTGCAGTCTTGGTAATTGCAAATATTTTGGTTGTGTGTTGTGTATTATTCTTCCTTTTGCTTTTAGCAGATGTCTTCTGTTTTCATTGTCATCATGCAAATTTTGAAAATGAAATGGAAAAACTTAAAATCCTTTGCATGTTATGGCTGTTAAGACAGTTTCAGTTATTGCCTCTGCCCCAGGAAATTTCTAGCTTTCCAATTTCACTATTTGTAGATGATTAGTGTCAAATTACATTGCCCTTCCAAAAAGAGTTTACTTTTCCACATAGCTCATACTTTTAGATATGGTGTGAATAATTCTACTTTGAGCATTCCTTTCTCTTTGTTCTGAATACATAAAATCTGAGCCTATTCTATTATTTCTGTGATAATATTGTTTCAAATGTCTGTGTTGAATCAGGTTAAGCTATTGTAATTTTCTTCATATTCCTTTAGGATATCATATGGTATGTTACTTTCTATATCTTAAGTGTATTATCCATTTTTCAATTTAATTTAGTTCAACAACAACAAAAAATCCCCCCTCATTATTGAAATCATATTCAGAGCTGGAAATGGCATTAAAGATCATTTCATACAACCTTCTCATTTTTCAGTTAAGGAAACTGAGGTTCTATATGCAAAGCATTGTAAAGTGCTAAAGAACTATTTTTTTCAACAATAAACATTTTTATTTGAAGTTTTGAGTTTCCAATTTTATCCCTGTGTTTTCTAAATGATTTGTTGTTAGGCTGTACTTTATAAAATTATTTCTACTTATATATTAGTGACTTTTTATATAATAATGGCTATTGCACCCATTTTAATAGTATTGATTATTAATTAATATTGAATATCATTAAAGAATTGACCTCATAGAACTTCAGCACAAGCAGGAGAAAGGCCCCAGAGGAAACATGTTGTCTCCCAGAGAGCCAGCATATAGTCTCTAGCAGAGTTCAGAAGGCTTACATTACCTACTATGTCCTAAGAGGAGATCAAGCACCAAGAGACAGCATCCTAAGTCAAGAATGCGAGCCAGGATGGCACCAACCCCTTGACCCTCAAGTGGTTGAGGCTTTTATCCTCCTTTGATAGAGGTGGGTCACTATACATTGATCCTAGCTAATTGATCAAAACTAATTTCATTTGTTGACATGATTTGAGGTGATCCAAATTAAAATGATCTCTACATGACATCAGAGAGAAATGTGCAAAGAGACTCTCCCCAAGTTGCTCAAGGCAAAGTCCTTCATCTAGGTGTGGTTCATTCAGCTCAGGCCATCATTGAGCTAGAGAAAAGAATCTATCTCCATTCCTATTTTACCCTTGGGCTGGTCCCAAAGATGTTAGCTAAAGTTACTCAAGAATTGAACTATCTGAATTGTGTGTGTCTGGGGGGGGGGGTAGGAGCTGAAACTGATCTGGGTACCCTTACAAAACTCCTTATTAATAATTATTTTCTCACATTCCTCCCTCACTGAGACAGTAAGCAAATAGATATAGTTTTTTATATAATTTGAAATTATGTAAAACATCATGTTAGTCATTTTGTATAAGAAATGAATAAAATAGAAGAATGAAAGTGAAAAATAGCATGCTTCAGTCTGTGTTCAATCAATATCAGTTCTTTCTTTGGAGTTGGATAATATGCTTCATCATTAGTTCTTTGGGATTGTCTTGAATCATTGTATTGCTGAAAATAGTTAAGACATTCACAGTTCTTCATTTTATAACATTGCTGTCACTGTGCACAACATTCTGTTTCTGCTCACTTCATGATATATCAATTCATGTAAGTCTTCCCAGGATTCTATGAAATCATCCTGCTTGTCCTTTCTTATAGCACAATAATGAAACTATTTCTAAACAATCTATTAATAGAAAGAAGACACACAGAAAAATAACTGTAATACATAATCATTTAAGAGAGATATGTATTAGGTGCTACACTTAAGGAAGCATGAAAAAAGAAGTTAACATTGGAGCTAGGTCTTGGAAATGCATCTTAGATATTAAATAAGCACACGTGGAGATGTAGAAAACATGCAGGGAACAAGATACAATAGCACAGGAAAAATCACAGATAGGTAATATGTAGTCATGGAATGGTGATTAGTTTAGTGTGAGAAAATAATTCTTAATAATGAGTTTTCCAGGGGGACCCAGATCAGTTTTAGACCTCTCTCCCCTCACCCCATAAAGTCCAATTCTTATGAACTTTAGCTGGTTTGGGGACCAGCCTAAGGGTACAAGAGAAATGGGGATATAGACTCTTTCATCTAGCTAAATTGAGCTGATGGGATTAAGACACACCTAGAAAATGGACTTTGCCTTCAGCAACTTGGGAGAGAGTCTTTTTGCACACTTCCCCCTGATATCACTATAAACAGCATTTTAATATTAACTACCCTCAAACCATGTCAACCAATGGAATTGAATGATGCTGGACAATTAGCTTTGAACAGTGTATAGCAACCCACCTCTATCAAAAGAGGATAAAAGCCAAGAACAGGTGAGGCTCCTGGATGTCTCCATCTTGGATTACACTCTTGACACTGGAAGGTTCTTGGTTGGTGAGCACTCTCCTCTTATGACAGGGTACACTGTTAGGCCATTTGCTCTCTCTTTTAAAAATATGTTTCTGTGTTTTTTCTGCTTTCATTAAATGTCACATGTCCAATATTTTAATTATAAATACTGCCCAAATGGGTTCAATAGCCATTATTAAAACCCAGCCTATCCCAAATAATTTAACAAACACATTAGTTAGCCTAGAAAAAGAAATATATACAGGGAAATAGGGAGGGAGAAGGCATCACATTATTTTGGAAGGCCTTTTTGTTTTAAGAGTAGTAGTTTTCATTTTAATGAACCATCAACAGGGACACATCAGCATATATTTAGGTTCTAAGGACATTTAGGTGGCACAGTTGATAAATGCTGACTGGGCCTGGAGACAGAACTATCTGAGGTACTCATAGATACTTACTGGCATTGTGACCTTTGGCAAATCACTTAGTTTCTGTCTGCCTCAGTTTCCTCTAAAATGGGTTTAATAGCATACCTCTTTCCCTAGGTTGTTGTGAGGACCAAATGTGATGGTATTAATAAAGAGCTTAACGATACCTGATACAGAGCAAGCTTTTACTAAATGTATTTTTCTTCCTTCTTTCCCAACTGAAAGATTATGAGCAGAGGAGAGAAACAGATGCAGATTAGTGTATGAACAAGGTTCACATGACAGTAATGTAAAGCATGTAGTGCAATGAGGAGAGATTGTATATGGGAAGAGATGTTTTAATTCTCTAGCACAGTGACCCAGGCAAGCAATAACAATAACAACAACAAAACAAACAAAAAAACAACTAAGGTTGTTTGAGTGACAATCATTTGGCAGAAAAGGTTAATTATACAGATGTCTTTTTCATCATTTCCTTCCTCTTCACTATTACACCCACCACCCCAGTTTAATAAGTCATCATTGTTCATCTGGGTTATTGTAACAACCACCAACTGGTCACTCTAACCCTGCAAATCATCTTTTCAATTCTTCCTTCACATTGAATAAAACAAACAAACAAACATAAAACCAAACTATTATTTTTTTAAACCATGAGATCTGATTTGGGGATTCCTCTGTGTGCAAAGTTTCTATGACTCCCTCCAGCCCATATATCTTTTAAGTAAAAATATAAACTTCCTAACATCTAGTACTCTACACTCTAGGTGAAATTGACATTTCCAACCTGATTCCATAACACAACCCTTTGTTTTGTTCCAACAAACTGGACTTTTTAAAGATCTCATCTTAAACTCTCTTATCTCAATATATTTATATAATCTATCTCGTGTCCTAGAACCGTATTCATTCTGCAGGTCTGACTGCTGAAATTATTTTCTTTCATGGGCTGGCCTATTGAAAATTTTTAGTATTTTTTTTTCTAAATCTCTCCTTTGCCCTTATCCCAACCTATCTGTCACACGAATTATTTATTTATGCATTTTATTTCTACTATTTCGTTGTATACTTTCTAAAGACTTCAAAGACTGTGCAGTTTTTTTCTCTTTGCAAATTCAGAATTTAGAACTGTCTTAGAAATATTAATGTGTTAATCAATATTTATTAAACAACATTGAACCAAGGGGATATATTTGAGAGACAATACAAAAATGGATTTGACCCGAATTACAATCATTTAAAAATGTGGAGGGATGAGTCAGTGAGGACACAAAAAGACACTGGAATTTTGAGCATTGTTGTTGTTGTTGTTGTTGTTCAGTCATTTCAGTCATGTCTGACTTGTGAACCCAGTTGGGATTTTCTTGGCAAAGATACAGAACTGTTTTGCCATTTCTTTCTTCAGTTCATTTTACAGAAGAGGGAACTGAGGCAGAAATGGTTAAGTGACTTGCCAAGGTCATAAAGCTAGTAAGTGTTTGAACTCAGATTTGAACTCAAGTGATTGCAGAAAAAGCTGGAAAGACTTACATGAACTGATGCAAAGTGAAGTAAGCAGAACCAGGAAAATGGTGTACTTAGTAACAGCAATATTGTCTGATGAAGAACTGTGAGTGACTTAGCTGTTCTTAGCAAGACAATGATCCATGACAATCCCAAATGAGTAATAATGAAGCATACTATCGACCTCCAGAAAAAAACAAAACAACTGATACTGTCTGAAAACAGACTGAAGCATGTTATCTTTCTTTCTTCTTTCTTTGTTTCTTCCTTTGTTTCTTTCTTCCTGTATTTCTGTCTTTCATTTGAGTGTTCTTGTACAAAATAACTGAAATGGAAATGTTTTAGATGATTGCATTTGTATAAACTCTATCAGATTTCTTACCATCTCAGGGAGGGATGAAGGGAAAGAGGGAGGGAGGGAGGGATAGATTTTGGAACTCAAAACTTTAAAAAATGTTTTTTAAAAGTTTTTTAACATGTAATTGGAGGAATTATATATATATATATATATACATATATACATACATATATATACATATATACATACATATATATACATATATATATGTATAAACAGTTTTGAAATTAAGATGAATCTAGGGTAGCTAGGTGGCACAGTGGACAGAGCACTGGAGCTAGATTCAGGAGGACCTAAGTTCAAATCTGGCCTGAGACACTTGACACTTACTAGCTGTGTGACCCTGGGCAAGTCCCTTAAACCTCATTACCCTGTAAAAAAAAAAAGAAAAGAAAAAGGGAATAAAATGAATCTTCCTGACTCCAAGACTGGCATTCTTTTCACTCCATGGAAATAGGAAAATCAAGTAGAATGCAATAAATTCAAGAATTAGATTGAACCATAAAAATCATGTATTGCAATTTTGTACATGAATAGCAAAATCCTCATTATAAATCCACCAAATGATGGTTTTCCATTATTTGTTTGAAAATCATCCCAGAAGAACTGCCACAATTCAGGGCTTGCTAGGACTCTGGTGGGGAGCTCCTGAGGACCCAGGAATCCTCTAAGCTAACTGCTTTTAAATTCCTTGATGAAAGGTTTTACTTGCCTTAATTTTGTGAAATGCCTTTTAACATATTTGGCAACTGCTTTTAACAGTAGAATGTTCGTATATATTTTTATTAAATGGTTTATATGCATCCCCAGATTCTGAGTGATTTATGATACTAGATATGTAAACCAGATTGTGACATCTTACCAAGTCTTGTATTTCCTAGGGTACACATAATCTTTTCTTTCAATCAGTCCTTATTGCCATGATCTCCTGTCACAAAAATTCTCTAATTATACATGGAGTGTCAGATTTGTAAGCAGCTGCAGAGGCCATCAAATTCAAACTTCTACTAGAGGATTATTCTTCCAAAACACATATGTGTAATGTACATACATTATTTTCTTGAAGACCTCTGGCCCTCTCTATGCTAGTATTACCAGATAATTTCTAAGCTGTCTTCCCACTTTCAGAAAACTTTAATAAGAAGTTTAACTTATATCAAGCTTAAATCTTCTTCTCTACATTCATCTATTATTTTTTCTCTGTTTTGAGCCAAATAGAAATCATTGTTTTCTTTAGAGAGCATTACAAAATGTTTTTAAAATAGATATTTTTGAAAAAAAGATAATTTTGATTATACAAAATTAAAGAGCTGTTGCACAAACAAAACCAATGTAACAAAAATTAAAAGGAAAGCAGAAAACTAGGAAAGAATTTTTGCAACAATATCACTGATAAAGGCATCATTTCTTAAATATGTAAAGAACTGAGTCAAATTTATAAAAATTCAAATCATTGCCCAGTTGATAAATATGCAGCAGACACGAACAGGCAGTTTTCAGACAAAGAAATCAAAGCTATCATCTCGTATGAAAACAAAATGTTCTAGATCACTATTGATCAGATAAATGCAAATTAAAACAACTCTGAGGTACCAACTCATACCTACCAGAGTGACAAATATAACAAAAAATGAAAATGTTGTATGTTAGAGGGGATGTAGGAAAACTGGAATGTTAATCCACTGTTGGAGGAGTTGTGAACTGATGCATCCATTCTGGACAGCAAATTAGAACTACTCCCATAGAGCTATAAAACTGTGCATACCCTTTGATCTAGCAATGCTTTTTTTTTTTTTGGTGGGGCAATGAGGGTGAAGTGACTTGCCCTGGGTCACAGAGCTAGGAAGTGTCAAGTGTCTGAGGCAGTATTTAAACTCTGGTCCTCCTGAATTCAAGGCCAGTGTTTTATCCATGGTGCCACCTAACTGCCCCATTATCTAGCAATACTTCTGCTAGGTTTCTATTGCAAAGAGATACAAAAAAGAGTAAAAGACATTTCTAAAAAAATATTTACAGTTGCTCTTTTTGTGGTGGCTAAAAATTGGCAATCAAAGGCATGCCCGTTAATTGGGGAATGGCTAAACAAGCTGTGGTATATGATGGTGATGGAATATTATTGTGCTATAAGAAATGATCAGCAGGATGATTTCAGAAAATCCTAGAAAGACTTGTATGAACTTATATATAGTGAAGAGAGCAGAACCAAAGAACATTGTACACAGAGACAGCAATATTGTTTGATAAAGAACTGTGGGGGCAACTAGGCTGTGAAGTGGATAGAGCACCAGCCCTGGATTCAGGAGTACCAGAGTTCAAATCTGGGTTCAGACACTTAACACTTACTAGCTGCGTGACCCTGGGCAAGTCACTTAACCCCAGTTGCCTCCAAATACTCTCACTCCATTCTTTCCCTACTCTTTAGTTAAGAAGCCCAGAAATTTGATTTTGATTATACATGTGAAGTCATGTAAAACAAGTTTTAATATTGTACATTTTTTTAAAGAAATGCAAAGTAAAATGAAAATAAAGTCGTGTGTGTGTGTGTGTGTGTGTGTGTGTGTGTGTGTGTGTGTGTGTGTGTGTTTACCTCAATCAGCATTCAAATTTCGTCAATTCTCTTTCTGGAGACAGATAGAATTTTCATCATGGGTCCTTTTAAATGTCTTGATTCATTTTCTTGATCAGAGTAGCTTAGTCTTTCACATTTGATTATCTTTAAAATATTGCTGTTCATCATTTCTTATAAAACAATTGTATTCCATCACAGTAATATATCAAAACTTGATCAGTCCTTCCCAAATTGATTGGCATCCTCTAAATTTCTAGTTCTTTACCAACACAAAATGAGCTAATATAAATTTTTTGGACAAATAGATTCTTTTCTCTTTTAAAACATATCTTTGGGATACAGAAATAGCAGAGGTGTTTCTTGGTGAAAGTGAAAGCATGGTTTTCTAGACCTTTGTGCATAGTTCCAAATTGTTCTCTAGAATACTGGATTAGTTCACAATTCCAACAACAGTGCATTGGTGTTCTGATTTTCCCATAACCCCTCTAAAATTTGTTACTTTCCATTTCTGTCATATTAGCCAATTTGAAAAGTGTGAGTTTTAAATAGCTTAGCTGACTTCCCCAGATTTGCACAGCTAATAAGTGCCAGGATGAGAATTTAAACCTACCTCACTCCTGATTCCAAGTTCTCTATTCTTTCCCTTAAAATGAAGCACATTACCTAGTTATGCGATATATAAATTTTAGATGAATTAAACTATAACCAAAAGCATTCATTAGGGAGATAATTATACTGTTCTAAATTCTGAGAATACAAAGAAAAACTGTACACAGCTCCTATCCTCAAAAAAGCATACCATGGAGTAGTGGGAAGAAAATACATACACACACAAATACCTATTGTACAAGAATCAAATTAGGGTGGCTTCTGTGGGAGTAAAAATGAAATCATATATTTGGAGATATTCTGGAGGAAGAATTTACAGGACTTCACTACTTCTTGGCTGTGGGGGACAAGACAAATGAAGAGGCAGAAGATTTTGATATTACAAGGATAGGATAACAAGAGCATAGTGATACCATCAATCAAAAGTAGAAGTTAAATGGAAGGTCAGATTTTGAAAAGCAGAAATTATGAGTTCAATTTAAGATATGTTGAGTTCAATGTCTTGACAGAATAGCTAGGTGAGGTTTATTAGATAGTTGAAAATACAAAAATAGAGATCTGGTTTTTTGAGTTAAAGATAAAAAATTTTGGTAGTTATTGACATAGAAGTGATATGAGATTTCTAAAATTGAGGATTTAAAGCTCATAGGTGTACACCTATAGGAGACATTAGAGTTTGCCTAGTCTAACCCCTACATTTTTAAAGATGAGGAAACTGAGGCTCAGAGAGGTTAAATAACTTTTCCAATGTCAAAAGCAGCAGGAGAGCTGTCACTTGAAATCTGGCCCTATAAAGCCAAGATCTGCACTCTTTCCTTTGTAATATATTACTTCATTATAACTATAAAGATAAGAGGAGAGGAAAATGGCACTTGATAGAATATATATAAGGACATAAGGAAAAACTAAGGGCTCTATGGAGATTATTTGTCAACAGACTTGACAGTTCTTGCCCATGACAAGATTGATGCATTAGTGCCAGGAAGGAGTGTGGAATGCAAGCAGTCATTTAGAAGATTTAAGAAATTATGTTGAGTTATATTCAAGTAAAATTTTGAAAGTTTCTTATATTTAACTTCCTGTTTTATTGTGTGTCCCTTGGACCTGAGAGTTTGGTCAACCTATCCTTCTTGGCCTATTTAGATTTAGCACTGAAGCCATCTTGCTTCAGCCCATGTGCTTTTTTGGTTTATGCTTGGTCCTTTTCCAGCTCAGATTCTGCATTGTTCACCATAGAAAGGTATTTCCCTTCTGAAATTCAAGGATTTTTCTGATGCCTGGAATATGTTACATGCCTTTTTTAGATAGGTTTTTATGAGAGCCAAAAAAAATAGAGAAGAAATCAGAGCAATAGAAAGAGAAACTTTAGTTCAGTGTCACAGAAGTCAAGGAAGAAGAAATTGTCAAGTAGAGTGTGTTTAACAGTACAAAATATTATAAAGATTTAATTTCAATTCAATAAAATTCAAACCAAATTTCATTGCCTTAATCATATTTAGGTCTGGAAAGACCTCAGCCAAACAATTGGTTACAATGAAAATAAAGACACACAAAAAAAATCTCTGTTGAACTTATCATTAGAGAGTTTCTTGTGAGGAAA
The DNA here is from genome assembly GCF_019393635.1 of Dromiciops gliroides. Taxonomy (NCBI): domain Eukaryota; kingdom Metazoa; phylum Chordata; class Mammalia; order Microbiotheria; family Microbiotheriidae; genus Dromiciops; species Dromiciops gliroides. The sequence goes on along the minus strand of NC_057861.1, from coordinate 208,926,330 downwards.
CATTAATAGAAAGATCAGAATGAACTCAGGTGGTAAAGGGCTAAGAGGTAAATGGGTGGTGAAAAAGTACAAATAATAAGGGTAGAATGTTCTGGAAGTTTGTGAATTAAAGGAGAAATAGGAATATAGATTTATGTAAGTAGCAGATTTAAGAAGAGTTTATTTTATTTTTAATTTTTTTTGTGGGGCAATGAGGGTTAAGTGACTTGCCCAGGGTCACACAGCTAGTAAGTGTTAACTGTCTGAGGCTGGATTTGAACTCAGGTCCTCTTGAATCCAAGGCCAGTGCTTTATCCACTGTGCCACCTGGCTGCCCCAGTTTATTTTATTTTTAGAATTGGGGGAGGTTATTTAGAAGCTGATAGAAATGATCCAGTGATCTAGTAGAGAGTTAAAGGTTGAATATTCATGAGATAGAATGATTTATGGAGCAAGGTCAATCCACAAGCATATTAAAAGTACATTGATTATATATATACATATATATATAATACATATATGTATATATGTGTGTATATTTATATATATGTGTTACTTCTATCCAAGTCACTATATATATGCATATGTATATATGTGAATATATGTATTTATAAACAAGTATATATTTATATACTTTATGACATGAGAAGAGTTGGAGACAAAAGTACAAAGGGTGGGGTTCAATATATTAGAGTTAGATCAATCCTTTTCCTCTGATACTGGAATGAAAGGAAAGAATTTGCAAAAATGGATTAAAAGAAAGGATTAAGAGAGATGAAATAATTCATATAGCATTTAAGGTTTCTCAACATTAAAGTAAAAAATGAGATTATTAGCTAAGAATCAATACTTTTTCTTCTACATGTTTCTGAGATGTTTCTTTTGGTTTTGTTCTTCAGGTTCAATGTATTGTGTTTATTTGGCAAATGATAAAGTTTCCTATTGTTTTCATATATGAATAAAAGCACATTTTAACAATGTCAGTTCCCTTATGTAAGAAGCCAAGTTTGAATAATGATGGCATTGGCAAAAAGGATAGAAACATATGTTAGCTCTGTTTTTCCAAGCAACTCTTGAAAATTATCAAATTCCAATAATTCCTGGTTCATAATATGCCAAATGGAGATTATAACTTCATTAGGAAAATTTTAGCTTATGATAAATTTAAATAATTATAAAGTTCTTTGAATTTGTGCAATAAATTTGCCAAATATTTACTCAGTACCTGTAAAATGCAAATATGATGCAGGTTAAAGTCAGTACAATTAATGTTAGCTCACCTAGCCTTTATTATTCATCTCTTTTAAAAATTCAATTTAATCTATTTATTAAGCACCAATCATGCATAAGGCATCATAGTAGGTGCTTAGTTTGAAAAGACAAAGAAATTACATAGCATCTTCCTTTAATTAATGAATATACAATAGAGTAGAGAATATTCCCTGGTAGTAAAAATTAATAAAACCATGAGTCTTTTCTTTTGACCAAGCATAAATGCTTTTGATCTCATGGTGGTGAATTTTTTTTTTCCAACATTACTATGAAAAACCACCTAAATTCTAAATATCTGTCTATAGCACTGAAGCTCTTTACCTTCAAGACAGTGGTTCAAATCCACAGACAGTTGGGTATGACTGAAACCTATTAACACATAAGTTATTTGGGTGAAATAAGATCAAACCTTCAGTCTAGCTTCTGGATTCTGTATCCAAAAAGCCATTATCACTTTTCACACTTTCAGTGGCAAATCTAACTGAGAGGTCAAATACTTAAATATACATGGAAATTAAACTACTCACTCATCCTTATCCCCAGATGTTATCCTTCTAGAAGTTAAAAGTCTGGAAAGAAGAAACCTAAATATCCTACAGTTGTGGAGAGGTGAGGTGCTTTTTGGAGAAATTATGGTATATTAATATAATGGAATGCAATACTGCAATTAAGGTCAAGTATGAGCAATATAAGGAAATATGGGAAAGACTTTACAAAATAGTGGAGACTGAAAAAAGCAGAATCAGAACAGAATACACACTAATTATACCCACATGAAAAGAAATATAAATGGTAATGAGCAGTCAAACAAAAAATCTTTATGGGAATTTCTATAGAATAATTTAAAAAGTTATTATAGAGTATTCAGGAGGTTGAATGTCATTTATTTAAATGTAAATAATTGCAAAGTAAACTTAACTGATTATATTGTTGCTCATCTATTGTTTATAGTAAAACTTTATTATTATTATTTTTAAGACTTTGTTGAGCAATAGTGTGCTCATATCACACATGCATCTTCTTAGTCTAGGAAATATTTCTTCATGTAAGCAACTTTTCTGCCACTGACAATACTTACTTAATTTTATGTCTTATAAATACTGCTTGGATATTTGTTAGATGGAATACTATGGTTTACTTTCTAAGTCTACTAACCTTACCATCAAAAAAATATTGTGTTTGATATAATCTTCCCCATTATCTGAAATTTTTTGTGGGGAAGATAACTCAGCAGAAGCTTGCAAAGGCAAGAGAGCTAGATTTGGAGGACAAAGGACCCGAGTTCAAATCTTGCCTCTTACACTTTCAACCTTTGTTATTTTGGGCAAGTCACTTTGCCTCTCTGAGCCTCAGTTTCCTTATCTTTGAAATTTCTTAACTAGACTAAGTGATCTCTAGGTTTCCTTACAGGTTTAGTTATGTTGCAATAATTCTTATTCATTAATGCCAAATATTTAAGACTATTCATTTCATTTAAGTAACATTTTAAATATTTAATTTCTTTACATTTTTTTTTTATTTTAATGGAATTACCTCAATTGTTTATAATGGAGATGCAGTGGTACATAATAAATACTCATAGGGGGATAAGATGAACTGGGTTCAAATACTGATTTGGGCACTTATAAATTACCTTTGTGACCTTTGACACATTACTTAATATTGCAAGCTTACCTTTATTTATAAAATGTGTGATGTCTTACCCAATTGTGAGAATCAGGACAGTTATTTGTAAAAAGCTTTTAAAAATGTAAAATCCAGGGGCAGCTAGGTGGTGCAGTGGATAAAGCACCGGCCCTGGATTCAGGAGGACCTGAGTTCAAATTCAACCTTAGACACTTGACACTTACTAGCTGTGTGACCCTGGGCAAGTCACTTAACCCCAATTGCCCTGCAAAAAAAAATGTAAAATCCATATGAATGTTAGTTCTTATCAAATGAACCAAGTTAAATTCTCTATCAGTTGTGAGTAAACTTTGCCATATAGTCTATGAAGTCAGCCACAAAGATGAAAAACATCATAAAATAATAATATCTTCAGCAATGTACTATGTAATACTACCATCTGGGAAAGGATTACATATTAAGCTACCATTTTATACACATACACACACACACACACACACAGAGAAATATTATTATTGTCTTTATGGTAATAGTACTAAATTTCAGTGGTTTTGCTTTGCTTGAAAGATTGAGTTTCAATGAAAATAGTAGCTTCAAATTCAAAGTAAAAAAATGAACTTCAAAGACAATGAATTGTTAAGAAATTAAAGCAGCTCAAGAAAAAAGCATATCCCCATGTCAAAGTGTTGGCAAATCTTATGAATAAGAAAGAATGATGACAAAATTTGGTTAAAGTAAATTGTCCAAAATGGTCATTCATTCAACTAATGTTTGTTAACAATGAGGTGTAAATACAACACCGTGCTTGGAGAAACTAAATATTTATCTTAAGTATTGCCCCTGCCCTCAAGGAGTTTATTCATTAGAGGCACAAATGCACAACTTCTCATAAATTCATTAAAGTGTGATCAGACCAAAATGAAGAAATGACCTCATTATAGAAATTGATACTATTGTGACTCAATTAAATTAGGCACTAATTCAGTTCTCAAACCCTTTAATCTGACTACTGAAACTACCCACTGAAACCACTTGCTCTAATATTTTTAAACACTACCATGACAGCTAAATCTGATAGATCTTTCTTAGTCCTTCCTCTACTTGGCATCTTTAGGCAATGTCAACTACCCCTCATCTTTGCTACTCTGTATTCTGTTTGGCTTCTTAAAAACTCTCCTTTCTGGTTCTCCTCCTACCTATCTGTTATAATGTTTCTTTACTGGATCCACCTGATTGCTAAACATGCATGTCACCAAGACACCATAATGAGAAACCTCTTCCTCCTCTTTTTATTACTCCCTCTATAAACTTTTGACCTCTTACATTTACTCTGGGAACAACAACAATATCAATAATGCTATTGCAAATAATAATGTACTGACCTATAGCTCCGCTCAAACCCTGTGACTGCAAGCACTAAAACTACAACTTCTAGTTAACACTTCCCTATAAGCGTTATATTCCTAGTTAAGAATATAAGCTCCTGGGGACAACTATGTGGAATAGTGGGAAAAACACCGGCCCTGGATTCAGGAAGACCTGAGTTCAAATCTGGCCTCAGACACTTGACACTTACTAGCTGTATGACCCTGGGCAAGTCACTTAACCCTCATTGCCCTGCAAAAAAGAAAAAAAAAAAAGAAAAGACCATAAGCTTCCTGAGGTCAGAGAATATTACATTTATTTTTTATCTCTCAAATCTGATTCAGTACCTGATACATTAAAATTCTTGATAAGTACTCTGTAGCCCAAATTGTACCTCTTTCTCCACAGCCTCAACAGAAAATTTTCTCCAATTTTTATCATTTTGCCATCTTGACAGAAATAGGTTTGAGTTAATTTAATTTGCAATCATCTGTTAATTTTTTGAACACTTTTTGAATAGAGTTTTGTCAGTTATACATTTTTTGAAAACTAATTTTCCATGTGTCATACACACACACACACACCACACACACACACACACACACACACACACACACACACACACACACACACACACTCAAGATGCATGATAGTTCCTGCCACTCAGCTGTGGAGCAATCACACGGATGGAGTCAGACTGGGAGACAGATAACAAAAGCACTGAAAACATTATCAAGACAAAAATTCTCTTATGTAGGGACCAATTTTTAATTGGGGAGTGTTAGCTAAGTGGCTCACTGCAATATTGGAGCAAGGAAGGAGACAGACAGCCTCCCTCAAAATAGAGCAGGATTTATTCAACAAGAGAGACTTTAAAAACCAGTGTGTGGAATACAGTGTGGTTTGCAGAGCCCCAGGTCAGTGCGAGGTTTTTTGTTTTGTTTTTTTTTTAATTCTAGCCAAAAATGGGGTCATAAAAACCTCAAATAACAATTAATTCTTTACACTTAGATCATGGGAAGGATAAGGGAAGATACTATGGACTTCTGAAGAGACATAAAGATAGCTCTATTTGATTGCAGTTATACTGTGTTGTTGAACCTCTGATCAAGTCAGATGTATTGTGGAGATTGCAAAGGAACAACTGTTTTTGTGCAGATCCACTTCCTCCTCCATTTGTTTGTTCATTAATAAGCATTGATTTGTAATTCCTTTTAACATTATGAGCTTAATTGCTTCTTTTTTAATCATAAAAGTATTTTATTACTTTCCAGTTACTTCTAAAGATAATTTTCAACATTTGTTTTCATAAGATTTTTAGTTCCAAATTTTTCTCCCTCCTTCCCTCCCTTCCCTCCCTGCTACCCAAGATAGAAAGCAATCTGATATAGGCCATGTATGTACAATCACATCAAACACATTTCTGCATTAGTCCTGTTGTAAAAGAAGAATGAGAATAAAAGGGAAAAACCTCAATAAAGAAGAAACAAAAAGAAAAACAGTATGGTTCAATCTACAGTCAGAACCCACAGTTCTTTTCTCAGGACGTGGAAAATATTTTCCATCATGAGTTCTTTGGAATTGTCTTAGATCATTGCATTGCTGAGAAGAGCTAAGTCTATCACAATTGATCATCACAAAATTTTGCTGTTAGTGCATACAATGTGAAAAACAATGTGTCATTTATCTGGAAAAGCTGCTGGAATCAATCATTGCTAACTACAGGCTGGAAAAGGGAGGAGTGAACATAAAGTTTCCATTCATAGAGAGTGGTTGGGAAAATTTTTTTTGGTTGTTTGTGGTTAATTTGACAGATTCAATCATTACAAAGAGTAGGATTTTATGAAAAAGGCAGTTTTCTTCCCACTGCACAAGGCCAGGGATGTCACCTTACTCCAACTTTTTATGGTTCACTATGGTCTTTTATTTGAAAGTCAAATTTTCCATTCAATTCAGGTCTTTTCATCATGAATACCTGAAAGCCCTCTTTTTCATTGAAGTCCCATATTTTTCCTCTGAAAGATTATACAAGTTTTGCTTGATAGGTGATTCTTGGTTGCAATCCCAATTCCTTTGCCCTCTGGAATAACATATTCCATTCCCTCTGATCCTTTAATGTAGAAGTTGCTAGATCTTGTGCTATCCTGACTGGGGCTCCACAGTACTTGAATTCTTTCTTTTGGGCAGCTTGTAATATTTTCTCCTTGACCTGGGAGCTCTAGAATTTGGGTATAATACTCCTGGGAGTTTTTCTTTTGGGATCTCTTTCAGGAGGTGATTGGTAGATTCTTTCAATTTCTATTTTATGTTCTCCTTCTAGAATATCAGGGCAATTTTCTCTGACAAGTGTTTGAAAGATGAAGTCTAAGCTCTTTCCTTGGTCATGGCTTTCAGGTAGACCATAAATTTTCAAATGATCTCTCTTGGACCTATTTTCCAGGTTAGCAGTTTTTCCAAGAAGACATTTCACATTGGCCTCTATTTTTAAAAATTTATTTGGATTTGCTTTATTGTGTCTTGCTTTCTCATGAAGTGATTAGCTTGCATTTGTTCAATCCTAATTCTTAGGCAATTATTTTCATCACAGAACTTTTGTATCTCCTTTTCCATTTGGCTTTTCAAGATGTTGATTTTTTTTTTCATTTCTTTCCTGCATTACCCTCATTTCTCTTTCCATTTTTTCCTCTTATCTCTCTTAATCTTCAAAGTCTTTTTTGAGAGCCTCTATGGTCTGAGACCAACTCATATTTTTCATGGAAACTTTAGATATAGGGGCCCTGATGTTGCCATCCTCCTCTGAAGGTGCTCCTTGATCTTCCCTGTCACTAAAGAAACTTTCTATGGTCCTCACCTTTCTCTGTCTGCTCATCTTGCTTTTCTTTTACTTGACTTTTAGCTCCTTAAAGTGGGGCACTATTTCCAGGCTGCACTGTCCCAAGGTTCAAGGGGTACCAGGTGGTATGATTTAAGGAGAGGCAGTTTCTTCACTCATCTGGCCTGTTTCCTGGTCCATAGATAACCCCAGGCCAACTTGCCAATCAACCAGACAGCAAAATTCCATTTGCTGTGGTTGTCAGCTCTGAAAAGCTTGTGCCCCTCCCCCACCTGGGCCACTGCTACTCAAGCCTACCTCCTGGTTCCCAGCAGGGGTGAAAACCCCAAGTTCTGCCTCAGCACCAGCAGAGATCCCTGTAATCTTTCCCCTGCCAAGGGGTCACCCCTCTCATTAAATAGTGAGCTCAGTTCCAGAGGAAACTGGTGCTGCAGCTGATTCAGAGGCTCTGGGGGTCTATTTCTCTGGCAAGTCCTTCCTGGGACTGTGTCTGTGTCAATGTGACTGTGGGGTTGGGTTCTACTCCTGTCTCAGCACAGCAGCTCCCTCCTTCTGACCTTACAAACCATCCTTGGTTGGAAAATCTAAGTTGCTTCTTTATTGATTTTTAAAATTATTTTCCTTTATAAAATTGTGGTCAACCTCATCGAGTGTTTACTTCTGTTCATTCTTCCCTGGTATGTGTGGGGTAAGAAAGTTCTAGCAGTTCAAAAATTTGAACAGGAAGGTTTCTTTGTAGTATAGTACTAGGATTCCATTTGCCAGCCTGGTATTAGAGAATCTCTCTCTGTCTCTGTCTGTCTGTCTCTCTCTCTCTCTCTCTCTCTCTCTCTCTCTCTGTCTGTCTGTCTCTCTCTCTCTCTCTCACACACACACACACAAGAATAATTTATGATCCATTTATCCTTTGTTTCCTTATAACATTACAAGTTCCCCAAAGCAGAATTTTTTTATGAAATTCTAAGTCATTCGCTTCTCTGGTTGGAAAGAATCTTATTTTTGTTACATTGTTCTTGTGACATATGGAAGGCTCTATGGAAGGGCTCTGAGATAAGCTTCAAAAGAGGGTAGGTGGGGTTTGAAAATGTAAATACCTTCTTCCTTTGTTAACAGTGTCAAATCTGGAGTAAGGGTGGGTCTTTACCCTCATATTTCCCATAATGTATATGCCCTGACTGAAGCTCCTATCACTTTAGCAGATGCAACTGTTTAGATGTTTTAGATGAAAGATAAAATGCTGAGGAAACAAAAGTTCCAACTTATGAGCATTTCAATTTATTTAGCAGTGGATGCCAATTGCTAAATGAACTAGTACCAGGACCCCTCAGCATATGCTGGACCATTAATAGAGGGGAAGACAGAATTATATACAGTAAAAACAACTAATCAAATAAGACCAATCAATTAATTAAAAGAAAATAATTAACCAGTATATAATTTAGGCAATCTGATTTCTAATTGGGGGAATGATCAGGGATTTTCCAAGTTGGGTGGGAGACAGCAAAAAGGTACAGTTCTCGTAAGTCAGAAAAAGAGGTGTCACACTTCTGCCAAGTGTCCGTATTCAATCAGGGCAGCTAGGTGGTATAGTGAATAGAGCATGGTTACTGAAGTTGGGAAGACCTGAGTTCAAATCTCACCTCAGACATTTAGTAGCTGTATGACTCTAGGAAAGTCACTTAACTCCAATTGCCTTAAAAAACATCTGGGGCTATCTCCAGTCATCCTGATATATATAACCATGGTTATACATCTCAAGCAACCCCTATGTCTTATCTGAAACATGGCCCTGTAGTAATCAGTTTTTGTTTCCATGTTCCTTTTATTGAATACCTAGGTTGTTATTGTAGTTTATCTTTCATTCTTGAAGAGTACCTTGACATTGGGATGATGACATGACTTTCAGTGAATTGGATTTAAGTGAGGGAGAACTGTGCAAGGTCACCAACCTCACTCTTTCCTCCAGAGCCACCTGGGTCTAGTGGCAAGATATATATCAGGATGACTGGAGATGGCCCCAGATGTAATAAAGCAATTGGCATCCACTGCTAAATAAATTGAAATGCTCATAAGTTGGAACCTTTGTTAATTTGCATTGTTTGAACCCAGCCCCAAGTTGCTGGGAAACTTGACCACCTCTTCCTTTAGTAAGGACATTGGTTATGCTGACCAGAAACCTGGTCAGGTCCAAATATTGATGAATCAATGATGAGTTTGACACCAATGTTAATAGAGCAGGGTTTCTTAAAATTTTTCCACTAATGACCCCTTTTCACCTGAGAAATTCACCTGACCCTGGGAATATAGTATATAAAATAGTTATATATAACTTTTACCATTGCCAAATATTTCACTACCCCCCACATCCAGTTATGCAACCCACTGTTTAAAAAGGTTTGTGGTACAGAGCAGTCATTCTACCTTTAAGGAAGTTCTCACTGTCTTTCTCCTTTTCTCCATGGTCTAAAGAAAGGAAATCTTCTCCCAGTCACTGCCTTCTGTGCTTTCAATGTTGAAACTATTTCCAGCTTGCCTCCACCTTCACCTGATTAATCCCCAAAGCAGGAACCACCCCACACTACGTATTCTACATTTACCTTAGCTTTTATCTAAATCTTATTTGTCCTTATCACATTTTAGGATCTTTACTGGTGAATTAAAACTAAATTTTGAGGGATATGTGTGGTGGTGTCTGCATTTAATTCCCAGAACCAAACCTGCTTACAGGGAACCTAGCAGATGATATATGTGTAATAAATATATAGACATTGGGTTCACTGTCTCAATTCCAGCTCCACTCATAGTTGGGGCTTTCCTGAGCAAAGCTGCTGCTTATCTCCTAAGGTTCTAAAGTTACTCTTTAGGGATTAAAAGTGTCTTTGTAATTCTGTATAGATGATATATAGATATCTTTCTAGAAGTAGGGGACTTACTAAGATGATATACTTGGTTAGGTTAGTACAAATATTGTCCCACAGCTCCACAACGTGACACATTTTAATTTGAGTTATATGTGTAACATAGCTCCAGGAAGTCATTTTGCTAGAGCATTCAAGATATTTTCTTTAGGTATGATGTCAATTTTTTCTCTAGGTTCCCTTATGGACAACAGATTTGTCTATCAATACAAATTATACAATCAGTTGCTGTTATCCTAGGGATGCTCCTAAAACACCAAAGCCTTTCATCTTCTGGGGTTTTTAAAGTCTTCCTCAAGTTAAGATGGTAAGGGGAGAAGACTCAAACCAAGGCCTAGACCAGGTCTCTTTCCCACCCCTGCAATTGATTCTTTCTCAGGGGAATAACCAAAACACTCTTCACTTTGCTTCCATGCATACAAATCTCTGATTTCACCTAGTTTGATAGTCCCAGTGTGTGTGAACATAATGCTCAGATAATCCAAACAGATGTCTTATCACACTTAGAGATGTGTTTAGGCCTTGTTCATATCTAATGATAATAGAGAAATGTTTTCACCTGAAAATATATCAGGCAGCAGCTACTTTAAGTGTGATCCAAAAATGGACTAATTCAGTGACTCCCACCTTTATACAAGTAGGACTTTTAGTTTTGTTAAAAGGTTTTATCTATATTTATTTTTCATCCCTTTATGTCACGCTTTTACTTTATTTGCCACACACATAGCCACAAGCATCTTTATGTTTTGAGGTGATAAAATTGGAGCTGTTTTTAGTCAGGACCATTAATTCTGCTATGTCTCTGGAATTCCTTCAGTACTTACAATCACATCAACCTGATGAATTTGAAGCAAACTTCATACAACAATAAAAATATTTTTTCATTTGTTGATATTTTGTTAAATTTACAATGAGGTTTTCTTTGTACAGGCAAAACCAATGTACTAAGGGTACAAGGGAAATAGCTAATTGGGGGAGTTGGGAATCTTTGTAGCAAGCTCCTCTGAGAAAGGTCTCATCATTTTCAAGCTATTTAGGGAATGGATTAAAATTTATTAAAAAAAAAGTCATTCCCTAATTGATAAACGATAAAATATGGAAACATGGTACTCAAGATAAGAAATCTAGTCATATAAATTATTTCAAATCACTAATAATTAGAAAAATGCAATTTAAAAAAATCTGAGTTTTCACCTCAAATCTACAATTTTTCAAAGTTGACCAAAAAAAAAAATCTTGAAAGTGGTGTAGAAGAACAACCACATTTATACATTATTGGTAGAGTCATTAATTTGTCCAGCATTCTAGAAAGCTATATAGAACTATATCTAACATGTATCTAAACTGTGCATTTGACCTCAGAAATATCATTTCAAAAACTATACTCTAAAAAGATTAAAGAAAAATATAAAAGACCCTTTATGTACCATAATATTTATAAAACGGTCTTTTTTGTGGTGGAAAATAACTGGAAGCTAAGGGCATAATCCTTAACTTGTAAATAACCAAAAAAAAAAAAAAATCTTGGTATGTGAATGTAACACCTTTGTGCTGTAATAGATATACAAAATGATGGTTTCAGAGATAACTGGAAAACTTACATGAAATGTTTTAATAAAATAAAGTGATCAGAACCAGAAGAACAATTAATGCTGTAACAACATCATAAAAACAAACAAATTTGAAAGGTCTAAGAATGCTGCATAACATAACAATCAAACCTAATTCCATGAAGAATGCTACCTACTCACCTCCTGACGAAGAGGTAATGGAACCAGAGTAAAGAATGAGATATAATATTTTTTAATTTGATCAATATGGAAATTTCTTTTGCATGACTAGGAATACTTGCTATAAGGGTGGCATTTAAAAAAAACATTTTCAAGGGTTGGTGTGAGAGAGAAAAGAAATACTTGCTAATTGAAAAAATAAAATTTAACTGAAAAAGGCTTTCAAACTGATTTTCTTTCAAATATAGAAAATAAGTCATTTCTATAATTCCTCATATTTATATAGAACAGTGTCTTTCAAAAATGTACCACAGCACTTTGGTGTGCTTTATAGTATATAATTCTGCATATTATCATTGCTAAAATGAAATGTATGAATAATCTTGTTTAATATAACTTTCTTTTGTTCAGCTTGCTCAGTGGAACAATTATGATATCAACTAAATGAACCAAACTTGTCTTTTAGGACTTCAATTTATAAATAATTCAACAAAAATAAAGAAAAATTACATTTATTTCTCCCTACTCTCTCACAGTGTCACCATCTTAAATGTATAGTGTGCCACAATTCCTCATGATAAACACTGTGCTTTGAGTAATAAAGTTAGCAAATAACTGATAATATACTTTACTAAACACTTTTACCTGTATTACCTCTTTAAGTCACTATAAGAACACTATGAAATAGGCAAAGCAAGTGTTCTTATCTTCATTTCATAGACAGGAAAATCAGAGGTTAGATACTTAATCTAACTTTCCAAAAAGGCTTATTATTGATTCTTGATCTTTTACTTTGATGATATTCTAGTTTATCCCATGCTTTCTTCCTCATGATGTATTTACTGAAATTATGAGTAATGAAGTAGTATATAATAAAGGAGAACTCAAATTCCTTGAAGAAAGTCACTGTTTTGTCTTTGTCTCTAACAGCTTACACAGTGCTTTATACACAGCAGACTTTAATAACAAAGTTAACTGAATAAAGAAGACATATTAATTACAAGAGCATTGTGATGTTAATAATATTCTACATGCAAAATGACTCTCACTTTTTGAATCCAGGTCAAACTTTGCCCTGGTTGAAAATGTCTGTCATACCACCACTCTCTTTTGGTAGCTAAAGTGAAGAATGATAGGATCCCCTGAAGCTCCTTATTAAAGTAAGTGAGAAAAAATATCTAAAAACAATCACCAAAGCAGTATGTATGGGTATAGCAGTAGGTAAGACACAGTTACAAATGACTGATATACTCTCTAACTTTTCCCTATTTTTTTTCTCTGCTACACCTCCTCTCACCTCTTGTTCTTCCCAGATTACCCCTCAAGGAAGTTTTTAAAGGCTGGCCTAATGCTTGAACACCCCACACCCATTCCAACACATACCCCACTTATTTTAGTACTTGATTTTGAGGCCCAGAGGCAATTGCAAACCATTGAACAGTTAACAAGAAGATATTTTTGTGGTTGTTCAGTCATTTCTGTCATGTCTGATTTTCTTGGCAAAGATACTGTACTAATTTGTAATTTTCTCCTCCTGCTCATTTTACTGATAAGGAAACTAAGGCAACCAGGAGTAAGTTACTTGCCCATGGTCACACAGCTAATAAGTTTTTGAGTTTGGATTTGAACACTTTCTGTCTTTTGGGTCGTTCTGACTCTTGACCCTTCACTCCATCCACTGTGCCACCTAGCTGCCAAGATACAGTTGTATTAGCTTCTTTGGACATAGCCTTCCTCATCTTCATATATAAAGCTTCTATTCAGCAGGGCAGCATATGGTGATTAATATGATCTTTGAAAATTTACCATGTTAGGGAGCCCTGACTCTCAAATGACTGGTACATTTTATGTGCTTAGGTGAACAGAGTGCTTCATCAGGTGAAACAGAAACAATCAAGTCACAGGGACAACTATATTGCCTTTTAGACTAAACTAATCCTTGCAATTGAAAATATGTAACCCTGGTTCTGTCAGAGCAAGTATTTCTGATTGATTTCATTTTAGTTACATTACTATTTTCTATCATGAATGTTATTCTGATATATTTTTGCTTTTTAACAAAATTCTTGGTCTTAGAATGATTAAGACATGGAAAGAATTAAGACATCTCTCATGTTTTCTTAAAGTATCTTCATATATATATATATATATATATATATATATATATGCGCAATAGATTTAGAGTTAAAAGACTTAGGTTTTAATCAAAGTTTTTTGTTTCATTTTGTTTTGTTTTTCTTACTACATGTGCAACCTTGCCTAACTCACTTAAGCTACTCAAACCTCTATTCCACAATTTACAATATGGGAGAATTGAATTATATGATTTCCAAATCTTCCAGCTAGGTCCCATTTCATTGTTTGTGAAGTAGATAGAGGATTTTCCAGGTATGAGTCATATTCACAGGTAAAAGGATTGGGGTTTATGTCTTTCTTTTTTAAAAAAAGGATTATTTCTTTTTTATCATAAAAGCATTTTATTATTTTCAAGTTACGTGTAAAAATAATTTTCAATATATTTTCATAAGATTTTTAGTTCCAAATTTTTCCCCTTCCTCCCTTCCCTTCCTCCTCCCCAAGAGGGAAAGCAATCTGATGTAGGTTATATATGTAAAATCACATTAAAGTTATGTTTGCATTAGTCATATTGTGAAAGAAGAATCACAACATGAGTGAAAAACCTCAAAAAAAGAGAAAACACCAGCCATAAAAGTAGGAACAGTATTGTTCAATCTGCATACAAAATCCAAAGTCTTTTTTCTGGATGTGGAGAATATTTTCCATCTAGTTCTTTGGAATTGTCTTGGATCATTGCACTGCTGACAAGAGCCAAGTCTTTCAATAACACAATGTAGCTGTTACTACAAACAATGTTCTCCTGGTTCTGCTTACTTCACTCAGCATCAGTCCACTTAAGTCTTTCTAGGTTTTTCTGAAATCTGCTTGCTCATCATTTTTTGTATCACAATAGTATTCCAATACATTCATATAACACAACTTGTTCAGTCATTCCCCAATTGATGGACATTCCCTTGAATTCCAATTCTTTGCCACCACAAAGAGAGCTGCTATAAACATTTTTGCACATGTGGGTCCTTTTCCCTTTGTTATCTCTTTGGGATACAGATCTACTAGTAGTATTACTGGGTCAAAGAGTATGCACAGTCCCATAGCTCTTTTGGCATAGTTCCAAATTGCTCTCCAGAATGGTTGGATCACTTCACAACTCCACCAACAATGCATTAGTGTTCCAATTTTCCTACAACTTCAACAACATTTATTTCCTTTTTGTCATATTAGTCAATCTGATAGGTGTGAGGTAGTACTTCAGAGACGCTTTAAAATGCATTTTTCTAATCAACAGTGATTTACAGCATCTTTTAATATGGCAATAGATAACTTTGATTTCATCTTCTGAAAACTGCCTGTTCATATCCTTTGACCATTTCTCAATTGGGGAATGACTTGCATTCTTATAATTTTGTTTTAGTCCCCTGTATATTTTAGAAATGAGCTTTTATCAGAAACACTGGCTATAAAAATTGTTTCCTAGCTTTCTGCTTCTCTTCTAATTTTTCCTGCATTGCTTCTGTTTTTTACAAAAACCCTTTTAATTTAATGTAATCAAAATCACCCATTTTGTATTTCATAATATTGTCCATCTCTTATTTGGTCATAAATCGAAGATGTTTTGAAACCAAGCATGGGAACCAGAAAGAGACATGCGCAGAAAAGGACAAACTTATCTTCCAATTCACCTTATGCCATATAAACCCCAAATACACACCTCCATGGTAAAAGGTACCCACCTTGGGGGTTGGCTTATGACCACAGGAACTCCAAATTAGGATAGGCCCTCCCCTGTACCTCCCTAAAGTGGAGATTATTATAATGAGACTGATAATCAATTTATTCATACTGTAAATATAACTTTCTATCTTTCCTTAGTTGAGAGATACCTTTCCATTTTTCTGGTTCTCTCCCTGTGGTCACTCTCAGTATTACAATAAAACTTGGGAAACTGACACTGAGTCTTGTAATTCTTTTGGAATGACACATGATCAATTTGGCCCTAATTCCATCCCACATCAATAGTTATGTTTACTCCTTGCCTATTCTAATTTCTTTAATTCCTTTTTCTTCTCTTATTGCTGTGATGTTTAAAATTTAAATGTGTGGTCACCTTTAATTAGAAGCTTTAGCACCAGTCTTTGGGCATTAAGCATTTATTAAAGCATACTAGGTATTAGAAAAAAAAGAACACATGGAGTTAAGAAAAGGCCTAGCTAGCCTAGAGGTCCAGCCTGGTCTGGTTCTTATTCAAGTCCTCCTCCATGAGCCTGCTTCAGCCATGAACTCGTCTCAAACTGAGTGTGGAAGCTTTTTATAGGTCTAGAGCAAAGGCAGTCCTTACACACTGCTTCAAGCTGATTGGTAGGCATCATCCAAATCCATTGGTTCACTGTACTTGAAGGTAGTCTTGAGCTAAGTTCAAAGTCCTTAGCTTCTGAGAACAAAATCTTCTTAAGGGCTAGCCAGGTGTGGTTACAATCTAATTAACTTGAAGTAGGCTAATCAGCAACATCAATCATTCTCACTTAATTTAATCAGTTTAGATTAATCTCCACGTGAGCCTTTGGGTATCGGCCAAATGCCATTATTTTCTCAAATTGCTAAAGCTAACATTTCTAGTACAATATTAAATAATAGCAGTGATGATGGACACCCCTGTTTCACCCCTGATCTTATTGAGAATACCTCTAACTTATCCTCCTTACATATAATGTTTGCTGATGGTTTTAGGTAGAAACTGCTTATTAGTTTAGGGAAAGCTCCACTTATTACTATGCTGCCTAGTGTTTTTTTTAATTGAAATGAGTGCTGAATTTTGTCAAAAGCTTTCTCTGCATCTATTGAGATTTTCATATAATTTTGGTTAGTTTCTTTATTGATGTGGTTGATTATGCTGATAGTTTTCCTAACATTGAACCAGCCCTGCATTTAAATACCACCTTGTCATGTTGTATTATGCTGGTGGTTAATTGTTATAATTTTGTTGCTAATATTTTATTTAATATTTTTGCATTGAAATTCACTAGGGTAGAAAGGATTATTTCAACAATAACAGGAAATTTTCTTTTGTAGTATTGTGACCAGTACTATGAGTTTCCTTTGTTATCTAGTGAATATATCTGAAAAACATATATGAGGTTACTATAGAAAAAAAAATTCTTTCCAATGTTTTTATGTAATTTTATTTATTTATTTTTCTTTTTATGTCATTTTTTTATGTCATTTTAGATATATCTATGGAAAAGCAATTTTAAAATGTTTACAGATTTAAATGACTTTATTCCAAGATCCCTAATGTTGGGAGTGAAGGATATTTTATTTTTTAAAACTTCCTTTTGTTTAAGAGGTAGCCTAGTTGTTAAATCCTTATTTACATTGTCCAGAATGAGAAACTAACATTAGAAGATATTCAAGCATAACATGAGGAGGTTCTTATTTAAATCACTCACTTGTGCAAATTTGTTTTAATCTGGAATTTAAGGAAAAAAATGGAATTTACAAACTGACCAAGGAAAATGTCTGTAGTTTGGAATGGGGGGGAGGAGAAAATCTCATTTGCATGTGCACTCCCTGGCTGCTTTGCAATTCACTGCAGCTTTTCACATCATATAACCTCAAAGAAGAAAACAAAAGGACTCAAGTGTGCCAGGTGCATTCATGCTGTATCAGCCAGCCTGGGATGAAGCCAATCTTTTCTATTTTTCACTGATGGGAAAAACATTCCTGAATAAAACCTTTTGTATTTTTTAAAAGAAAAGTGGCAGCTTGAGAAAAATTTAGACTCAAAGAGTCATTAGGGACTATGTGACATGAGAAAGAGAGACATGATCATTGATCTAGAAATGAAAGGATAAACCAACATTGATATTATGGTGATTATTTGATGTAAAATATGTTTATGTCTTGGCTTTAATACAATAGTTCAGATCCATTTTTTTCATGTTGCAATTATGATTTAATTTGCTTTCTTTGAAGACAAAGCAGTTTTGTGAATAGAGCTCTGAGTTGGAAGTCTAAAAATGTAGCTTCTTGTATTAGACCCAGTAACAGACTTCACTTTCCTGAACCTTAATGTAACAATCTTTAAAAGTAGAAATTATTGCTTATTATCTGAAACTCTAAAAGCTGCTAATATAGAATTTTTTTAAATCATAAAAATTTTTCTCATGGTTCTTGTTTGCCATTGGACCTTGTTCTTAGGGATTTAGAGGTATAGAATTAATGTTGCTTGTCATAAAGGCATGACAGACTGTGAAGCTCTTGTTCTTCAGATATTCATATAAAATATTGATTCAGTTACATATGAGGTAAGGTATAAGATTCTTTAGGAGATTAATCAATTAATAAATTAGTAATAAAGAATAATACTAGAACCCTGATTTCAATGAGCTTACTATTGTGAGATTTAAAATTGGATATTAGATCATAAATCTCCCCTACTTAACCCTTCCCTTAATTCATCTCCCAGACTAGTAAATGGAAGAAGCTTCTGGTTTTCTAGATAGAGCCTTTATTGTATATAAGGTGTTGTTGATTAGAAGGATAGGAAAACAGAAATACAGTACAAATCGTCTTAAATCTAGGCTGTCTATATTCCTTATAAAAACTCACCAAACCGATTTAGGCCACCTTTGGAGTGAGTCAGACCGTCTGTGCCGCGCCGCCCGGAGTCCCGCCAAGCCGGCAAAAAAGGCTACTCTCCTTCTCTCCACCCCGGAAGTCCCAAAAAACCCGGCAGGCAGTCTGACATGCGCAGCAGGCGCACTGTACCTGGCAGGCAGTCTGACATGCGCAGCAGGCGGACTACCCGGCAGGCAGTCTGACATGCGCAGCAGGCAGACTGTTCATCTCCTCCCCAAAAGGGTGGTCCTTGAAAAACTGGCGTCTTTCAGTTATCCTAACCGACTGTTAAAAACTTTCATATTTTACCACATTTCCCCCCTTTGCTTCCTCAAGAAACGGAATGTTTCCTTGATGGAACAGTAAAAAGAACATAATAACTTTTGCTGACTAATAATATGCGAACAACAATACAGAAAAGGAAGAGAGGAAAGTTTTTGTCCAGAGGGGCGATTTTTTTTTTTTTTTCTCATGAACCGACGCTTTGACATTAGTCTTGCAAAGGGAGAGCCTCTGCAGAGAGTACATGTTACAGATAGTATATAACAGAAAGGAGATAGTAAAAGCTAATAAAGCAAAACAGTTCATATAAAGTCTCTGAGTTCTCTTGTCTTCTTGAAGTGGTAAGATGTCATCAGGAGGAAACTGGATTCTGGTCTGGAAAACTGGATTCTGGACTCTGGTCTGGAAAGCTGGATTATCTTCTTTAACTGTTTGAATTGCTGTATTTTTAAAACCTTAGCATAGCATTGTCAATGATCAAATTAATAAATTCCATTACATTCCCTCCTTTATATGGTTAGACTTGTAATAGAGGGTTGAGGTAGTTATGCAATGTGTAACACTTTTTACCACCATGTGTCTGGATCAAAGCCAAATTTAGTATGTGTTCATGACACCTGAAAATGTTATGGAAAGGTTATCATACCATATCTCATGGTTCTGAGACAGCCAGTGATTGTGCTAGGCCACAGGTGAATTCAACTGAGATAAAAAGATAAATAAGTTCAGTTAAATTAGGTTAAATTAGGAGGGAGAGAGGATGAATACTGGACTGTGCCTAGTAATTGTGCTCTACATAGTCACCATCATAAGCAAACCATGGACTTACGTATACCTGTCTCTCCTTTTGTTGCACATATATTCTCTCCAGGGCCTGCATCAGAGTTCACAGCAAGTTAGTCTCTGAAATGATAAGTTTCCATATTTCTGAAATCTCATTAATTTCACCAAAGACAATATGATGGTAAAAATGTGTGCTATGCTGCATAACTGAGAATATATTAGTGATATATACAATAATTCCAAACCATACCCAGAGTATAATGACATATAAATAATAAACGAATGTAAATAGCTGATTATATTAGACATTGTTACATAATCTTCTTTTAGACATTATTACATAATCTTCTTTTAGCAATTAGACCACATCATCTTATACATGAATTCTCTAGTATAACAGTAGCAGATACTTAAAGTGGTGATTAATTCATCAAAAAGAAATAAGACTTCAATAAGCAAGATTCAATATTCAATAGCATATACTTAAAATGCCTTTGAAAAGTCACTTAGTTTACAAAATCGGGTTTTTAAAGAAAAGCAAAAGAAACAAAAGTAAAAAAAAAAACAAAGCAAAACCAAAAACCAAAAATAAAAGGCAAAAGATTCGCTAAGCACCCTTTTGTGCTCTTAAAGAATTTAAAGGTGTGGTGAATTCCAGGTCTTTTCAGTGCCTTTCAAAAGTCAAAACAAAAACAAAAAAACCCAAAAATTAATAAAATAAAAAAAAAAAAATAGTTGAGGTAGGCCAGAAAACTAGGCCATGTACTTCAGTGCTTTTGCCTGTAGAAGGAAATGCTTGTTAAATTATAAGGTATTTAAGCTGCTAGAGTTTGGGGTATGCCACATTGTTTTAACTGGTTCCCCAATTCTCTGCATGCCAAAGTGGCAGGGGTTTCTGAATTGTCATTGATCTTTCTAATGCTGTCATAATGTTCTTTATGGTAGAAAATGTGGAGTTCTGTAGCATCAGTTTTGTCTGTGCCACTTCCGTCTCCTGATACTTTACGAAGACTGAGTCCCAAAGCATTTAACTGATCAGTGGGATTCTTAAATGGGAACTTCCTGTTTCCTCTGAACTTTCTTTGCTCTTTAACAGTTGCTATCATTAGGGTTTTTACCTCTTTAGCGTCTACCTCAGGTCTATCTGAAATCTCTTCACCTATGAATGGTGCAGGCTTTATATGAGAGCAATGAATCCATGAGTCTTTTTCACCAATTTTAATGGCGGTAGGAGTTGTCAATAATACCTGAAAAGGTCCTTCCCAGGCAGGTTGAGTTCCACTGGTTCTCTGAAAATTCTTTACATATATTTTATCTCCTGGGTTGAAGTTATGCAATGAAAAGTCTAATGGTCCTGCCTGGACCACAGCTCCTGCCTCATGGAGTTCACGTAGCCTGGTCTGTAATTCCTGTATATAGGAAGCAACAGAAGTATCACCTCCCACCAGTGATGTATAAACTGGGGAAAAAGTTTTAGCTTGGATAGGAGGGTGACCAAAAAGCATTTCATAAGGAGATATATGAAGTTCTCCTCTTGGTCTACTTCGTAGATAGAATAATGCCAATGGTAGAACATCAGGCCATTTCAAATGGGTTTCAGTACATAATTTGCCAATCATACTCTTAAGCTCTTTATTCATACGTTCGACTTGGCCTGAACTTTGTGGATGGTAGGGCGTGTGGAATTTTGGAGTCACTCCCAAGAAAGAGTAGATTTGGGATAAAATCGAATCAGTGAAATGTGTGCCTTTGTCAGAATCGATGCGGGCTGGTGGGCCAAAACGAGGTACTATCTCTTTAAGAAGAATTTTGGCAACAAAGGCAGCTGTGGCTCGGGGGCTGGGAAAGGCCTCCACCCACCGAGTGAGCTGATCAACTATAACAAGGCAAAATTTATAATGTCCTGCTTTTGGCATAGTAATATAATCAATTTGTAAGTGCTCAAAAGGTGTATATGCTAGAGGACGCCCTCCATAAGCTTTGACCTTAAAAGCATACTGATTATAAGACTGACATGTGGAGCAGCCCGAGCAGATTCGAGATGCTGTATTAGTCACACCTGGTGCTATCCAGGTTCTCTTAATAGAGTCTACAATGCCTTGTGTACCAAAATGGCCTTTTCTGTGAACAGAGAGGCATACCTGGTGGTAGAATTTCCGGGGAAGAAATGGCTTACCTTCCGGAGACACCCAGATGCCATTGATCTGTTTCGCCTTAAATTTCTTTTTCCACTTTTCTACTTCAGAATCGTCATAGGTTAGGTTGGAAGGAATATCCTCAGAAGGTGAAAGGTTAAATACATGTTCAGGAGCTTCTAATGCAGCAAGCTTGGCTGCAGAATCGGCTCGTGCATTTCCCTTTGAAACAGGATCACTATTCCCTGTGTGGGCAGGGCAATGTACAACGGCTAGGGAAGAAGGCAGTTTTAGGGCATCTAAGAGGTCCTTGATAAGGTCCCCATTGGCAATAGCCTTGCCCGAGGATGTTAGAAAGCCTCGTTGACGCCAAATCATACCAATAAAGTGGCATATGCCAAAGCCATATTTCGAGTCAGTAAAAATGGTGGCACTCTTATCTTTAGCTATATTACAGGCCTGTGTAAGAGCCACAAGTTCAGCAGCCTGTGCACTAAAATGGGAAGGCAGAGAAGCTGCCCAGAGGGTGTCATAATCAGAAACTACAGCAGCTCCAGTAAAACGGGTTCCCTCTCTCATAAATGAGGAACCATCTGTATAGAGGACAAGATCAGGATTTTCTAAAGGTGTATCAAAAAGATCATCACGGGGTTTTTCAGCCATATCAACTAAAGAAGCACAGTCATGCAACGGTTCCCCCGAGAATGGTAAGTTAGGGAGTAGTGTTGCTGGATTAAGAACTGTGCAGCGTTTTAAAGTGATATTCTCATTACCTAACAGGGTTATTTCATACTTAGCCAGCCTTTGATCTGAAAAGGCTCAGATCCTGCTGTAAAATTTGGGAAAATAATGTGGGACTGTCTACAAATCCCTGTGGGAGTCTAGTCCAGGTCCACTGTCTATTTTTCCAGGTAAAAGCAAATAAATATTGGAAGTCCTCATGTACTGGTATGGAGAAAAAGGCAGAGCAAAGGTCTACCACTGTGAAACATGTAGATTCATAGGGAATTGAGGAAATTATCATAGCCGGATTTGCGACTATAGAATGTCTAGGAATAACATAATTATTAATCGCTCTAAGATCTTGCACAAAGCGATAAACAGGTTTACCATCTGGCCCAGGCTTGGGTTTTTTAACTGGCAAAATGGGAGTATTGCATGGAGAGTGATGACATGGAATAATAATACCCTGGCTTTTCAAAGCCTCAATTATAGGGGTGATCCCTTCTATTGCTTCCCTAGACAATGGATACTGTGGAATGGAGGGGGGTGGTCCCCCCTTAACTTTAAAGGTAACAGGCATGGCAGACTTAAGGAGCCCCACCTCATTAGGGGATGAGGCCCATAAAGACTCAGGAATGTCAGAGGGGATTTTGGATACCTCCCCTGCTGTTCCTTGAGCTTCTGTAAGTAAAATTGGTAATAAATGAACAGTATCCTCTGGCAATTGTAAGGAGACAGCCCCATCTGGAGCACAAGATATGGTTGCTCTAAGCTTGCAAAGGAGATCACGACCTAATAAATTTACAGGGGCATCAGGCATGAGTAAAAATGAATGTTCCACTGTTAAGGGCCCCATAGATACCATGCGAGGATTCAATTTTGCCACTCTCTGGCTCTTTCCTGAGACTCCCACTACATTCAAAAATCCTACAGGTCTACACCCAGCATCTGGTTTGCTTACTAATACTGATTTAGAGGCTCCTGTGTCTAGCAGACAATCATAATAAGTCTCCCCCACTTTTAAGGTGACATGTGGTTCATTACTCTGGGGAGGTGAATGGACTGGCACAAGTGCATTCAAAAAATCTGGATCTGGGAATATATGGCTTTCATTATCTATGTTCCATTCCTCCCCAAGACACCATCATTCCTGTGTCCTCTTCTGAGGGGGGTCTTGGTTACCATTATTCTGGTACTGCCTTTCTGTATTCCTCCAAAAAGATCTATTTCTATTTTGATTTCGCCTGTAATTAGAATTAGAATTTCTTCTCCAAGTCCTACATTCTCTCAATTCATGCCCCTCCTTACGACAGTAACAACACACCTTAGTGTCCTTGTTCCGGTGTCCACATGGCTGACTAGGAATCGCTGGTGCCAGAATGCTCTGTTTAGGGTGATCTGGATCTTCCTCACGTGAGTCAAAGACATAATTTGCAAGTTCCTTAATTCTATCTACTGAGAGATTTCTCCAGTCTGGACATTGTTTCAGAAAGTATCTGCGTATTTCTGGCAGTGAATTATAAACAAATGTGTTGAGAATGATACAGGAATCTCTTAAATCTACTGGATCCAATCTGGTGTACTGTCTAGCGGCCTCACAAAGTCTATCATAAAATCTGTTTGGTCTTTCATTAGCCTCCTGAGGTAGGCTTAAAAATTTCTGCCAGTTTTCCGGTTTTCTAGAGCAAGATTCCATTCCCTTCAGAAGTGTTTCTCTAGCATCTTTTAATCTTTGGAAATCCCTATCATCATTATAATTCCACTCTGGATCCTTTAGAGGCCATTCCACATCGGCCTTACCTTTCGCAACAAGGGCATTTCCTGCTGAGATAATATCTGTAATCTCAGTTGGGGACAGTAAAGTTTCCAAAAGGCAAGTAACATCAGCCCAACTGGGTTGATATGCATTAAATATAGTCCTTAACTGTGAAATTACAGTGTTTGGATTTTTCTCAAAACTAGGGATGATTGATTTCCATGCGCTCAAGTCACTTGGTCTAAAGGGGCTATATTTTCTGACTTGAATTGGCACTCCCTTCTTACTATGTTCTATAGCTTCCTGCAGAGGGAGTAGTTTCTGCTGATCTGATTCTGAACTTGGATCATCTCTAGTAGAAACAGCCATTTTGAGGTCTCTCTCCATATGTGAGAGTTTCCCCCACATCATAACAATGATAATAACAAAAACAATGATAATAACAAAAACAAAAAAAAAACAACAAAAAAAAATAAAATCCTTAGTCGTATGAACTATGGATGTGGTATTAAAAGGTATTTCAATTGCAGGCATAAAATTTCTACTTATATTAAACGTATTTTCCCAAAGATTCTCACGTATACTATTATACAAAAAACTTTTTGCTGCCTGAATGAGGAAAAAACCAATAATGTTATGAAGGACCATTGAATAAACTATTCCTCTAAGTCGGGATGTTATGCTGTCCCAATACATTCCGATGAGAAAAATCAAAGGGATGGTAGAATATTCGAGCATCTTGCCCTTTAAACTGGGCTGGCTTTTCTGTTTAAAGCAAGACTTTTAGAGGCTTAAAGTCTTTAAGGGAGATTAGACAAAGGGAAAGTCCGCGGGGGGGGGGGGGGGGGGGGGGGGGGGGGGGGGGGGGGGTGGTGTTTGGAAAATCCACCGAATTAGCCGGCTTATGGCCAAACTAGGGAGGGTGGGAGGGTCCTTAAGGTCCCTTCGGGGTCGCCAAACTGTGAGATTTAAAATTGGATATTAGATCATAAATCTCCCCTACTTAACCCTTCCCTTAATTCATCTCCCAGACTAGTAAATGGAAGAAGCTTCTGGTTTTCTAGATAGAGCCTTTATTGTATATAAGGTGTTGTTGATTAGAAGGATAGGAAAACAGAAATACAGTACAAATCGTCTTAAATCTAGGCTGTCTATATTCCTTATAAAAACTCACCAAACCGATTTAGGCCACCTTTGGAGTGAGTCAGACCGTCTGTGCCGCGCCGCCCGGAGTCCCGCCAAGCCGGCAAAAAAGGCTACTCTCCTTCTCTCCACCCCGGAAGTCCCAAAAAACCCGGCAGGCAGTCTGACATGCGCAGCAGGCGCACTGTACCTGGCAGGCAGTCTGACATGCGCAGCAGGCGGACTACCCGGCAGGCAGTCTGACATGCGCAGCAGGCAGACTGTTCATCTCCTCCCCAAAAGGGTGGTCCTTGAAAAACTGGCGTCTTTCAGTTATCCTAACCGACTGTTAAAAACTTTCATATTTTACCACACTATATAGTTGAGGGAAACCTAACCACTTGAGAATTATGTAATAATTCAAAATTTAAAGAACAAAGTAACTAAGTAATGCAAGGGCTTTTACAAAATGGTACCAAATTTCTTTCTAAATACTAAAGCAGTTATGCAGCTCAGTGGCTAGAGCACTTAGACTAGAGACAGATAGCTCTGAGTCCAAATCTGGCATTAGACTCTAGCTGTGTGACTTGAAAAAGTCACTTAAACAATCTGTCTCAGTTTCCTCGTCTCCAAAATAAGAATGAGAGCACCTACATTGGTTGTTGTTGTGAGGGTCAAATGAGGTCATATTTGTAAAGTGCCTTACACAGTACCTGGCATATAAGAGGTTTGAAATAATTGTTTGTTTCTCTTTTTTTTCCTACTCTCATGATAGGGAGAGGCCTCATCTTAGTAGGATTACTAGTAGTGGCCACCAGTTTTGCCTGTCCCCAATCAATTATGATTTGTATGTACCATTAATACAATTTGCATAGTTGGGCACTAATCACCAAGAGGGATTATGGGATTTCAAAAGGAAAATAGAAAAGACTATAAGTAGTGATTTTCTCCAGGTTAAAAAACAAAACCAAAAACAAACAAACAAAAACCCCTTAGTAATCACTGATAATGTAAGGGTGGGGGGTGGGGATTACTGTCTGTACCCTTGGGGAGGGAAAAGGCAAATAGAATTCAGTAGGAGTAAGTGCTGTAGATTTTCCCTGGAGAAAGAAAATCTGAAGGTTTGGCAACAAAACTATCATCATGGTAAGAAATCTTAAGTCATGTTGGCCCAGATATTCTTCTTATTCAACAGCAGTAACACTTCCTTGAGAAAACATCAAAGTCACCTGTACAAGCATGAAGCAGTGGTAGCTGTGGAGATGGATTAAGTAGCAGCAGAATGGTCAAGCTTCCAAATCAATACTCCTCAACAGGAGGGGATGCACATAGAGTGGCAGCAGTGGGACAGTGAAGGATCCCTGTACCATGAGGATCTGGTGGAGGTATAGCTCTGGAATTCTGAGAAGTAGAGCCCTAATATAAAAAAGCAAGCTTTGACTTTGCCTTTTATTGTTATCAAGGAAGGGGGGGGGGACGTTAAAAGAAGGAATGGTTGTGACTCTCAAACTGATTCTTTATTCATTTATCACCAAAAAGAGGAAGTAAATTTTGGGCACGTCCTTAGTCATTATCTTGACCTGTTTGCTTATAAGGTAAGTATAGTTTACTGAAGGGCAACGTTTTCTTGGCTTCCTATGGGCATATGAGACTTGTTTTTTCTTGAGAAATCAATTGTCCTACCTCCTACCACTCCTTTTTAAACATTTTTAAACTTGTTTTTAAATAATAAAAGTATTTAATTATTTTCCAGTTACATGTAAAGATAGTTTTCAACATTTGTTTTCATAAGATTTTTAGTTCAAAATTTTTCCCTCCCTTCTTTCCTTCCCCCTCCCCAAGACAGAAAGCAATTCAATATAGTTTATATATGTACAATCATATCAAACATATTTCTGCTTTAGTCATGTTGTGAAAGAAGAATGAGAACAAAAGGGGAAAAGTTCAAGAAACAAAAACAAAAGTAAAAACAGTATGCTTCAATCAATATTCTCCTGGATCTGATCACTTCAATCAGAATCAGTCCACTTAAGTCTTTCCAGGTTTTTCTGAAATCTGCCTGCTCATCATTTATTTTAGGGGGGAGGTGAGGGGGTGGTTGATGGCAATGAGGGTTAAGTGACTTGCCCAGGGTCACACAGATAGTGTCAGGGGTCTGAGGCCAGATTTGAACTCAGGTCCTCCTGAATCCAGTGCTAGTGCTTTATTCACTACATCACCTAGCTGCCCCATTGATCATCATTTCTTACAGCCCAATACATTCATATACCACAACTTGGTCAGCCATTCCCCAGTTGATGGCCATTCCCCTGATTTCCAGTTCTTTGCCACCACAAAGAGAGCTGATAAAAATATTTTTGTACATGTGGGACCTTTTCCCTTTGTTATGATCTCTTTGGGATACAGACCTAGTAGTGGTATTACTGGGTCAAAGGGAATGCCAGTCCCATAGCCCTTTGGGCATAGTTCCAAATTGCTCTCCAGAATGGTTGGATCAGTTCACAGCTACACCAACAATGCATTAGTGTTCCAATTTTTCCACAGCTTCTCCACCATTTATCATTTTCCTTTTTTGTCATATTCGTCAATCTAATAGGTGTGAGGTGGTACCTCAGAATCGTTTTAATTTTCACTTCTCTAATCAAGAGTGATTCAGAGCATTTTTTCATATGACAATAGATAGCTTTGATTTTGTCCTCTGAAAACTGCCTGTTCATATCCTTTGACCATTTCTCAGTTGGAGAATGATTTTCATTCTTATAATTTTGTTTTAGTCCCTTATATATTTTAGAAATGAGACCTTTATCAGAAACACTGGCTATAAAAATTGTTTCCCAGCTTTCTGCTTCCCTTCTAATTTTTCCTGCATTACTTCTGTTTTTACAAAACACTTTCTAATTTAATGTAATCAAAATCACCCATTTTGCATTTCTTAATATTCTCTATCTCTTATTTGGTCATAAATCGTTGTCCTCTCCACAGATCTGAGAGGTAAACTATTCCTTCCTCTTCTAATTTACCTATGGTATCACCCTTTATATCTATTTCATGTACCTCTTTTGACCTTATTTTGGTATGTTGTAAGATTTTGGTCTATGCCTAGTTTCTGCTATATTATGTACCAGTTTTCCCAGCAGTTTTTGTTAAATACTGAGTTCCTATCCCAGAAGATAGAGTCTCTGGACTTATCAAACAGAAGATTACTATAAGTCATTTACTACTGTGTCTCCTGTGCCTAACCTATTTCATTTAACCACCACTCTTATTTGTTAGCCATTACCAAATAGTTTTGATGACTGCCTCTTTGTAGTATAGATTCAGATTTGGTATGGCTAAACCACCTTCCTGTGCATTTTTTTCTTTAGTTCCCTTGATATTCTTGACCTTTTGTTCTTCTAGATGAATTTTGTTATTATTTTTCCAGGTCTATAAAATACATTTTAGGTAGTCTAATTGGTATGGTACTGAATAAGTAAATTAATTTAGGTTGAATTGTCATTTTTATATTATTAGCTCAACCTATCCATGAGCAATGGATATTTTCCCAATGATTTAGATCTGATTTTATTTGTGTGAAAAGAGTTTTGTAATTGTATTCATAGAATTCCTGGGTTTGTCTTGACAGGTGTATTCCCAAGTATTTTATTTTGTCTACAGTTACTTTAAATAGAATTTCTCTTTCTATATCTTGCTGCTTAGATTTGTTGGTCATGTATAGAAATGCTGATGATTTATGTGGGTTTATTTTGTATCCCTGCAACTTTGCTAAAGTTGCTAATTTTTTCAAATAGATTTTTAGTTAATTCTTTAGGATTCCCTAAGTATACCATCATAGGATCTGCAAAGAGTGACAGTTTTTTTTCTTCTTTGCCTATTCTAATTCCTCTAATTGCTTTTTCTTCTCTTATTACAAAATCTAACATTTCTAGTATAATATTGAATAATAGAGGTGATAACAGACATCCCTGCTTCACCCCTGATCTTATTGGGAATACCTCTACCTTATCCCCATTACATATAATGTTTGCTGATGGTTTTAGGTAGATACTGCTTATTACTTATTCCTATGTTGCCTAGTGTTTTTTAATAAAAATGAGTGCTGTATTTTGTCAAAAGCTTTCTCTATATGTATTGAGATTTTCATATGATTTTGCTTAGTTTTGTTATTGATGTGGTTGATTATGTTGATAGTTTTTCTACTGTTGAACCAGCTCTGCATTCCTGCTATGAATCCCAACTTGTCATAATGCATTATCCTTGTGTTGTGGGTTTTTTTCTTGTTAGTGATAAACTTTTCTCCATTTAAAATTGCTAGCTTGGTGCTGCCAAAATTACTAAAAGAAATTGAACAAGAACAAGAAAATAAATGAAATTTGATATCTTTAGGGTTACTTTATGTAGAATCATGAGCTATAGAATTTGTTATTGATAAGCCCTACCATATGGAATTCAGTGTACCTTTCCTCAGTTCTGACTTATGAGCATTCTTGATTTATGGTGATCAGAAATGTTATGTTTCAGTAAATTATTATGCTTCACAGAAGAGAATGTTTCCTGTGAATTCAGGAAAGTCTTCATGGAGATAGTGGGACTTGTACTAGTCTTAAAAAATTAGAATGAATAGATAAGCAGAGCAGCAAAGGCAAAGATATGGAGGTAGGAACATGCAAATGATTACTCAGGCTGCAGTAAGAAGACCAGCCTATTCAATGTATTTAGAATTAGAGAATAGAATCTTGGATGGTGACCAGACCTTTAATTTGAATAGCATAGGCAATTCTCCTATAAGGAAACTCCTGCTGCTTATGCAGGCACCTTATTTGCAATTTATAGCCTTAGAGAGAGAATAGAACACTTAGAAGTTAAATACCTTTCCCAGAGTCACAGAGCCAGTGTATCAAATATAAGAATTTAACCCAGGTCTTTCTGGCTCCTAATACAGCTTTCTATCCATTACTGCAGGCTGCCTACATAGAGGAATAATGTGCTGAAAATTTGGAAGGTAGTTTAGAGCCAGATTATAGAAATCCTTTATTTCTAAGAACAGTAAATTTTGTACTTGGAATCCCTCCAGAGGTTTATGTTGAAGAAGGAAGTGTCACAGTCCTTCTATATAGGTACATACTGAATAAATTAACATTCTACCTTTGAACCATCACTTTCATGTATGTGTTTAAGGTCTTTTAATTAAATACAACAGGGATCCAATTCGTGGCTAAATGTAAATGGCTATGAGGACCCTGGAAAGTGGAACCATTGGCTTTCCTTGTAGTAGTTTCTGAAAGAGGAATAGAAAAGTCCCCCACATTTTCCTACCAGGAAGTTATTTTCCCTTTTTGTCAATTTCTTCTCTTTAAAGTTGAAACTAACAAAAGAGTGGAGAATATTTTCTTACTTTTTATACATAGGAGAGGCACTATGTTAAGGAATGAATGAAATCCGTGGAATGATTTTTGCTAATAAAACTTAAATGTAAGATAATTTTTGACATTAAAATTTACTGCATTTTGAAAGGGTCTATATTAGCTATAATAAAGAAATGTGAAAAATAAGATTCAGAAATATTATTTCATCAAAATGTTTTTTGTTTTTTTTGTAATGCAATTTCTGAGAATGGATAGACAACAACTAAAATTATGTAATTTGTTAATTGAAGAAAGGCTAGAAACACTGTTGCTGCAGTTTGGCTAGTGATAGGAATGATGTGTCCTCTTCAGAAGGCAGAATACATTATTCAAGTCCTGGGGATTTCTTCCCTCTCCCCATCTCCACCATTTCTTCCTTTTTCCTGCTGAGTGAATAGTTATCCAGTAGAGCATGTTCCTCTCAGATAGGAACAAACTATGTAATTCAAGCCCAAAAGGCTTATTCCCACTCCCCAAAATTTCCCTTCCTTTTTCCCTGCTGAGTCAACAAAAGTTTTCTAGAAAACAAAGAAAGAATTGTAAAATCTCAGGGTCTGGTTGTACCACTGGGTGGGGGCAGCAGTGGCACCACATTTGGGGGTGGTGGTCTACATGTTTAGAAGTTTCATGAAGGGGGGCCGCTAGGTGGCACAGTGGATAAAGCACCAACCCTGGATTCAGGAGGACCAGAGTTCAAGTCTGACCTCAGATACTTGACACTCATGAGCTGTGTGACCCTGCGCAAGTCACTTAACCCTCATTGCCTTGCAAGAAAATAATTTTTTTTAATTTAAAAAAATTTTTAAAAAGTGTCATGAAGAATGTGAACCCAGATGGGGAAGGGACCTTGCATTAGATCTAGGATACAAAGGGGAATTTCATTGTGGCAAGTTGCACCACTACTTTGGAGTGCAAGATCTTGCAAGATCAAGAATAAATGGCTTTCCTTCTTTGTACCAGACCAGGAGTCATGCCTCAGTTTACCCATTTCTAACAGCTAGCATGGGCACTCCATTGTAATAAGAAACATTCTGGGCCCCAGAATCAATAAACATCTTAATAGGCAGTAAACAATATGAATGAAAAAGAGAGTTTTAATTTTATTACAATTTGAGTACTTTCTAAATCCTTTAAAGTAAACATATACTTTTTTCTCATCTCTTTCAGCAGACCTCAGATTGATAATAACTACTTTCTGTTCCTAAAATGATACTCCACTGCTTTTTAAAAAATTTAATGCCTATCAATCAACATATGGACTGAAGATTTACCTGTATCATGATAATTGAGTTGGTTTTTATTTCTAGACTATGTCTCCTTGAACTTTTCATCTTTTGTTCTCATTTTAGTCATAAGGGAAAAGAATAATACTGAAAGTAAAATGTTCATTTTCACCTGAAGATTAAAGAGGAACCTAAAATTTTCAAACATGTGGATATTATTTCCTGTGATCACCTTTCAGGTGGGATTATTTATATATAGTGATCACAACTGCCACAGGTATGGCCTTCTGATCAAAATCCATCCTGAAAGCAAATATCAATTGTAGATTCCAGGATGTTTTGAACACCAGACAGCTGAATTCCATTAATTACCTGAAAACACTCTCTCTTCATGAAGGAGCCTAGCTATTGTAAGAACTGGCTGAAAAGATGAAGGTCACATTAGAATTATTATTAATCCATTTTTTAAAAATCCAAATTGATAATGGAAACAATTTTGAATAGACTTTCTTTTGATACCTGGAATCAATTATGAGACATGGTGACATTGGTTTGTGGTGCTAAATAACACAAGAATGCAGGAGTTAAAATACTACTTACTGAATCTAATAACCTTCACTCAGCTTCCCCTTCTGCTACACTATTTTCTTGGATCAGCATCAAAATTTTCACTATAAACATATGTGACTAAAATATGAATATAAATATAATCAGGAGGTATAATAAGTAACAAGAAGCACTTAAAAATAACACTTTCATAGTCTTAACAGTAGTCCTTTGTTTCTTCATAAAACTTTTGATCTAAAACCTTTCCAATAATTTTATGCTCTTACATGAATGGGAAAACAGCTGCTTCCAAAATATTGAGTCTCATAGGTGTTTTTTTTTTTTTGTGGGGCAATGACAGTTAAGTGACTTGCCCAGGGTCACACGGCTATTAAGTGTCAAGTGTCTGAGGCCAGATTTGAACTCAGGTACTTCTGAATCCAGGGCCAGTGCTTAATCCACTGTGCCACCTAGCTGCCCTGAGTTTCATAGTTTTGAAAAGACACTGATAAACTTTACAAATTTGATCTTTTGACTTTTATCAATTTATAAATGAAAGAAAGAAATTTGATGACTGAATCCAATAAAATTTATTAGCTGCTCTCAGTTGGGCCATCACAGTAGCAAAACAATTTATCTACTTTTCTCTAATCATTTCTCTATATCATTCCTGCCAAACTTTTTCTTCTTTCCTCAAGACTACCATAGCATCACTTCTGGCTATTCTCTCATATTCTCTCAGGTAGGCACCTTAAACTTTACAAATCTTACCTTATAGTGGATAAAGCACCGGCCCTGGATTCAGGAGTAACTGAGTTCAAATCTGGTCTCAGATACTTGACACTTACTGGCTGTGTGACCCTGGGCAAGTCACTTAACCCCCATTGCCTGAAAAGAAAAAAAAAAGAAACAAATCTTACCTTATATATCACTGAAATTATTGAATATTCACTTAAATATTCCCCTTCTTTCCGTTCCCAATGTGAATACCAATCATCTTCCCTTTCATTCTAGTTTCCAATAAAGGGGTAGGTATTCTTTCTCTTTGTCAAGTGAAATTCCATTATATTTATTCTTAAACCTATCTCCTCCTGTCTTCAAATGGATGCCTGTAAGTTACATCTTGATCTAGTAAACCCCAACCAACTATGATGTATTATACTTTGTTTTATTCTTTAAATATTTCATTACATTTTAATCTAATTAATGCCATACTTCAGAATTTTGGGGGTGACATGAGGCCAACCTGTTAATTTGACCACTCTACTGATTCCTTCCCTTCTCTGTATGAGTATTTTCATGTCTTTCTTCCACCAAAAAAGAAATCTCACTAAATTAAATCCTTTTCCCAAAATTTAATTGTATATTTGGCCTGTACTTCTCAGCTAAACTCCTTGAAAGAAAATATCTAAACTTTCTGTCTCTAATCTCTTCCTCCTGTTTCTCTCTCCTTGTCTCTGTCTCTCTGTCTATCTCTGTCTCTCTGTCTCTTTTGTGTCTCTGTGTGTCTCTGTGTGTCTCTCTGTCTTTCTCTCTCCTTGTTGATTGACTAGCTGATATAGCACCACTGGAGTCACACACACACAAGTAAGATTATTATCTTTCCTCCCAAAGACACACTTCTTCTACACTTTCTTATTACCTTTTAGAAAACGAGAAACTTTCTAACACCTTAAGTTCATAGCCTCCATGTTATCCTTATCTCTTCAACATCACTTAACACATTTGTCCAATTTGTTGCCACATCTTATCATTCTTTGTTCCCAACATTCATTGCATCTGTCCATTTCTCTCTGCTTATACTATCACTACATTAATTCACTCCCATATCACCTTTTCTATGACTATATTAGCTTCATAATTCATCTCTTTGCATTATCTCTCTCTAAAAAATCCATTATTCATATACCTTCCAAAATGATTTTTCTAAAGTTCAACCTCACAATATCTCCTCCACTAGTCAGTAATATCCAGTGCTCCCTGGTAACCCCAAGATCATGTTTAAACTCCTTTTGTTTGCAGTTTTAAAATCTTCTCAACCTGGTCTCTTATTTTCTCTCCTGTCTTTTACATTTGCCCACTCCATTATCATATTCAAAACTTCAACTATACTATATTAATGTTCGTCCCATATGATGTTCTATATACAATCATCATGCCTTTCAACTGGTTCTCACGCTTCCTGGAATACATTTCCCCCTCACATTGATTTCTTAGAATCCTTCCTCCACAATAATACTCAAATGCTACTTAATTTGAGGAGGCTCTTTCTGTTCCCCCACCCCAATTGGTACTGTCTTCTCCTAAGGTTGCATTGCATCTATTATATATCATGTATATATCTATGAATTTTTTGCCTCTTACATAAAAATGCAACTTCTTTCAGGGAAGGGATTATTTTTTCCTTCATATTCCCACCACTTAACAGAGTGCCTTTCACATAATGAACACCAACTATATGCTTATCAATGGATTGATTGGTAAAAAAAATAAGAATATAATGCAAATAAATTAGCATCTACTAATAAAAAAGAAATATTAGATGTTAAATAAATATATCCCCGGTAAAATATATTGATTATAAAATTAAAACTAATGACTAAAATAATTATATCTGAAGATCAGTATTGAATGATAAAATTAGACCTCTGCCTTTTATTATTTTAAAATCAAAATCTGACTGACAAGCATTCTTTTCTTTAAATCTGCTAGCATTTATTTTCAAAGCAAAAGACCCCTAATCTGTATGTACTTTTTGATTTCAGAAGTATAACTTGAAATTCACAAATAATGCCAAGTTATAGAAAGGACAATCTGTAGGGAAACAAATGAAAATTAGATAGACACTGAAACTCAGATATTCTTAGCAGCATCAAAATCAGATAAGGGTGAAGAAATGAGGTTTAATAATCTGATTTGTGTTTTCCCTTATAATGTGGAGAAGAAAATGGACATATACCCTTGTGGGGTTTGGTGTCAATTTCTGCTGAGAAGTTCTTATTTGGCAACCACCTTTAAAATAGTAAATAAAGATGAATAGAATTATTTTTGAATGATCTGAAAATGTTAGGTTTCCTCAGTAATTTGATAGACAGGTGGTAAAGGGACCTCAATTCAATGAAATGTTTGATCAACTCATAGTAATGGTAAAAAG
Source organism: Dromiciops gliroides (assembly GCF_019393635.1). NCBI lineage: Eukaryota > Metazoa > Chordata > Mammalia > Microbiotheria > Microbiotheriidae > Dromiciops > Dromiciops gliroides. Next base: position 208,890,785 of record NC_057861.1, on the reverse strand, counting down.
AAAACAGAACAATTAGGTTATGCTTTAGCTCTTTTTGCCTGTGATAAAATTTCTGAGTGAAGAGTATATAAACTTAACAATTACCATATACTAGTTGAAATGAAATAGAATCGAGGAATGTTACTATAAATTTGCCGCATTTAAAGTGACCCCAGAGATTGATTAAGCATGAATTCACCCTATAATACTCCTGACATAGTTATGAAATAGCTGTTTAAAGAATGTACTACCCTCACCATTACATATCAGGAAATCAATTATTAAGTCGAGTTTCTTAACATTGAACAACATTTTGTCTTTCTGTAATTTTAAATTATTTCTTCTTCACTTCAGGAGCAAACAAAATAAGCTTTCATCTTCTTATACATAACAATCCTTGTATTTGAAATCAGATATTATATTACCAGTAAATTTTGCTTAATTTTACTGCTTTAAAATAGTTCCCTATGGCCCAGTTTCAAATTCTCTCACCACCATAGTTCTCTGAATGAATGAATGGTCTACAAGTTATTACTTCCCTTTGAAAATAAAACACTTAGACCTGTACACAATTTCCAATTGCTTTATTATCAAAGTAGAATACAGAAAGGTTCATAGATTTCTCTATCTGTGGCTTATCCTACTATTGAAATTTAAGATTGTAGCCATCTATTTGATCCTCATAACACACTTTTGGCCATTACTGAATTACCACATCAAGCAAATAGTAGTTTATTTTTTTTAACCTAAGTACATTCCATTAAATTTATGTTTATTGAATTTTACCTTTTTAGTTTTGATATAGCATTCTTTTTTCTACCATCCAATCTATACATTTTACTCTTAGATTACTATATTTGGATATATAATAGGTACAACATCCATTCATGTCATTGCTAAACCAGTTAAATGGAGTCAAGGACAGAGGTCTTTGGTAGCCCATTATATACTATACTATATTCACACATTTTGGCATTGTTCCGTTACTAATATTTTTTCAAAACTTTAACATTTTAAAATCTCATTGCTGCAGGTAATCCTTTTATTGTTGTTGATCACAAATTCTCCATTGTTTAATAGATGATCCTAAGCAAATATAACAAAAATGGAAAATATTGGATATTGGAGGGGATGTGGGAAACCTGGGATGCTAATTCACTGTTGGTGGAGTTGGGAAAAAATCCAACCATTCTGGAGACCAATTTGGAACTATCCCCAAATGGCTATAGAACTATGCATACCTTTTAATTCAGAAAGACCGATTTGTACAACATATTTATAGAAGCTCTTTTTGTAGTGGCTAAGAAGTGGAAATCAAAGGAATGCCCATCAATTGGGAAATGGCTAAACAAACTGTGGTATATGATGGTAATGGAATATTATTGTGCTATAAGAAATGATGACTTCAGAAAGGCCTGGAAAGACTTGTATGAACTGATGGATTGTGAAATGAGCAGAACCAAAAGACCATTGTGCACAAAGCCAGCAATATTGTTTGATGAAGAACTGTAAATAACTTGACTATTCTCAACAATACAATGATCCAAGACAATCCCAAAGGACTATTGATGAAACCTACTATCAACTTTCAAAGACAAAACTGATATTGATGGAATAGATTAAAGCATGCTATTTTTCACTTTCTTTCATTTTTTCCCTTTTAATTAAATTTTCTTGTAAAAAATTACAAATATCATAATGTTTTACATAATCATGCATGCATAACTCATATCAGATTGCCACCTCAGGAAGTGGGTAGGGGAGGGAGGGAAGGATGGAGGAATAAATATTAGAACCCAAAACTATAAATAAAAATGTTTATTACATTTTTTATAAAATAGATGGCCCTTAGTAATGCCATACTATATTTTCATTTATAAATCAAAATAAAAATTTCTAAGCATCAATTGCATATCACCCCTGATACTTGCTATGGTTCTTAGCAATAACATTATATTTTTAAAAAATCCAGTATGCTAAAAAATATTGGGCTAAGTAATCTTTTACATTTATTAGGCATATTTTAAAGCTCCTTGCTATTATTGATTGTCCTACTCCAAATATTTTATAGCCACTTTTCTTCTTTCCATTATTAACCTTATTTGTTGTAGGTAGGAAAGTGGACAGAGTACTGGGCTCAGAATCAGGAAGACATCTTCCTGAGCTCAAATCTGGCCTCAGACACTTCCTAACTATCTGACCCTGGGCAAGTCACTTAACACTGTTTGTTTCAGTTTCTCTTCTATTAAAAAAAAAAAAAATCTGCAGAAGGAAATGGCAAACAACTCCAGTATCTCTGACAGTAAAATTCCAAATTGGATCACAAAGAGTCAGAGATGACGGAAATGACTGAACAATAACAAACAAACTCAGTAGTGGTATCTCAGGATCAAAGTTTCTGAATAGCATAGTAACTTGTCTTGAATAAATCTGAATTATTTTCCAGAAAACATAGCTTCATCAATAGTGAATTAATGTGAATATTTTTCAGTTGCTCTTTAACATTGACAATTTTTGTCTTATACCTTTCCCAGTTTGATAGACATGAGACAGTGCCTCAGAGTTTTTATAATTTATATATCTCTAATTATTTATTGATAATTTTAAAAATACTTAGTGTTGATAGTTTAACTTTTAAACATACTTTCTATAATATTACTACTTACACAATGGAACTACATATATTTCTCTTATAGATTTGTGTCAGTCTTTTAGAGATAGATTTCTTCATTTTCTCAGATTCATTCCCCTTCTGTACTTGTTTTTTTTTAATTCTCAATGCATTGATTTGTTTGTGTAAGATGATTTCAAACCCTTTTATAATTAGAATTATTTTGTCAAATGATCTCCTTTATCATATAGCCTTTCTTTGAGAAATATATCCCAAAATCTCTTCCACTTTTTAAAGATATAACTGTGTTTTAGTGAGTTAACTAGGGAAAATAGGTAGACAAAAATTGAGCCTTTTTTGGGGGACTTTGACTTTTCCTACAGAGGGCATATGTATTACCATTTCTTTATATATTGAGAATTAATAAAGATGGATTAAGTGTCTCTGACTGTTGTATGATAGAACCACCACTACCTTTTTTTTTTCTGGGTCTACAAAATGAGATGATTTTGTATTTATTTCCCTTTTCAAAAAAAAAATAAAAGAGCTAAGATGTAATTTGGCAATGTTATGGAGGGTAAATTTAAAGAGAAATTAGAGGGGGTTTTTTTGTTTTGTTTTGTTTGTTTTTTCTTGCAGGGCAATGAGGATTAAGTGATAATCACAAAGCTAGTCAGTTTCAAGTGTCTGAGCCTGAATTTGAACTCAGGTCCTCCTTAATCCAGGCCCAGTGTTTTATCCACTGTGCCTCCTAGCTACCCCCCTAGACACAGGACTACCAATGAGAAAGCTATTATAGAAGTCTATCCCATAGATGGAGAAGGTCTGAAATATGATAAAGTTTATAAGACAGGGAATAAAAGGATTTGTGTGACAATTGTTATTTAATTAGGATCAAGACTTGGCAATTTATTAGATGTGGAGGGCAGAAGAGGAAGTGATGAGATAAAAAATAATACATCTAGAAAAATAATAATGTTAAAATATTTAAACAAAAGAGAACTACTTTATAAAATAGATATACAATCAATAAATAGGAAGTCTAATTTAAAAAGAAAAAATTATGAGAAAGTAGAGATCACAAGAGCAAAACATAGATTTCAACATAATATTTTATAAAAAAGTTTTCTGATATTAATTTGAAAATCCAAAATGCATGGATGATCAAATACATGCAAAACACATGAAGTAGATAACTAAAATTAAAACAATATACATGGAATGTGGAGGGAGTATAAAAGGTATGAATAAAATAGATAGACCCTAATATGATAAATCAGAAAGCAAATTTAAAAGCTGTCTTACTCAGAATTCTAAATATTCATTTTAAATGAAATAAAAGTACAATATAATATAATGTAACATAACATAACATAAAAATAAAATACAATATAATATAATATAGTAATAATCTCAACCTGGAGGGGAGGGGGGAAACGTTTTGTCAAATTCTCCAAACTGGTAAAATTAATAGACTGAAGTATGGACTGACAAATTTATATAAGTAACAATATCTATAAAATTGAAATAAATGAGAGATGAGAAGAATGTGACAATTACATATCAATAAAGATCTGACAGACTATATAAAGAAATAACATAGCTTTAAGCATAATAATACACCCAAGTCAAAGAAACAGTCAATATGAAAATGGAATTCGTATAATAGGGGTAAAAACTCAATATCCAAAGAAAAAAACATTTTAATTGCCTAGTAATCACAAAGTTCCAGTTTTGGACAAACAAAATATATTACCTTTCACTAACTAGGTTACCATCATCACCACCACATCCCCATAAAAGAAAGAAATCATAAAATTTAAGGTTGACTTTGCTATGGAGAAACAGGAAATCTAATATAATGTCATTGGAATTATAAATTAGTCCATACATTTTAAATTAATTATGTCAGTATGTAATTTACAATAAAAATTTAATCATGCTTTTTACCCATAGTAGTTTCTAAGATTTTACCCAAAAACTTAATGACAAGTAGAAAAAAAAATTCTGGATAAACATTAACCATTCTATTTCTAATGGTAAATGAAACAATGCATAATTCTCAATAATAAGTCAATATTTATTTGGTGCTGTAATTACTTTTCTCCTGACCAATATGAATCCAATCGCATATATTATTTTTTATTTATTTGGGCCTTAATAAGAAGAAAATAAATTATGGTAAACCAGTGTGTGTTATGTTCCATGAGAATTATGTTATCAAAATAGAGACAGGGACAGAGAGGAGGGTGGGAGGGGAGAAAAGAGAGGAAAAACACAAAGCCATACTTGAAAAAGAGACATGTCAATAGCTCTACCCTCTCGCCCCAATTGTTTGGCACTCCCTGAGAGGTTTGTGGGAGAAGCAAGATTTGTTGATTTGGTTCCAAGTGGATGTGAATATTTTTCTTGCCTCTTATATTTACTAAATATGCTCTGATAGTTTTTTCATTTATCTACTTTACAGGGTTGCTATGAGGCTTCAATGAAATGTATGTAAAGTACTATATGTCTTAGTATTCATGTGGGATTTTGTATGTTTATGATATTTTTGACAATAGTTATTAAATTTATTATATATTTTAAAGGAAAGACTATAGTATTAGGGAGCATATCTTCTAGGAATGATGTATGAGCCAACATAGAAAAGGTTGAGACAGGAAGAGAAGGAAATGCCCTGAAATTTAAGATGAAGCTAGGAAGAGTAGATACACTGAAATAGGATATATAGAAGAAATCAATGCCAGGGGAAATTCAATTTTAAAACCACTCTGATCTATGCAGTGACATATTTCTTCTCAAGAACCCTACTTGGCAAAGTGAATAGAATCCTGGGAATAGAGTCCGGAAGGCTCATCTTCCTGAATTTAAATCTGCCTTCAGGCATTTACTAGCTGTGTGACCTTGGACAAATAATTTAACCTTCTTTGCCTCAGTTTCATTATCTGTAAAGTGGGCCAGAGAAAGAAATGGCAAAACACTCCAGTAACTTTTATTTTTTTTTCTTTTTCTTTCTTTTTTTTATAGTGAGAGAATTGGGGTTAAGTGACTTGCCCAGGGTCACACAGCTAGTAAGTGTCAAGTGTCTGAGGTCGGGTTTGAACTCAGGTCCTCCTGAATCCAGGGCCAGCACTCTATCTACTGTGCCACATAGCTGCCACTCCAGTATCTTTTCTAAGAAAACCCCAAATGGGGTCAAAAAGAGTGAGATGAATGCAGATGACTGAACAATGGAAAATAGTTCTTTTCTATATCTCACAAAATGAAAAGACAAAATATTTTGTTTCAGTAATGAAGGATAAAATTAGCCACATGTACATTTTAATGAGAAATTTTAGTGCTAGGTAGTCCTGCTGCATTTTTTTTTTTTTGAGATTTCTCTGTGTCTACTATTATGTCTCAACTTTCTGTGTACATTGTGCTATTGCAAATGTTTTATTCACTTACTTTTTTATTAAGTCATTTACTAAATATTAAATTCTACAAAACACTATATTAGAAATGTGGAAAAAATAAAGAATGTGCTTTAGCCTTAAATAAGGGCAAAGGTTGCCCTTTTGCTAAATGACATAACAATATTTCATCAAACCTCAGAAGGATATAAAACTTCCTCCAGGAAATCACAACAATATGAAAAATGGATTTAATCATTCACATTGTAAAAATAAATGAAAAAGTTATATGTGTCAGATTATGATATAAAACTGGTCAAATTAAGCCATAATTATCAGTATCTGATTAATTATATCAGATAGATAATGAGGTTGATCTAGAATTTAAGAGAAAGAAATGATGGTGCTGTAACTGCATTTGGGGAACTAGACAATGTTTCCCAGACAAAGTTTCACAAAGGCAAAAAATCTAACCCTTAGAGTTAGGCTTTATAGTATAAATCATGAAATACTTTGATCTCCAAATAAATGAATTTAGAAATAACCAAAGAGGCAAAAAAGATATGTGGTAGACATAATAAAGTTGCAATATTTTATCAATAAAAACTTTAAGAGATGTGAATATTTTATTGATTTCTGTGGGTCTTGCATTAAGAATGAGAGATACAGAGAAACAACAGATATATAGAAAAAAGTCATCTTTTCAATAATGTAAGAATAAAGGGAAAATACCCTATATATTCCATGGAAAATCTATAAAAGATTTATCTGAGAACATGCTGAAAACTAGCTGAGAAAATACACAAGAATCCTTCTGTAAAGAGGTGGAAAAGGTACCTATAATGATGAAATCACACTCCTTAATTTTTTTTTTTTGCTAATGAAATTATATATGCTTGATAATAACAAGAAAGATAATCAGGGAAATGATGTTATTCTTAGAGACATGATATATAATGACAAATAACAATAAATATATATGCAACAAAGGGTATAGTGTCTAAGTTTAAAACAAAAGCTAGGCAATTAGCACTTGGAGGAATCATAAATACATGTACTAAGAAAAAATAAATGCATCATAATAAAAATATTGGGATATATAGGATATAAAGGAATAATGTGAATCAGAATCACACACCCCTACATTCACACATGCACACTTGCACACACACACAGATATTGCTGGCCTCAAAGTCAGTCAGAAAGATCTGCTTTCAAGCCCCTTCCTTCTTTCTTCCCCATAACACATTGGTTATGTTTCCCTAGAAAAGTAACTTAAACTCTTCAAGGTTTAGACAACCTTTTAAGACTAAAAGTCATAAATAATTTGGTACACTGACTTTATAAAAAGGGTTTCCCTACCAAGGAGTGATCTATACCTATGAAAGAAGTCACAAGCACAAACAAAACATTTATTATTATTATTATTAATAATAATAATAATATAAATTACAGGATCAAATACAAAACTGATGGGATACAACTAATGTAGTACTAAAAACAATTATATGTGTGTATGGTTGTGTATTTACACACATATGTATGTCTATATAATAGAAACTGACATAAAATTATATTCTATAATAAAATTAAAATTGATTTTAGAATATAAAAGTCAACAATATGAGCATGAAATTAAAAAGAACAGAAAATAATTGAAATAAGTACAGTAGAACTGACAAGGACATTTAGTAAAGCCCCCCCCCAAAGTTTATAAATCATTAGCTATTTGGTTAAAAATATTTGTAGAAAATCATTTAAAAATTGAACAGAAAATAGAAAATATGTTCTCAGAAACTATTGTATGTAAAATATGCAAGAAAAACTGGTCATTGCAAGGAGGTGTGTGTATAAAACCGCAAACTAATGAAAGAAGAGCTGTTTTCTTAAACCATACCTTAGAGAGAAAAAAAATTAAGTAAGCTTTACATGGCCTACCAAAAGAGGGTGGGGGATCTTGAGTCACATGAAATTTCAAATATATTTTTATCAAACATTAGAAGGATAATTAAAATCTATATTAAAAATATCTAAAAGAGGATGTTTTTTCTAAATTTCTTTTATGAGACAAATATTTTCCTGGCATCTAAACCAGGGATAAACAAAGAAGCAAAAGCAAATTATAGGTTAATCTCACTAATGAAAATTTTGAAAGCAACAACTGGGATAAAATTGCATGGAATTTGGCATAAATATGTTTCAATCAATATTTTACATCATATATCATAATGTGCTCCAAAGGGATTGTAAAAGGTATTAGCCTAAAATAAATGAAAAGAGAATAAGAAGAGATATTATTCAAAATTTGGGGTATATGTGGGAAGTTCTTAAACAACACACAGACAATAAAATATTTTAGTCACATAAAATTAAAAACAAACTTTTGCATGAATAAATTCAATGTATTTGGAGTGACAAGAGAAAGTATAGCATAGAGAGATGTATGTTTCAGATATTATTAATAAATATCTCATAATTAAGATAAAGATAATTGTTGAATATCTCTCTACTTATATATACATAGACTATAATATATGTAATGGTTTATAGATATAATTATAATATGTTTATATATATGTAAATATATGCAGAGAGAGAACATCAAGTAATTAACTATCCAATGATATGGGGAAAAAATGGTGCCTAAAAGAACTGTAAAGTATGAATGACCACTTGAAAACATGTTCCAAATACTGAGATAAATACAAGTGAAATTGAGATTTTACCTCATATCAAACAAAATGAGAAAATTTACTAACGCAAGAATATTGAATATTGATTGAGCCCTAGAAAAAATACAATTAATGAAGTTGTGAATTGTTCTCTCTGCTCTGCATATCAATTTCGAATTAATCAAGAAAAGTGATTTAACTTGTCTTAACCTTTGACTTATGAATTCAAAGGAAGTCAAAGACAGGAAAAAAATGTCTAATATGGAAATATTTGTATATATATTATCTGTGATATCAAAGAACTGTATGTGTTAATCTTAAGCTCATATGGAGGCAAATGGAGCAGACAAAAATCCTCATTAACATGTGAAGGTAATGGGATATCTTTATTCAGTAGGAAATCACAAATAGGAATTCACAGCAGCAAGGAAAGATTTTGATGAACTGATGCATAATATAATAAAAAGAACTAGAAGAAAAATATGTACTTTGATTATAATAATATAAATAAAGCAAAATGCACTACACGTAATAAATAAATTTAGTCCTATGGAACAGATAGTTAAAACTCTGTCTTCATGGCATAAATGTGGGGGAATATTTATGCAGAATATTGTGTACATTGTAAGATGTTATCAACATATATGGTGTTTTCGTTTAATTGATTTTATTTGTTATAAGGGAGGGTACAATCTGTAAGGGGAGGGGGTGTGGAGAATGTCCAGAAAATAAAGACAACAAGAATCAATTAATTATTATTTTAAGCAAACAAAGAAGAATGTTACATAACATTGTAAAATAGTAAATGAATATGAAATGTGAAAAAGGAAATGTTTCATACTTTATCATGTCTCTATACTTGTATGTTCATTTGCCCTTATTAACTTTCCACTATTTCCCTTCTATAAGTATAGTAAAACAATAAGATCTATGTTACTGTAGCATCTTGCTACAATTACTTGATATAGATATAGATATAGATATAGATATAGATATAGATATAGATATAGATATAGATATAGATATAGATATAGATATAGATATAGATATAGATATAGACGTAGACGTAGACGTAGACGTAGACGTAGACGTAGACGTAGACGTAGACGTAGACGTAGACGTAGACGTAGATATAGATATAGATATAGATATAGATATAGATATAGATATAGATATAGATATAGATTTAGATATAGATATAGATGTAGATATAGATGTAGATATAAAATAGAAAAGTAAGCAAAGAAAACTCATCCCATCTCTTACATTTTCTTCAACAGTTTGGTTGTTGAGTTTAAGGCTTGTTGTTGTTGTTAACCATTGTTTAACTTAAAAATAAAATTTTTTATAAAATTTCTCAATTCTCCTAAGGAAATCACTCAGACAAAAGATTATGAAGTTTAAATAGAGAGCCCTGTACAGGAGTCACATTAATAGTATTACAATAAAGAATATTTTAACGGTAAAGAAAATAAACTTAGCACTATTTATTCTAAATGTGAGCATGAACAGACCTGCATTGCTTTGGCTAGCAAGTGCTACTTTGTTAGAAAATTATCAGAAGTTACCACCCTTACCCTCACATGACTCCTAATAATCATGGGAGATGATTTAGGACAAACATTGATCATTCTGCAGTATTAAGTCTCATTCTGCCAGAAAACAGCCTAGTTTGTGTAACTTTGTACAAATAACATTTACAAAATGGTTTTCTAATACATGTTGTTATCCCTAATTTCTGCAATGGTTTTAAGGGATATGTTTAAGGCCATTAAAATAGCTTTGCAGTTTCCCCAAAGAATCCATCTTCTTCTCCTACAACTTAATTCTGGGTCCAACTTCTTGCCTATTTTTGTTTTCTGTTCAGGATATATATACTACTTATGAAAACCTCTAAAGTTTGTTCACTTAAGTACATGTTATCATTTAATCACACAGATATTCTTCATCATTTGTTGTTATTTTTCTGATGCTGATGAGAAAGCAGTTACAGATCTATTCTAGAAAAATATGTAGTATCCCTTTGCTTGATGCAACCAGCATAATGCTGGGTATAAAGAGAAGCATCTGGAGAACCTCTCTGTACTTAGGAGATTCCTTCTTCAACTTTCACCCCTCACTGGAAACCCAACATGATAAGAGTGAGCATTTTGGGCATACATGTTTTATGACTTATGTAATGTCAGAGGTTTTTGAAAAGGACTATCTCTCATATAGTTTATGAAATTTTGAATAATTATGGTACAAAGATATATATATATAATATAGAATGCTTCACGAATTTGCATGTCATCCATGCAAAGGGGCCATGCTAATCTTCTCTGTATCGTTCCAATTTTAGTATACGTGCTGCCGAAGCGAGCACAAGATGAGATATATTTTTAAGCAATCTACAATATCCAACAATAAATGCAATGGGATCTTGTATTATCTCCAAATTTCTGAAGTGATTTTCCTAAATGGTAGGCCTAATCAATCTCATTCCCTTACCCAATCTCTATGAATGGTTCTCACTAGGTTCTCACTGGCAAGTCTAGGATGAAACATTATTTCATCTTATTCCTTTTCCAGTTTCTATTTTTTCTGTAAGTTACAAAGCATACTGTGGAAATTTATTTTGATTTGGGGAACCTACCTTTGGGCTGAGATTAGAAAGTCTTAAGTCCTCAGGGTCTCTGCTGTGTGAGAGGTGCTGGTGCTCCTCCCCCTCTGCTTCAGCTGAACCAAAAAGCCCCATGGGCTGTACAATATGCCAGGTCAGAGAGCTGGGGAGGGGGCCCCAGCTCCCTCCACCTTGAGAGGATCTATCAGAGAGATCCCCGGCTCATCCAGGCTGGGCTCTGGTGTAGCCCGTGCCAAGGTCCCAGGCACGCAGCAGGGGCATGGGCCCCTGGAGCCCTGGGTGTGGTACGCACAGGAGGCTCCAGCGCACCTCCCCCCCTCCCACCAGCTGTGGCCCTGGCTGGTGGATTAGCTTGGTGTGTATGGGGGTACAAAAAAAAAAGCCCCGAGATTTGAGTGGAGAGAAGTAAGATATATATAGACCTGGGAGTTAGATAGCAAGGAGAGGCTGAAGGACAAGATAGAAGGACTGGCAGACAAGATTGAGGGGGGCTGATGAGATTAAGAGAGTAGAAAAGCTGGAGCACTAAGAGACAGGGGAAGGAGAAAAAGATAAGAGCAAGAAGGGAGGCCGAAGGACTAGGAGGAGGGAGAACTGACAAGATTGGAGAGGAACAAACAGAAAGGGGCTACAAGGAGGGAACAGAGACTAGAGACCCTGGAAAGAGGCCAGAAGATTAAGAGGAAAGTTAGAAGAAAGTAGCTGAGCAGTAAAAGTGAAACATACCCTAAGGAAGAGGCGGCTACGGCCCTTATTGTATTAAAATATTCCAGGCCAGCAGGTGGAAAAAGATGCCTGAACACAGTAAGGTTGTACATTTTATTTCCCTGTATTCTTAATTTTAAATAGTATCTCATCAATAAACTCTGCTTTGATTATTTAGTTAAGAGGTCTCTTAATCTTTTGCTTATCAATTTTGGGAATGGAGCAGTGTGGTGGAACTTTATAAATGGCCCACATTAAATTAATAGCAGTCAGATAGCCAGTTAGTCAAAAGTCCCAGATTAAGTACCCCAGTCAGATTAGTCCCCCCAAATTAGGCAAATTAGCTAAAATATTTCAACATTTTAATGGTGACCCAGATAGGATTTATGGCCCAATTATAATTTTTCTAAGCTTATAATTTTTCATATATTATAATTTTTTTATAAATCCAATTACATAAATTTTTCAGACTATATTAGTTAATAATTAATTTGTTTTACAATACAGAGCAATAAGCTCAGTAGTAGGAATAATAAAGAAGGGAAGAAGGAAGCATTCATTAAGTGTCTACTATAGGCCAGGCACTGTGCTATATACTTTTATAAATCTCTCATTTGATATTCACAACAACCCTGTAACATAGGTGCCACTATCACCCTAACTTTACAGTTCAGCAGACTGAGGCCCAGAGGTAAACTAACGTGGCCAGAATCACACAGCTAATAAGTATCTTGGGTTAGGCAGGATTTGAACTTAGATATTCCTGATTTGAGGCCCAGAACTCTATCCACTATATTACTTCAATGATTCTAGGGACTAGATAAGGATTGGAATTGAAATTTTATTTATTTATTTATTTATTTTTTAGTGAGGCAATTGGGGTTAAGTGACTTGCCCCGGGTCACACAGCTAGTAAGTGTTAAGTGTCTGAGGCTGGATTTGAACTCAAGTACTCCTGACTCCAGGGCCAGTGCTCTTTCTACTGTGCCACCTAGCTGCCTCTGGAATTGAAATTTTAATGGTACTGGGAACTAACTCCTAGATGAGAAAATCTCTTCTACCAATGAAGAGGGATAATAACAATGTAGACTTAGAGAAATGCCCAGAACACTGAGAGGTTAAATGATTTGAACACTGGTCAGAATTCCTTCAATACTAGTTTTATAAACATGATGTCATACTGTTTTCAACAGTGTATAGGGGATTCATTGAGGGATTCTCACCATCTTTGGGGTCTATTAGGAACTCAACGCTCACCTGTGGATCCAAGAAGCTGCAGCACGTGCAACAGTCACACCCTGGCAAACTGTCTTGGCATATGGGCTAAACCACGTTGAAGGTGACAGATGGGCCTCAAACCCATTAGCTAGTTAGGGTGGGGTGTATTCCAAGAATGTGAAGAATTCCCCAGTAGAATAGGTGGATGAGAATATTTTGTTCCAATGGACATGAAGACAGCTGAAACAGGAGCTGTGAAGTGCTTAGAGTTTGGTTAGACAACAAGGTCCTGCCATCACTAGTTGTCTTGATTTTTGTCTTGCCACTGGACATCAATGACTTTGGAAGAGAGAGTTAGGCTGACAACTTTGTGCAACTCTGCCTCACTTAAATCCAATTCAAACACAAGTTAAGACACCACCCTGTGATGTCATTGGTCCTCCTTAGAAATGAAAGTAACTACAGTAGGAGATTTATATATATATATATATACATATATATGTATTTGTTGTGACTACTTAAAATATGTTTTATTGATAAGAGTGTGCTATCAAATTTTTTTATGGATAACATTGTTCTGGTATAAACATTTTAAGAATTCAAGGAAAATAACAAGAACTTGTCATTCTGATCTCTGAGACATACAGATATAACCAAGTGTTGACATGCTATGTAACTCTTAAAATGACATGATTCTCTTTGGATTGTTGTGCAGAAAGCTGATAAGAAATTGACATGTTGCTTGCTTCCTTTTTCAAGGAGTTGTCACCAGTCAGAATTCATCACACCAATGCAGATAACAAGGTAATGAAAGTGACACATACACAGCATCAGAAGCATTTGTATTTCTTGCCTTTTTGACTTCAAAAATCAACCTTAGCTGATTCAACTGGAAACATTTTAAGGAAATCAACTCTTTCTTGTTATTAGTCATATATATATTTATATATGTGTGTGTATGTGTGTATACATATGTATACACACATACACCTAAAATATTAAGAATAAAATTATGTGAATTCTTCCTTCTCTGTACAATAAGCTGACACAGAAGCAACACATAGAATGTATCTCCTCCTATCATGTTCTTACATCTCCTGAAGTCTGTGCTTGACTGAAAGGATGAATTCTAGAGTTACAGACACTGCAAAATGGATTACTTATCTAACTCTTAATATGGAATATCTCTTTGGGTCTGTCATTTTCTATGCTTCATATGGTCACTTTGTGGTTTATCTAGTTTGTGTATATGTCACATTCTTCTTTTGTCCATTACTAGATGGGTTGATCAGGAAATTGAGGTGGATAGGTAGTTCAATGAACAGTCAGTAATATCTAATTTCTAATTCATTCTCAGACACTAGCTCTGTGCTCTGAACGAGTCACTTAACCTCTATTTGCTTTAGTTGGCTTTTCTGAAAAATGGGATGTAATAATTGCACACACTTTCTAGGGATGTTGTAATGATCAACTCACACATATGTAGGAGTGCTTTGAAAACCTAAAACACTATATAAATGCTAATATCTGGATCCAGAGAAGCATTTCACAGTCTTTCCTGATATCGCTGTAGACAAGGTACAAAGGTATGAACCAAGATCTAACAGTTAGATGAATAGAGAAATGTTTGAATGTCAGGACTGAAAGAGCAGTTAATAATTGCTTGAACAGTGGAGTGTCGATGATGATGATGATGATGATGAGCTAGTACTTCAATGTTTGTAGATTGTTTTGCAATTATAAATCCACTTTATTCTCACAATTACCCTAGGAAGTAGGTGTGTAACGATTGGAATAACGCCACCTGCTGGATACTTACTGTAGAAGAGTTCTGCCCATGAAGGGAAGGTCTTTGAGGGCAAGACCAGGAGTCAGGAAGTGACGCGGACTAGTGGGAGGAGGAAGGAAGAGACTGGCGCTCAGTCTTGGGCTTTTTCCTGAGGACGCTGGCGGAGAAGGGAGCTAGAAATGTGCTCTCCCTTTAATAGATAGGAATCTAGGCCTTTCTCTCTCTTTACCAAATTCTTATTCTCCTTAATAAATGCTTAAAAGTCTAACTCTTGCTAAAGCTTATAATTTATTGGCAACCACTCAACTCATTAGATATTTTAGACAGTTTAGCTAGAATTTTAGCCCTTAACAGATGGCTGACCACGAAGAGGAAAGCTAAACCTCAGTCTTCTGATCTTCTGGTTGGGTAAGAAATTTCCCCTACCCTTTAAATTGCTAAGTACGGGCGTACTGGCTGTGTTTTCCTTTAAATTTTTTCAAATGGACCTTTTAAACTCCCTAATTACCCTATTTTTGATTTTAGTCTGTTTAACCAGACAAATGGGAGATAAGATCATGTTAATGCTTTGTTTTTGTGGATTTTCTATTTTTCTTTTTTATTTTTGTTAGAAGAGCCAGCAATGTACTCCCACAAAGAAATATCTCCCCCTCTCCCAACCATGCTTTTTCAGAGAAACCTGTAGAGATTCCTGCAGCTTTTCCCAGTTCTAACACTAATTGTTGCTCTAATTTTGCATGCCTGGAGGCAATGACCCACCCTCTAGAAGCTTTTAATCCCCTAGCACCTGGAGGCAAAGTGGGGGAAGAGGAATCCAGGCCTGAGTTCAAAATCAAGTCTGATTCAAATTGCTCTGGTCCCTCCCCTCCTCTCCAGACCCCACCCTCTACTCCTCCTATGGCCAAGCCCATAGCTTCCCCTGCCTGGGAAGTCCAGAGATCTGATGCGCATGCTCAACTTTTTCTACCTGCATTTGCAGCTTCAGGCTCAGCCCTTCCCCGGCCTGGCTGTGCTTTTGAGACAATCTTAGAAAACTCTTTAAATTCCAGATATGCTCGTTTTGTTCATAATTTTGCTAACCTGCTTTTGTCTTTAATTAGTAATCTTATAAAGCATTTGTATGGTGAAAAGACTGACAGACAATATAGAGGGGTTAAAGAAGAAAAACTTAAGCTGAATGAGAATGACAATCATCACCATAGTTCAAGACTCCGCTTCTTTTGCCATGGAAGGGTATATATTTTACAGAAATGTAGAAGTAAGCAGCAAGGTATTGATATGAGTATTGGGGATTTTAGATATCGGAATCAAAAATGTTCTGAATTCACTCAGAGTAATAGTATCAGTTCAGAGGTTACATAGGATTTCTATGCTATTACATATACATTTTGAAATTAATGGTATGGGTTTATTTTCATAGAGAGTTTCATGCTTTTGAGATTGTGTTTTATACTTAAGCTTTTACAATAGTCATGTGATCAAGTTTATATTTTATAATATTCTTATTAAGTTCACATTCATTTAGACTTCCTTAGTTTGAATTTCATTGTCTTTTATTGTTCCACATGTATTTTCTTCTATTCATTCATCTATCTAATTTTGAGAGATGGTTTTGATTTCATAATACAATGTTAATTCTAGGAGTATTGTGCTCCCATATTCTGAGTTGTTTGTTTTTGTTATTTTTTCTCAACTGATTATTTGATCAAACTCTTTAAAGCATTTCCCTGGCAAATTGTTTGCCATGGCAAGTATAAATTGATTCTAGAAGTATTATTTTTGATAAGCATATTCCAAAAAAAAAAAATGAGAGGGACATTTGTAAAAGTTGTCTTTGAGATTGTGTTGTGCTTTAACTTGTATTCAAATATGTTCTGATTTTTCACAAAAGTAATTGTATACTAAGTAAAAAAAAAAGGGGATATTTGAAATTGTTACATAATTATATATTATATTCTGAATCAAGATGTATTCACATTTTTTGCAATCATTTATTATTCTCAATTTTTAAATCCATATGAGACTTGGATTATGGGAACTTATCATTTAAGACATTAATTGCCTTTATTCTGAGTTATCAGATGCCAGTTGGCCAAGATGCCATCCAATCACAAGAGGAATACATGCAAGAGCAGACACTGAACTGTCACATGAGGGGAGACATGCATGAAGTCAAGGTATGGCCAAGGGAACGGCTTTTGACAAATGTTGAGGTTGGATTCTCTTGGTTTAATATTTTATTCTCTTTTTCCCCACAATACTGTACAGATGGCTGGAAGTATTGATCCCACCCATCTCACTTCTACACCTGGCTTCTATGATCCCTCCTATATGCCTGATGCCATGGACATCTCAATCTCATGCATCTGATTAAGTCTGACTCAGTTTCCTCCAATATGTTCGGTGGCATGGACATATATTCCATCCACCTATTTTAAGCCTGACATACTGCATGGGCAGTACATATTGCTCAAGTGTGGGAATGTTCATATCCCATCATTTCTCTGTTCTTTTATGGTAACCCCCATAATTATCTCAGGTGTCATGATAAATACAGTGTTGAATTTGGCCTTGACACCTGTTACCAATTATATTAGATTTTTAAATTTCTCATAATGGCATGAGGATAATTAGGCAGATGATGCAAAAAATGATGAAACAAAGATAAAAATTATTTTAAAAAATTAATATCACAGCAATTGTCTTCTCAATTACCCTCCATAAGGGGGGACTATAATAATAATATAATTTTAAAGAATGGTTCAATTTTTGTTTTATTGTATGTTTCACATGTTAACAACTAAGATTCTGTATTCCCTTAGACATGTTTTTGAGAACTTTCATTGTTTGATTTGATTATTGACAAAGCTATTTTAAAGTTGTATTAAGCTCAATTTTGTAGGAAATTTCCTGGCTGATTACCAGTATCCACACATCAACCCCTGAAAAGACTTCCATTCCACGACTACACCTAGAGGACATCTGAGAAAAGAGTTTCAGAGACTTTAAATGAACAGTTTTGTTTTGTTTTGGTTTGGTTTTTCTCTTTTCTTTTTCTGTTATAATATACACCATCTGTAATATGTATTCTCTGCAGAGGCCCTCCCTTTGCAAGACCAATGTCAAAGCGTCGGTTCATGAGGACAAAAAATCACCCCTCTGGACAAAACTTTCCTCTCTTCCTTTTCTATATTGTTGTTCACATATTATTAGTTAGCAATAGTTATTATATTCTTTTTACTGTTCCGTCAAGGAAACATTTTGTTTCTTGAGGAACAACAGGGGGGACTGTAACGATTAGAATAACGCCACCTGCTGGATACTTACTGTAGAAGAGTTCTGCCCATGAAGGGAAGGTCTTTGAGGGCAAGACCAGGAGTCAGGAGGTGACGCGGACTAGTGGGAGGAGGAAGGAAGAGACTGGCGCTCAGTCTCGGGCTTTTTCCTTCCACTAGTCCGCGTCACTTCCTGACTCCTGGTCTTGCCCTCAAAGACCTTCCCTTCATGGGCAGAACTCTTCTAGCTAGAATTTTAGCCCTTAACAGGTGCTATTATTATACTAATTTTATAGATTAGGAAATTTAGGCAGTCATTTTATTGACTTCCTTAGGGTCATACACTTAGTATATATTGTAGCTGGGATTTGAATTCAGGTCTTCCTGTGCTCTAGAGATAGTACCACCTAGCTGCCAGGTGCTGTTCAATATGTTTATGATGATTTAGACACTATATTGATTAAATTTTCACCAAAGATCAAGCTTAAATTACTTGCTAAAAATAAAAAATAATAAATAGGATGACAGTACCCAAAATAATACTGATAGACTAGAATAACAATTCAAATTTAATGAGTACATTTGAGTTAAATGTAAGTATCAATGCTAGGTTCAAAAAACATTGGTTCAAGTAACGTTCAGATGAGCAGCTAAACCCATCATCAAAAAGTGATGAGGGGGGCAGCTAGGTGGTGCAGTGGATAGAGCACTGGCCCTAGAGTCAGGAGGACCTGAGTTCAAATGTGACCTCAGATACTTAATACTTACTAGCTGTGTGACCCTGGGCAAGTCACTTAACCCCATTTGCCTCACCAAAAAAAAATTATGAGGACTTTATTGATTTACAACAATTACATTAGAGTCAATGAAGTTAATGCCATATTCGATTGGATTAAAATAGGTATCGTTTTCAAAATGTGGGATATAGATTTGTGCTGTACTATGCCTTGATCAGAACTTGGAGAGTACAGCATATATTCTCTCTCTTTTCTAGCCTTCACTATCCAACTTCTTAAAAAGTTATTCAGGCAGTTAAGTGGTTCAGTGACTAGAGTGTTGGGTTTGTAATCAGGAATACCTGAGTGTGAATCTCACCAGAAAACCTTGAGCAAGTCACACTAACCTTCCTCATCCTTAGTTTCCTTATCTTTAAAACGGGGATAGTAGCACCCACTTCGCAAGGTTGTCATGAGGATAAAATGAGAGTAGAAAGTGTTTTGAAGACTTTAAAATGCTATGTGTTATCTAGTGTCATCATTATTATTCTGCATTTATTATCTCTCTGAGACTAATCTTGGCCATAGGAATGGAGAATAAAGGAAGTCATGCTACTGTTATTCTCTGTGTTATCACTGGCACTCATATAATATTTGACCTCAGTGACCTAGTACCTAATGTCTGGATCTGCTTCTTTAGGGAATGTTTTTCTTGCTCTTAAACTCCTAATTTCCCAGTGACAAAAACCCAAATATCTGCTGCAAGATTTTTCTAATGCTTTTCAGCCTCTATCAATTTTCTATTCTTTGGATTTCTGCCAATCATATGCCCTCTCTCTGCCTGGATTGGCACCATGGATCCAGCAGTGTCTCTGCTTTAGCCTGGAATTATACATATTTCATATGTCTGTTTCTCTTGGAATAATCTTCCATTCTCAGGGCTAATTTCTTAACTTAAACTCCTGTATGCCTACTTCTAAAATTTGGTCAGCTTTATTTATAACATTAGCCTTCATCTTATTCTTCAGGTCTGATGAGAATTTCATTCCTGGCCTTCCCTGATCTGTCATGCTATCAATTTATAACATTTTCATTTAATATTGATCCATTTTCCTTTACTTTCAAAATCCATTTTCCCTCTGAATGTAATCAAGCAATTCCTCAAATTCACTAATGGAAAGTAATGGAAATTGGAGGTACCTTATACTAACAAAATAGACATAATTTGATCCAGGTAGTATGCATTTTTAAATTAATATTTCTCTCTTTTATAAGGAATCAGTAATTTTTAAGCAATTAGTAATATGGAAGTAAACTTTAATCATAACTGACATCTGCTGTTGGGGCAATTGACCTTAAATGGCCTTTATCCATACTCGGTAGAAAGATCCTTTAAAACTCTCTTAAGACAGATCGTTGTCTGTTATTTTTGACCTGCAATCATCTTCCATTTGATCAGAAAACGGCTGTGCTTATCATTCAATTTGCAGTGTCCAAAATAACTTTGAATTTATTTTGCTAAAGCATTTTAGAGCTACAAAGCTCACATACTGTCACAGAAGCATATGCATTAACCTCACTTGATGCAAACAATGATCTTGTGAGACAGGCCAGGTAGGTGTTGCTGTTCTCATTTTTATAGCTATGCAACAGAGACTTGGGAGTTAAACTTGACAAAAGCCTCCTAACTGTAAGTGATTGCAGAGTGAAGCCTCAAACCCTTCCTTTTTAGTAAGAGTCCAAATTTTTTCTACTATACCACACCTCATCAAGTGGACATTAGTCTTAAATACCAATAATGTCTTGAATATAGACCAAATATCCTGTAGTCATCAATGTGTAGAAGACTTATAGTTAGTAGCGAGGTGCCATATCAATTAAAGCATTGGACTTGAGGATAGGAAGAACTGGGTCCAAATCTAGCCTCAAACACTTACTAGCTGTGACCCTGAGCAAGTCACTTAACTTCTCTCTGATTCAGTTTCCTTAGTTGTACAATGGGGATAATAATAGTATCTACTTCCCAGAGTTGTTTTGAGGAACAAATTAAATAATATTTATAAAATACATTGCAGCCTTATCTTGTTATATAAATGCTAGTTGTTTTTAGCAGCTAGTTGCTATTATGCTGCTGGTGCTGCTACTACTACTACTACTACTACTACTACTACTACTACTACTACTACTACTACTACTACTACTACTGTATTTCCTTAATTAATTTTGTAATTAATTCACTACCTTTCTTTTTTATCCTCATCATCACCATCATCATTGTCATCCCTAGGAAATGGACTACCTTCAAGATGCTGAAATTTAAATTTCTACTTTGTGATCACAACTTCCTTTTCTTATACCTTTCTAACCTACTCACCTGCACCGACTCTCTTTATTTCCTTATTTATTTTTATTCCACTTTCCTAATTCGTCTCTATTTCCTAATTATTTTATTCAGTGTTTTTTCTTCTCAATTCAATTTTGACCTCATGGAAGTTCACTTCTTTGATTTGATAGCTAGCATTCCAGATCTCCTCAGCCATTTGACCTGTTGCCATACTTACCTTGATTTGTTAGACCTCAAGTCTCAGTATAAACCACCACTCAAATGCTAGTCCATATTCTCATATATTAAAGAAGCGAAGTGACATCAGGTATCTTAAATCTCTGTCTTTTGATTCTGTAATGAGATTAGATTATTTCAATTTTAATGTCTAATCTTCAAACAAAAATTATTATTGTGATTTCTTTTATGAGAAATGTATGCTTTATAATCTCAACAGAGTACCTACTACTATTTGACATACACTTTGTACAGTTCTTACTGAGATCCCAGTTTATTTACTCCATTATCATTCTAATACAGGCCCTCATTATTACTCATATGGACTAATAGGTTTTCTTGTTTCTCCCTTCTCTTTTCTCCAGCCTGCACTTTATATTATTACCAGATTAGTATTCTTTATGAATAAGTTTTATAATGTCATTCCTTTTCTCCAAATGTTTCAATGATTTCCCATTGCTTGAGAAGTGAAATCTAACCTATTAGTCTGGAATTTACTATCCTCTACAAGCTGAAAAATTAGAGACTTTTTTTCCCCATAGAATTGCTTGCACCCTATATTCCAGTAAAATTAAACTACTTCCTGTATTCCATACAGCTTGATTGCTTGATTGATGGCCTGTATTCTCCTAGAGGAAGGCAGTAAGATGCTACAGTGGGTAGAGAATTGGGCCTAGGATCAGGAAAAACTGAGTTCAATTTGACTTACTAGCTGTCTAACCATGGGTAAGTCATTTAAGCCCTATTTGCTTCAGCTTCCTCAACTATAAAATGAGGATAACAATAACTTCCACCTCTACTTCCCAGGCTTGTTGAAAGAATCAAATAAGGTAACAATTGCAAAGTGTTTAGCATAGTGCCTAATATATATTAAGCACTATTATATATATATATATATATATATATATATATATATATATATATATGTTAGCTCATGTACTTGTTTGGCACTTAATACATCATTTCTTCCTCCCTTCTATTTTTCCTTCCTTTGTTTCTGCTATCCTTCCTTTCTTTGTTCCTCTCCCTCTCCCTCCTTTCCTTTATATACTTCCTTACTTCCTTCTTAGCTTCTTTCCTTCTCCCTTCCTTCCCCTCTTCTTCCTTTCTTCATTCTTAGAACAGGCCTTACATAGGATTGGGTGTACATTCTAAAAGACCAGTTATTAAGTTCTTTGTCAAGGTGCCATATCCTTTTACAAGGTTTTGACATCCATGGGACATAGAGAGTCTATTTTCCTTTCTCTGCCAGTGTTTTCATAGTAGTTGCTTGGCAAAGGTTCATTGAAGTGAAGAAAATAGGAAAAACTATTTTTAATGCTTTGTTAACTTGACAGAATTGTTTAAAGGGATTTGAGATTCAATAGACAAAGGGGAAAAAAGAAATAGTCTTGGTCCTTTTAAGAAGAAATTCTGGCTCTTCTGATCATTCTGTTCCTCTGTTCAAGAAGATATAGTGATTTCTCTACAGTTTGGGGGATGAAATAGATTCTTTGGTTTGACAATTGAATCTCTTCACATTCTAACCTCAGCCCTATTTTTCTTCTCTGGTCACACATTACTCCCCCTCACATTCTCTTTGCTCTAGTCAAACCAGCCTAATACTATTCTTTCTCCTACCTCCATGCCTTCACAAAGGCTGTCCCTTGGGCCTTGTATGGTTTTCTTCATTGTCTCTCTACCTCTTGAAACCCATAGTCCCCTTCAAGATTTAGCTCAAGCACCACTTCTCCTCAAGACACCTCTCCTAATTGCCCAATTTTGAGAGTCTCATTTATCTCAAGCAATTATTTTGTGTAGATTCTCAGTTTACTTAACTGTAATATATTAACTGTAATATATTAATGTAAGCTTCTATTTCACTCTTCTATTGATATTTCAAACCTATTTGTATATTGCAGGTGCTTAATTAGTATTTATTAATAGATTGGAAGAATCTAGACTAGGAGGCCTGAGTTAGGATTAAAAAAGATTAAATAATCATGAAGAAAGGAGCTTGAAGAAACAAAAGAAAAAATGTGCTAGTGGCATGATGACTGACTGGTGTCTGATTAAGAAACCCTCACTATCATAACAATTGATGATCACTTTGAAATGTGTAGATTATTCCATTGTTACCATTTATTCCATGGTTATCAAATTTTATATGAAGTGCAGAGTGCACTGGAACAGAAAGGCTATATTTAAACCCTGGCTTTTCCACTTATTAAGAATGAGACTTTGGAGGAGTAGCTAGGTGGTACAGTGGATAAAGCACTGGCCCTGGATTTAGGAGGACTTGAGTTCAAATCTGGCCTCAGACACTTGACACTTACTAGCTGTGTGACCCTGGGAAAATCACTTAACCCTCATTGCCCCACCCAAAAAATAAAAAATAAAGAATGAGACCTTGGACACATCCCTTGACTTAGGAGAGCTACAAATTGATGTATAATATAGTGAAAATATATTTACATTACCTACTTATATACAATCATTAAAAAGAAAATGTATTATAAACTTTCAAGAGCTATGGCAATGTAAATTAGTATTCTATTATATCTATATTGGAAAACTATTTACATAATAAAATATTTTTCTAATTCATTAGTTATTCAATTATTTTTACTTGGAATTTGATAATTGGAAAGAATAATTTAAAGATGCATAAAGATGGTTAATGAAATCTGGAAGAAGAATCAATCAGCATGATTTCTGATAGCCTTACTGTATTGTACAATCTTTGAATAAATACATAATCTAAAAGTAATGTCTGTATTATTAAATCAATACATTACTCCTTTATATTGGTGGGTGTAAAATCATCTGTAATTTTAACTGGGTCCTCAGTAAACTTAGTTCTGCTTTAATTGGACAAATGCATTACCCAGAACATGCCATACAGGATTATGAAATAAAAACCAAAGGACTTATCAGAAAAATGAGTTTAGAAGAATTACACTCAAAAGCTTCAGCAGTGATACATTTAAAAAAAAAGATGGAATAGAAGCACATTTTTATATGTTAAACAGTGATGAGATACATAAAGACTCAAATAATTATTGACAGTATCTTTGGGAAGCTGCTCATCTCTGCCCCAGTTCCCATGAGACCTGGCTGGCTGCAAACTCTTGGGCAAGTTGGACAGGCCCCAATTCCCAGCCTCCAAGGAGGGCCATGGCAGAAGGGTACAACTTTTACATTATTGTATAGAGGTAGGGTTTTCTGCATTTTCTATATTTCACTTGGAATAAATTTTACAGAAGCAAACTGAACATTTTTAGTATGCTTAAATTCTTCTCTAGTATATAAAGTGGGCTGGAAAAAAATAAGATTTTTTAATATGTATCATAGCAGAACTTCCTGCATTTCAATTCTTTCTGGTTGCTTTCTATACTTTTATTTTAACCTGGAAGCTCAGCATTTTGGCTATAATATTCCTGGAAGTAGTCATTTGGGTATCTCAGAAAGTGACTAGAGAATTGTTTCTATTTCTAATTCACCCTTTGAATCTAATAGATCTACATAGTTTTATTTTAAGATTTCTAGAATTGTGATGCTTAGACTCCTTTTTTCTTTAATTTTTAAGTAGTCCAGTGTTTCTTTTTTTTCTTTTGTTTTTTTTTGAGGGGTAATGAGCATTACGTGACTTGCTCAGGGTCACACAGCTAGTTAATGTCAAGTGTCTGAGGCTGGATTTGAATGAAAGTCCTCCTGAATCCAGGGCTGGTGCTTTATTTACTGCACCACCTAGCTGCCCCTCCAGTGATTCTTAATAGGACACCCCACGTCACCCCAATCTCTTGTCCAGGTGAATGACATTTTGATTGAGATACTTTACATTGTTTTCTATTTTTTTCAGCTTTTTGATTTTAAAAATATTTTGTGCTATCTTATGAAGTTATTGGTTTTTATTTGGTACATTCTAATTTTTTGAGAATTTATTGCTTGGGCAAAGTTTTCTACCTCTTGTTCCAAAGATACTAATTCCCTTTTAAGTCTGTCTTCTAGAGTTCCCATTTATTTTCAATTTTTTCTCCTGTGTTCTCATTTTATTGACAAAACATTTTTCAACTATTGCTTCAGCTCTCTCCAAAATTCTAATTGAATTTATGCCAACAATGTGTTCATTTTTTTTTTCCTTTGAGGCTTTATTTATAGATATATTGTGATAATTCTCTTTGGGGTTTGGGTCTTGAGTGTCTCTGTCACCATAAGAAGTTTTCAGAGGATTATAATTATTTTTTGTTTACTCATTCTTTCATCCTGCTTTTTGAATTTGGAGTTGATATTTGGACCAGGTTGTTCACACATCTGGAGGGAAGGTCTAGGCTGCTTTATTGAAGTATTGAATGTTTTGTTATTCCAGAATCTCCAGGGCAGTTTAGCCTGGTGACTTCTCACTTTTCAATACTCCTATAGTGGTCTGATCCAGAACAAGACTTGATTTAAGTCTAGATCACCTGACTTCAAGTTTCTGACTAGGGATGTAGGTTTCCCTTTGGTCTAGAATTACTTCCTTGGTTATTCCTCTGCAAGCTTCAGAATGGTCATGGAAGTAGAACTGAGATCCTCTTTTGCTTCTGAATTGTAGCCACATCACTGCTTCTTTTTTGTTATACAGCTTAGGGCCTTCATTGCCAAATCCCCTTCCACAGTCTAACTTTGAACTATGATCTGGAGTTGGGTAGTGGATGATAAAGCTATCAGTTGGTACACAAACCTGTTTATAGTCTGTATGTGTGTATTTAGGGCGGGGGGGATGTGCCTAGTTCTTTTGCACTGATACATAGTCTTTCTGGGCTTCTTGCTAGACCCCCATCTCCAGCGGTCAAAGATTTACCTATCTGAGACTTTTCCTAAGCTGCCTTAGTTTGGAAAAATGACTTATTCAGACTTTTTTTTTGGGGGGGGGGTATTTCCCCATCAGGATTTTATTTGGTGCATTTTGATATCTGTTTGGAAGAATTTGGGAAAAGGTATTGGATGGGCGAGATCCCTGACAACTTCCTGGTACTATAACACTTGAGATCTCCAGATAACTGATCTTTAATATATTAGGGAAGGGTCCTTTCATATAGAAAAAAATATTTTTAATATAACTAACTTGTACAAGGTAAAAAACCTTTGTATTCATTGAGATTATGCATTGGAAGGGGTGTTGGGCTTGGATTAAGGAAGACCTTGGTCAAAATCTGACTTTAGACACTTATTAGCTATATGACCCTAGGCAAGTCACTTAACCTCTTTCTGTTTCAGTTTCCTCACCTAAAATAGGGGAACCTACTTCCCAGGGTTGTTGTTAAGATCAAATGAGATCATATTTGTAGAGTTCTTAGCACAGCGTCTGGCACTTAAGAATTTAATAAATTGGGTGCAGCTGGGTGTCACAGTGGATAAAGCACCGGCCCTGGATTCAGGAGTACCTGAGTTCAAATCCAGCCTCAGACACTTGACACTTAACTAGCTATGTGACCCTGGGCAAGTCGCTTAACCCTCATTGCCCTGTAAAAAACATGCATAAAAACAAAACAAAAAAAAAGAATTTAATAAATCATTCATTCCTTCTTTCCTTACTTCATATTGAAAAAATTTTATATTTTTCTTCTGAATATTTTGATATTATTTTATTCATGTTGAATATTGCTTGCTTTCCTTATATGATATACAATTCAAATTAAACTGATATTTTGCATACTGCTATGCTGTTGGCAATATTTTACTTAAATGTCATTAGTAAATATTAATATTGTATATCTTTTTTCTGCTTTATCCTTTCCTGGTTTGTTTATCAAGCATATAGTTGTCTTTCTCCAACTTTGAGAAGCTGTTATGCATGATATAGGATTTATTTATTTTTAAATATTTTATAAATTCACTGTTATAGTCACCTATACCAAAACAAACAAACAAACAACAATAACAACAACAACAAAACTTTTGATGTTCATTTATCCCTTACTCATTTTTTTTGAAGATTGGATTATTTAGAGTTCTATTACATTAATTTGCATATTTTTGATATTTTACAAATAATAATTTATTTTGTTTGAGTCAAGTGTGATCTGAATATAATTAAAACCAATATCTGATCATTGTATTTCTTTCCTATTATTAAAGCATTACTACTTACTTCTTATCTTGATAATTGCTCTCTCCCTCTCTCATACAAAAAAGCTAGATCTATCAATTTTAGTAGTCTCTATTAATTCAATTTTCCCTGTTTTAAATTCTATTCATTTTTCTTTTAATGTTTATAATGTATAATTTTGCACTTGTTTGGATATTATCAATTTATTGATTTTCTAATTTTTTGCCTGTTTTGCTAATATGCTTTCAGTGATATTTTCCTCATCACTATTTTATGTCCATCATATATATTTTGATATATTGTCTCACTGTTATTTTCTTTACTATAGCTACTTATTATTTGTAAATTCCTTGAGGAACTATCTTTTTTTTTTTTTAAATCTATGGCACTTAACACAGTGACTGGCATCTACTAGATACTTAATAAATGTTCATTTATTGATTGATATGTATTGAATAACATATTCATTGCTGGTGTTCTATGATTTTGCTTCTATTTAAGTCTACAAATTCCATTCATATTTCCCTTCTTAATTACAACTTTCATTATCTTATAATATTTGTGCATATAACTTTCAACTATGAAACCAGAATCTAAAGATATTCTAATTTACTTTTCCCTTCTCTCTTTTTTTTAATCTAGATTTTTTGTCATCAATAATCATGTTATTAGCTCAAAACTATTGTCACTTTGTTCCTTCAGTGACTCTCAAAGGAGATCTAATGCAGTGCAATCTAATCTTCTCCTTTAAGTGGATAAACCTTGAAACATCACCTAGTCATTTCAAGTTACATAGACTGCTTTGATTTTATTAAGTTGTTTTTTCTTTACTGATTATTCATTTCAAAGGCCCTTTTGAATGTTTTATTTCAGTTATGGCCTGCATGAAAATTGAACTCTAGTGATGATCTATCAATTATTTTAATGGAGGATTTTATTCAACATTGCCAACTGTGATAACACAAGATAAAACTCCAATTATTTTCTTCTTCCCTCTTCCACCCAGTGAAGTTTGTTTTTTAAATGTATCACTATTTATGAGTAGTATTTCTGTGTATTTTTTTCCATATATGTGGGCAGTTTCCTTGCTGGGTATGTGAATCTTTTCTTGGTATTGAAACCTTGTGACTTAGTGACAACTTTACTGAATGAGTGGAGCTTGGATTTCCTCTCTAATGGTGTCCTTTGAATTGTATTAATATGAATTTCATTTTCAATATGCATGCTTGCTTCAGTAGCACATATGCTGAAATTGGAACAATACAGAGAAGATTATCATGGCCCCTTGTGCAAGGATGACATACAAATTTGTGAAATTCCATATTTTCAATATGCAATACTCATGGCTAATTTTATAGCATTAGATCCTGAAATGTAATATTCACCTAAGTTTTAGCTTATTGTCCTAGAGGTCAGCTCTCCTCAGGTTGTCCTTATTACTTCTGTCTTCTAGGTGTTGCTTTAATTTGAAAAGACCTCAAAAGTGAATTTCATTCTTTTTTTCCTCCTTCCTTCCTTCATTCCCTCCCTCCTTCCTTCCTTCCTTCTATCTTACCTTCCTTCTTTCCATGATTTGATATTGCTAATATTTTGTTTGTTGTTACACTTTTGAGATTTTTCTGTTTCTTCCACTTTTCATAGTATTTCTCATCATTACATTTTCTACCATCTGTCTTTTTGAATTTTGACCTCTAATTTCTCTCCTCATATATATCTTTTAATCATCAATATGTTTCTGAAACATTCTTAATATTCTTGTGTTTGTTGTACATTTGTTTTATGGGATCTACTTTTCTTTACTGTATTGTTTGGTAGTGGTTGGTGCCTTTTTGATGAATCCATTTTGTGAATTTATCATAAAAGCAATTTCATGCCCATATTTAGTCATTAGTTATTTCTATTTTCTGGATTTGTCTGCTTTATTTTTTTGAATACCTTTTATTTTTTACTGAAAATCAGGTATATTTTCTCTTAGAAATTGATAACCAAAAGAAGATTCCTCTTTATCTCCAGTTCTCCTATAGCATATGGAGACAGCTACTTAAATAATGAGGGAAAGCCATTTTTTGAGTATTCATTATCCTAAATCAGTTTGGGTTCCATCACTGTTATGTCCTGTTCTGATTTTAATTATTATTATTTTGCTTGATTAGAAGAGCAGCTGCAGCTGAAAATGAAATTGTTTCTGTCCTGTTTTAGTGTTTATTCTCTTATTTTATCAATAGGCATTTCTAGTAATTAGATTATTATTTACTTCATAACCTGAAGCTCAGAAGTCATTGTCAGCCTTTAGAAGCATCTGTATGTATCCACATAGTCATAAAATATCATTTCTAGAATCTGAGTGTTTTTACAACATTTCAATGAATAGTGCCTTAGCATTCCTATTTACAGTTACTAAGCAATGTAAAAGTTTAAAATTTCAGAAGCTCAACAAGCATTACTGACATTTAAAAAGATATGGTTGAAGTTATACCCTGTGTAGGATGAAACATAAATTCCATCTCCATTCAGAAGGGTTCTGTGGGTTCTGGTCTTCTACCTCCCAAAACTAAATTTTTTTGAGCTTTTTTTCGTGGAAACAAACAGCCCTTGTCAATAGTTCTCTTCAACATCCTTTCTTTGTAGTGAATAGTATAAAAAAGTATGTACTTAGGTAGACATTAAGAATCATTTATCAGGGGCACCTAGGTGGTGAAGTGGATAAAGCACCAGCCAAAGATTCAAGAGGACCTGAGTTCAAATCCAGCCTCAGATACATGAGACTTACTAGCTCTGTGACCTTGGGCAAGTCCCTTAACCCTCATCGCCCCACAAAAAAAAATCATATATCTATCTATCCGTCTCTATATTTCCTCTATCTAATCATCTATCTTTCTATCTATCTGGGGAGGGGGGAGGCAGGAGTTTGGTCTATAGCGTATCCAAATTGTACTGACACAGGCATAGAGTACAGATTTCTCCAACTTGACAAATATATATATATATAATCTCCCTCTCTATGCCCCCAATGCCCCCTATTTTGTTCTCCTATGTTCATAATACCATTCTAGCAAGAAAACATTTTTCTTTTCTTCAAGGCCAACAGTTACAACTTTTTAAACACTGAATCCCTAAGCAAGTCATTCTATTCCCCATTCCCACACACTCATAAATCTTTTCAATTAGTTAGATTCTTAGCCCAGGCTAGATTCCTAATCTGTTTTCTTCCAACTTTTCTCACAGTAAACTCTATCCTATTTTTTTAATGCCATTTGTTCTTTGACTAAATTGGTAAAACATTTTTTTTCTTTTGTTCACAAATACATTTCGCTGTCTTTCCTATTTTTCTGATCCTACTGTAAATTTAAGCTATATCTTGACACCAATTAGTTTTCTGATCCTTTCTAATCTTTAGTTATTTCCAACAAAATATCTGTGAACTATGATTTCATCACTAGGTGGTGTGTGTGTATGCATGTATATTTTTCTTAGTATATGAAGATTATATTTTATAATATAAGTAATGAATTACATATATTATGTATATATGTAAATTTCAAGTAAGAATTAAATTAATTATAAATACTTATTTCCAAGTTTACTGATAAATCTTCAGGAACTTTCCCTTGTCTCCTTAGCACCTTTCACATTCTCTTGCTTTGTATTCAAGGTCTTTCACATCTGACAGCAATTACTTTTCTTTTTCTTTCTTTCTTTTTTCTTTGCATTTTTATTTATTTTTTTTCCGTTACATGTAAAGATAGTTCTCAACTTTTGTTTATACAAGCTTTCCAATTTCAGACTTTTCTCCTTCCCTCCCCTCCCTCCCCCCTCCCCCAGACAGCAGGCAATCTGATACAGGTCATATATATACACATAATAACATTAATCCTATAATTAGTTTTCTTAATATTACAAGTAAGAGAAAAAAGTATATATTATAATATGTAATAAATTTAATGTGTATTATATAATATATGTATATAAATACGTGTGCGAATATATGCATATATAAAGGGATACAGATTTTTATTCATTTACTTCTTAAATGAAAATATATGTATATACAAATGCAAATATGCACATACATATATGCATTTGCATAAACACATATAGTTGCTGCCAGATATGAAAGAACATTGAAAAGCAAGCAAGAGAAAAACAAAGGTACTCAGGAAGTAAGAAAGAGACAGAGAGTCCTAATGAAGATGTATTGGTTAACAGAAATAAGAATTTTTACATTCATTTAATCCTTACATAAAATTTACATAGCAATTTAAAAATATAACAAAATAATAAAAATTAACATAATTTAAAAATAGTTCAATTATTTTAAATTATCACATTGAAAGAACCAAATTATTAAGCAATGCTATTTCCAACACAGTTATGATGGAAGTCATGTAAGCTAATAAATTTTAAATAATTCCCTTAATTTTTAATGGGTTCTGATTGTGATAGTTCAGCTCTACTAAGGATGAGAATAAAAGCAATATTCTAAGCAAAATGTGAGTGAGTGTGACAGTTCATCAATTTAAGAAAATATTTAGCTGCTTTTAAATGTTAGCAGCAAGACAAGTATTTTTTTACAAATTTATAAACTGCATTTTTGTTTGCCATATTTTATCTTCTTTCTAATAAACTAAGCTAAAAATATTATAACCATACCTACTCAATTCAGATTTAATAAGTTTCTGAAAATTTGTGTCAAATGTTATCTAAGGGGCAGCTAGGTGTCACAGTAGATAGAGCACCAGACCTGAGTTCAAATCCAGTCTCAAACCCTTGACACTTACTAGCTGTGTGACCCTGGGCAAGGCACTTAACCCCAATTGCCTTACCAAAAAACAAAACAAAACAAATGTTATCTAAAAGATTTCTTTTGTATCTGCTTAACATTCAGCATGAGAGACCAAAATGGATACTTGGACATAAAACACTTTGTCTTGGCACCACCACTTACAAGCTATTACCTCCCTTGGTTTATTTAATTGAAACACTGTAACAATTGTTGAATTGCTTATCTTCAAGGTTGTTATGCAGATCAAATAAATCAATGAATATAATGGTCTGAAACATCAAAGTTTTATAAATGTTAACTATTAAATTACACATAATTATTAATGATACAGAATCCTATAAGGAGACATCCATTTCAATTCAAAACAAATATTATTATCCATTATGTGTAAGGGAATACAGCATAAGTTCACTATGGTGTGATGAGTAGCTGGCAAAACCCATTGCATATTATATGTAGTTTCCACCTTTTCTCTACAGATAATTGTTCTCTTACCTGTACTGTTCATTACTAGATCATACATTGTGATTCACTTATTTGGCTTAGAGGAAAGGGTATATTGGGTCAGTAATATAAAATTTAAATAATGAAGAAGAAATTATTAAAATAATTTCCTCCAGCCCTTGTTTTATGATTTTTTTCCTATTTTCCTACATCTTAAAAAGGAGACAAATGATGTAAACTTTTGATTTTAACTCACATCACCCTACTTTTCCTTTATATTATTTTTGTAATTTCTTATTTTTTGTGATGTTTTAATTATCTCTCTTTGATTGAACATGCATCTTCTCTCATTAATTTTTTTTTTGGCGGGGTAATGGGGGCTAAGTGACTTGCCCAGGGTCACACAGCTAGTAAGTGTCAAGTGTCTGAGGCTGGATTTGAACTCAGATACTCCTGAATCCAGGGCCAGGGCTTTATCCACTGTGCCAGGTAGCTGCCCCTTCTCTCATTAATTTTTAAACTCAAGTTGGCACACATTGCCATTTTTGTTTCCAGCTCAATCTCCATTTTCAGGAATATACTATTCAATTCCATTATGCAACTTCTTTTAGCTGAAGAATAATATCAAATTATTCAAATTTATTTCTGATACAGTTTAAGCTCCTTCTTCTGGGTGACTACAATAAAACTGTTAAACATAAAGCCTATGTTTCTTGGATAGTTAAACACATCCTTGCCCCTACCTCCATGCTGCCTTGTCTTCCATGCTCCCAGTCTTCTTTGGTTCTCCTGTATGATGGTTTCTCATCAGAATTTATGAGTCCTGGTACGCAATATTATAGTTATATATTGTATCATGACATTCATAGTATGTTTTGTTTGTTTTTGAAATACTGCTGTGAAACTTATAATACTTATGTTATGTCTGTATTTTCAAGGTCCTCTATTTTTAGTTTTTATCGAATTCTTGTTTTCTTTTAAGATTGTTGTCATTTCTTTCATATGTGCCCAATTTCACTATGCTTCAGTATTTTTGAATTCTAAATCTCAATTTTTCAATTCTTTGCTATGATTCCCCAGTATAAATTCATTTTTTTCCCTAATCTCTTACTTGAGTTTTAAAATCCTTTGTTGTGAGCACTGAGTTCTGATGTAGATCCATTCCTATTTTTCATTCTTTTATTTTTGGACTGAATTTCTTTTTTTTAATAATGATTTTTTTGGTTGTTATATGCTTTCTTGGGAGTCAAAAGGGGTCTCAATTCCCTAGACCTTGGCTTATTTTTCTTTGTGTTGTATAACTTATAAAGACAAATTTGAATTTCCCTAAGACTATTTAATTATTTCTTTTGGTTTAAGTGTGTTGTGCATAAATTCATTTTCCTACCAGAACATCCCTGATTTTATTTAATTGGAGAGTTTTTTTCCTTAATCTTTCTTCTATCAAAGAAGTTCTTAACCTTTCCTTATTTCATGGATTGCTTTGACATCTAATCACACACACACACACACACACACACACACACACAAACTATTCAGAATAATGTTTTAAATGCATAGGATCAGAATTTTTCAGGACTGGAGAATTGAAGTGGCTTAGAGGATGGAAATAATATTCATCTTGCTGGTCACGTGACATATTATTTTTAATTATGTTTACTCAATTCCTTTCTAAAAAAAAAAAAACTTGTGCCATTTCTCATCAGGTACTTTGATACATTGCAACCTATCTTTGTAACAAATATGGTCAAGCAAAACAAAACCATACATTGAAAATATATGAAAATGTGTGTCCTATTCTGTACTTCTCTCTCAAGAGATGAGAGAAATTTTCCCTATATATTTTCCAGTTGCAACATTGTGTGTTGATCAACTGTGATATATTTGACTCTTCTCAGCAATACAATGGTCCAAGATAGTTCCAAAGCACTCATGAAGAAAAGTGTTCTCCAAATCCAAAAAACAAACAAAGAAACAAAACCTGTGGAATCTAGATGTAGATTGAACCATACAATTTCTACTTTTTTGTTTTTCCTTAAGTTTTTCCCCTTTGCTCTGATTCTTCTTTCATAGCATGTCTAATGCAGAATTCTGTTTAATATGATTGTACATATATAAGCTATATCAGATTGCTTGCTGTCTTGAGGAGGGGGGATGGACGGGAGGGAGGGAGAAAAATTTGAATCTAGAAATCTTATAAAAACAAATGTTGAAAACTATCTCTACATGAAATAAAAAATAATAAAATACTTTTATGATAAAAAATTTCAAGTTGTGATTGCTTCATTGATCAGATATTTATGAAGCCTAGAAACATTCTTTTCTTTTACACTGTTGAGTTAACTGTATAAAGTGTCCCCTCATTCTGTTTTTGTCAATTTTTCTATGAATTCATACAAGTCTTTACATTTTTCCCTAAATTTTGCATATATACACATAATGCACTTAATGCAATTAAACCACTCGGAAACATTCATATACCACAGTTTGTTTAGCCAATATCCACTTGATGGGCACCTACATTTTGCCACTTGTTTGTTTTTGTTTTTTTTTAAGTACTGCTATATTTTATATCTACACACATACGATATTTTTCTTTTTTTTACCTTTTTATTGTATAGGTTTGGATCAATGTTTAGTTTAGTTTAGTAATTGCTTTGGTATAAATATGATCCCTCCCTCTCCCTGAATTGTTACACCACTTAACTCCACAAGCAATGCATTAATATAACTCTGTTTTCACAATCCCTCCATATCATACTATATGACATATGCTATATCACAAAACTATATGCAATATAGTATGTATATATTACATATGTTAGTCAGCAGTCAGTCGCCTTATCCAATTCAATCACTTTAAATTAATCTCCAGGTGGGTTCCTGAATATCTGCTAAATCTCATCTATCACATTCCATTATCTTGACACAACTATAAAATTGTATAATCTTCTACCATGTTTGCCAACTAATATATCTGTTTTAATTGATATTTATTTTATAATTTATCATTTTGAACATCATTCACAGGGTTGATGATAGCATATATATGTATATACCTATATATATATATATACACCTATGTATACCTATATATATACACACACACATATATATATATACACATACACATACATGTTTGTGTGTGTGTGTAATTTTGGAAACTGATTATAGCTCTAGACCAAAAAACAGCTGGGGCAATACTTCTGTTTTTTTAACATATATATATATATATATATATAATGTTCCTATATATCTTGGAAATCAGATCATTCTCAAAGATATTTACTCTAAAGAATTTTCTTCATTAAACATTTCTCCTCTAATTCTAGCTGCATTAATTTTGTATGCTAAAAGCTAATCTATATTACATAGATGGTACTATTTCTGCTATTGCTTACTCAGTTGAGAATTTTCCTCCTAACCATAGTTTTGCAAGAAACCTCCATTTATATGTTTTATTTTGAGATGGCACCCTACTTTTCCAACTTAATTGCATAGTGCTTATACCTTACACATGGACCTACACACAGGATACAATAATTGAAAAATACTAAACATTTGTTATGTACCTACTATATGACAGGAATTGTGCTAAATGTTACAAATACAAAGAAAAAGAAAAGAAAGACAGCCTCTGCCCTTAAGAAGCTTACAATCTAATGAAGGAAGACAATACACAAAAACAGGAAGCTGAAAGGCCAGGGGGTGGTGGAGCCAACTGATGATATTCTTGAGATGTGAGTACCAAAGCTGACAATCTCTGTGATGATGTTTCCTGATGATGAACATATCCTGGGGGGAGCATGAATAGTGCAGAATTTAAACCAAAAAGAAGAGCTGGTGTGAAAGGGAGAATTAAGAGGGAATTCTGAGCTCTCTATAAAAGAAGGCTTTGGGATGAATCTTTACTCAGTACTCTAGCCCTGCAATCAGAGGGGTGAGAAGGTAGCTGAGCTGACTGATTATGTAGGAGTATCAAGGTTGAAGCAATATCCATAATTATGAACTTCCTAGTGATGATGTTATCCCGAGAATCATGACGATGCTAGGATCAAAACCAAGACGGATGACTGATAGTAAATAAAGAGTTTACTGGGATTCTGCATCCTTTATAAAGACAGGATTAGCTGGGGTACGACCTTGGAAGAACTAAGGACTTACAAATTTCTAGAAGTATCTCTTAAAACAGCTTCACAAACCCCCTGAAAGCTTGGGACAGTGTGCCCTCCACCCTGGAAGCAGGGCAAACTTTAACAGAGCATTCAAAGTCAGGGGAGCAGCTAGGTGGTGCAGTGGATAAAGCACCAGCCCTGGATTCAGGAGCACCTGAGTTTAAATCTGGCCTCAGACACACTTGACACTAGCTTTGTGACCTCCCAAAAACAAAATAAAACAAAAATAGCAAAGAATAAAGCATTCAAAGTCAAGAAACAGGCAGGGAAAATTAGCAAACAGAAAAAAATGCTGACCCTAGAAAGTTTCTGTGATGACAAGGAAGATCTAAATATGCCCTAAGAAGAAGATAACAACATCAAAGCTCTTACATTCGTAGATTCCAAGAAAAATATGAATTGGTCTCAGTCCAAAGAAGGGTGCAAAAAGGACTTTGAAGATAAAGAGAGAAAGAGGAAAAAATAGAAAGAGAAATGAGAGTGATGCAAGAAAATCATGGAAGAAAAGGGCAATAGCTTGGTAAAGGAAACACAAAAGAAATCCTGAAAAAATAACTCTTTAAAAAATATACTGGGCCAAATGTTAAAAGAGCTACAAAAAGCCAATGTGGGAAAGAATATCCTGAAAAGTCAAATTGGACAAATGGAAAAGGAGGTACAAAAGCTCTCTGAAGAAAGTAATTCCATAAACATTACATTTAAGCAAATGGAAGTTAGTGACTTTATAATAAACCAAGACACAATAAAGCAAATCCAAATGAATTTTTAAAATGGTAATGTGAAATATCTTCTTGGAAAAACTGCTGACCTAGAAAATAGATACAGGAGAGATAATTTAAAATTATTGTATTGCCTGAAAGACATGATCAAAAAAAAGGAGCCTAGATATCATCTTCCAGTCAATTTTCAGGGAAAAATTCCCCAATATTCTAGAACCAGAAGATAAAATTAGAAATTGAAAGAATACACCAATCACTTCCTGAAAGAGATCCCAAAATGAAAACTCCTAGGAATATTAGAGCCAAATTCCAGAGCTTCCAGGTCAAGGAGGAAACATTGCAATCTGCCAAAAAGAAACAATTCAAATACTGTGAACCCACAGTCAGGATAACACAAGATCTAGCAGCTTCTACATGAAAGGATTGGAGGGCTTGGAATATAATTTTCCAAAGGGCAAAGGAACTGGGATTACAACCAAGAATCACCTACTCAGTCAAACTGAATATAATCTTCCAGGGGGAAAAATGGGAATTCAATGAAAGAGAGGATTTTTCAGGCATTCTTGATGAAACAGAGATGGATAGGTATGTCTTTCAAATACAAGATCATAAAGAAGCATAAAAAAGGTAAACAGGAAAAAGAAATCATAGGCGATATTAAAAGGTTAAATTGATTACATTCCTACATGGGAAGATAATACTTATAACTCATAAGAACTTTGTCATTATTAGGGTAGCTGAATGGAGTATATTTAGAAAGAGGGCACAGGTTTGAATTGAATATAAAATAAAATTAAGGGATGAGAGGAATGCCCTGGGAGAAAGGGAAAGGGAGAGGGAATGGGGTAAAATATCTCACCTAAAAGAAACAAGAAAAAGCTTATACAGTTGAGGGGAAGATGGGGGAGGTGTGGGGGAGTGAGTGAATGTTACTCTCATTAGAATTGGCTCAAAGAGGGAATAACATACACATTCAATTATGAATAGTAATCTATCTTACCCTGCAGGAAAGTAGGAGGGAAAGGGGATAAGGAGGGGAGGGGTGTTTAGAAGAGAGGGCAGATTGGGGGAGGGGGCAGTCAGAAGCAAAACACTTTTGAGGAGGGGAAGGGTGAAAGAAGATAGAAAATAGAGTAAATATCATGGGGAGTGAATAGGATAGAGGGAAATACAATTAGCAACACTAACTGAGAAAAAATTGAAGCAAGTTTGTCTGACAGGACTCATTTCTCGAGCACATAGAGAGCTGAGTCAAATTTATTAAAATTAGAGCCATTTCCCAAGTGATAGATGATCAAAAGATATGAAGTTTTCAAATGAAATAATCAAAGTTAGCTACAGCCTTATGAAAAAGTGTTCTAACTCACTATTAATTGGAGAGATGCAGGTAAAAACAATTCTGGGGTACTACTTCATACCCACTGGATGGGATAACAGGACCTCAGAGGAAAATGACAAATGTGTAGGGGATTTGGGGAAAATGAGGCATTAATGCACTCTTGACGAATTTGTAAAATGATTCAAACATTCTGTAGAGCAATTTGGAACAATGGCCAAAGGGCTATAAAACCATGTGTACTCTTTGACCTAGTAATACCACTACTAGATTGGTATCCAAAAAGAGATAAAAAACAAAAAGTTGAATTCGAAATTGAGGAGATGCCCATCAATTGGGGAATAGCTGAACAAATTGTGGGATGAGATTATGATGGAACACTATTGTGCTATAAGAAAGGATGAGCAGGATGCTATAAGAAAAACCTGCAAGTACTTACATAAGCTGATGCAAATTGAAATGTACTGTATACAAAATAATAGCAATATTGTAAGAAGATCAGCTGTGAATGACAACTATTTTCAGCAATATAAAGATCCAAGACAACTCTGAAGGACTTATGAAAAATGCAGTCCATCTCCAGAGAAAAAACTGATGGTGTCTTGCTAAGGGCTAAAATTCTAGCTAAACTATCTAAAATATCTAATGAGTGGTCACAAATAGATTATAAGCTTTAGCAAGAGTTAGACTTTTAAGCATTTATTAAGGAGAATAAGAATTTGGTAAAGAGAGAGAGAAAGACCTAGATTACTATCTATTAAAAGGGAAAGCACATTTCTAGCTCCCTTCTCCACCAGCTTCCTCAGGAAAAAAAAGCAAGAATCAGAGCGCCAGGTTCCCCCTTCTTCCTCCCACTACCAAATGTCACTTTTTGTTGCCGAAGAAAAGACGCATGGTCTTGTCCTCTGAGATGTTCACCTCGTTTCTACAGTAAGTCTCCAGCAGGTGGTGTCATTCCAATCATTACAGTCTGGATACAGATTGAAGTATATATATATAATTTCCATTTTATATATTTAATTTCCTTTTTCATAAGGTTTTTTTTGGTCTTTTTTCTTTCACAACCTGACTAATGTGGAAACGTTTTGCATGACTACACATATGTAAATTATATTGAATTGCTTTCATTTTTTAAGGGGAGGTGGGGAGGGAGGGAGCAAGAGAATTTAGAACACAAAACTTAAAAAATTGATGTTTTACATGTAATTATGTGGGGGAAATAAAATTCTAAATGAATAGGGAAAAAAGAGAGGGGCTTACGTAAAAGTTTTGTACAAAAGTACAACGATAACCTCAGCATACACTCATTGCACTCTCATGCTTCTATACCTTTGATTTGGTGATTCTATTCTCCATGCTTGCTACCATTACTGTCTTTTTATGCTTGGTTTCCTCAAAGCTTCTAGTGCAGTAGACATAATAAGTACTCAATAAACATGTATTGATGCAATCTACTTGTATGTGTTACAATATAAATGAATACACACATTTTCTTTATTAATTAGATTGATACAATTTAAGAATTTGAAGGATAACTAAGAGCATGAAGGACTTCAGGCACAATAATTTGTTTTATGTTGGTACTCATGGAAAGAAAAGTTTAGGAAATATATTTTCAATTGACATGAAAAAAAGACCAGTTCATTAGCTTTCATCATATCACAAATATACATTCTTTAGCTTTTGTATGTTGTTAGGAAAAAAAAAAAGTAATTTCAGGCCAAAGGGCTTGGATAGGATTTTTTTTTTTTTTTTAGTGAGGCAATTGGGGTTAAGTGACTTGCCCAGGGTCACACAACTAGTAAGTGTTAAGTGTCTGAGGCCGGATTTGAACTCAGGTACTCCTGACTCCAGGGCTGGTGCTCTATCCACTGCGCCACCTAGCTGCCCCTTGAATAGGATTTTGATAAATAAATGATCATTGGACAAGGATCTGAATAATGTTGAGAATAGCAGAAGTAACTAGATTTTATAATGAACAGCAGAATATTCTTAATGGAGTAACAAAGTTGAAAATGTGATGTTTAACAACATAATTATATTAATTTAAATGTTTATAGGCAAGTCTTTTTTTAGAGAAAAGTTATTTTTGTTAACAATTTTCAACAAATACATTAAATACCTCAATTATCTAAACACAGTCTATCTAAGATAATTACTCACTTTAACAAATAGCTTCCAGAAATGTTTATGGTTTGGGAATCTACCATAAGCAAGACAGTGTATTAGGTGCTGCTACAAATGACAAGCTTAATAAAACATAGCCCTTGATCTAAAGAGTTTTAATCCAGTAGAAAGGAATAACATATTAACATAAATGAATATAGTAATAATATATCATATTTATGCAAACAGTAAACTGACAAGACGAACCAAATTTGCTGCCTATAGAGCATGCATCCTGAATACCTTACTGTATGGCAGCAAAACATGGACTACATATACTAGACAAGAGAAGAAGCTTAACAGCTTCTATATGCACTGCCTTTGGCACATCCTTGG
This sequence comes from Dromiciops gliroides, assembly GCF_019393635.1. NCBI lineage: Eukaryota > Metazoa > Chordata > Mammalia > Microbiotheria > Microbiotheriidae > Dromiciops > Dromiciops gliroides. The sequence goes on along the minus strand of NC_057861.1, from coordinate 208,849,216 downwards.
CGTATCTTGATCAGATAGGATCACCAACACAGAAGTGCTCAAACGCATGCAACTTCTGAGTATCTACACACTACTGAAACAAAGACGGCTGGGCTGACTTGGTCACATGCACCACATGCACGACGGGTGCATTCCTAAAGACCTACTCTATGGCGAGTTAGCCTCAGGCCAAAGACCTGCTGGATGCCCCCAGCTTCACTACAGAGATGTATGCAAGCAACACTTGAGGGCTCTGGGAATAGACACCAGCAGCTGGGAGGAGATGGCCAAGGATGGTGCCTGATGGAGTTCAGTACTCAGGGGCAGCTTGCGCGCAGCTGAGATGAGCCTCCAAGCTCTGGAGGAAGAAAAATGAATGAAACGCAGGAACCGACGGGCAACAGAGAGTGCAGTCTTCTGATGTCCTCATTGCAGCAGGAGCTGCGGCTCCCATATCAGTCTGCACAGCCACACTGTGACCTGTGGCTCTTCAAGGCGATGATCCATGGTCATCCACAACTGATGGAAGCCTACTACTACTACTATTATAGTACTTTATACTTTGCAAAGTAATTTTTCATATTCCAGCAGTCCTATGAATTAGATAATAAAAACATTATCATTTTGTAAAACAGAATCTTTATGATCACAGATTGAGAGTTAATATGGATCATAAAAGTTATCTTCTATACACACTTTCATGTTTCCTTTTTTACAGATGAGTATTTGATTTTTACGTGTTAAATGACTTGCCCAAGATAACAGATATCAGTCATTGAATCAAACAATTAATGAACATTTATTAAGAACTTCTTAATTGCCAGGCACTACAGTAGTTAAACCATTTACCCTAGCAGGCTCTGAGGTGTTTTGGTCATTTTTTTGTTTGTTTCTTTTTAGGATGAAGTAGTTAAAAAAGATTGTTTTTAAGGTCCCATCTAGTTCTAGATCTATTTCATTGTGATCTACTAAATTTAAGGTTCTCTCTGCTCCTACATCTTATTCCCTCTTGTACACAGGCTTATACATAGACTATGGATAGGTTTGATAATTCTCATTAATGTTTCCCCTCAATTAGTATGGAAAAACTGGATACATACATACATACATACATACATACATACATACAGATGTAGAGATATATATAATAAATATGCACATACATATACATACATGAGTGTACACACATACATATATGTATGCAGTGTTGTTTTGGGGGTTTTGCCTTATAAATATAGAAATGTATTAATGATAACTGATTTTGCTAGAGATAGACTTTTTAATAATATGTGGAAAAGATGGTCTTTAAGTGTAAAAATAAAAATAAAGACTCATCAAATTATCATGAATTTGTAAGAAGATTTAGCTTACATGAGTACAAATATGATTAGTAAACATAATTACCCAATAAAATGTATATATAGATGTGGGAGATTCAATGGGGATTTTGCGCATAGTTTTACACCAGTCAAATTGGTTATGAGGGAGGAATAAAAAAAGTTAACAAACCAATTTAAGCATGAAAATTGTAATAAAAACACATAAGAAAATGAAAAGCACCCAATCATCTTTTATGAGGGCAAATCAACTTTGAAACTGATTTCAAGAGGAAAAGCTAATATTTTGCTGATAAGCTATAATTTTCTGCTTAATAATTATCTTTTAAGAAACAGTCACATTTTATTAAAATGACTAATTAACTCACTGTACTGCTGTGCTAATAGCAAAGGAATCATGCTAATTGAATGTAGATAGCCAGAGTTTTTAGGAGAAGAGAAAGGTTAAATGGTATATAGGGTCTCCATACACCACAGTGCAATTTAAATGCAAATGGGAACCAAAAACATTCACCTTCAACAACCTCCTTGTACAGAGGCAAAAAAAAAAAAAAGTATGGGAATATGCTGTCCAATGTAAGAAAGAAGGGAAATTCATGGTGAGTTTCTAAAGAGACTCAAAGAGAAGCTGGACTCTTTTTAAGGATGGGGTAGGGCTTCCATTCCATAAAGATAGGAATACAAAATCTCAGAGACAAGTGAATGAGATTCTTTCATTCTAGAAGGCCAAAGGGAATGGGGAAATCTCAAGATATTCCTTCCATGGGACTCAAAAGTCAGCTTGGAAATTTCTCCTTGTAACTATATGACCATTTTGCCCAATTCCTTTAAAGCAAAAGAGATTTTCTTACTTTTTAATATAGATGCAATTTAATTGAACATATGTCAGATTGCTGGTAGAAATCCTATTTCATGGATGTTTTCTAAATAGCAATGAACTCAGGAAAGTTTCTTTAACCACTAGGCAACTGTTTCAGAATATCAGTAACATAAAAGATCCTTACTTTCTGGGGGTATAGTTAGGAAGTTTCCTCCTAAGAAGCTCCCGATAACAATGAAATAACATGTCTAGTGCCTCAAAAAGAAATCATCACCACTTCCATTATGTCAAACTCACTTATGCAGGTGGCTAAGCTATTTCTGCCAAGACTGTTGTTCAGTGTCAAATCAATGTTTGATTAAAGGAGTAGAGCAAATGGGCAAATGATGAAAGTTCAAGAATAATTATGGAAGTCTCATTTTATCCCCTGACAGCTGATGTTAGAGGAAATCATTCGTAAGTAACTGTGTATTAATCCCAAATAGAATCCCAGATCAGTGGTGAGAAAGACAATTAAAACTCTGTAACTGAAGCAACCCTGGTTGCTAGGAGAAAAATTATATTTAAACCAGATAAGATCTTTGGAGAAAATACCTGAGAAGGCACTTTTGTGGGTCTCTGACTATGTGAAACCCATAAGGTTTATTTGCAAAAGAAAAAAAAATGTGTAAATCTTAAAATGCTATATACATGTAAGATTTGGTTTATTTTTAACCAGAGCTGTAATCATATCAGTTGAGAGCACCCAGTTAGGAAACTCCCCTTACCAATGTAGGTCAGCACCTTCTGTGGAAATTACAGTCATAAGGAGTTTCCTTGGTATACTGAGAGGTTAAAGATCTTGCCTATAGTCACACAGCCATAATAGGGCTGAGGCCTAACTTGAATCTAGTTCTTCTCGATTCTGAGTTCTACTCTTTATCCATCATACCCCACAGTCTCTCAAATTATTGTTATTACTATTTTCTAAATACAGAAACTGTCAAGTAGAAAGCACAGTGGTATCTGGATTCAGATATGAATCCGCTAATTATTCATTTTTTGACCTCAGAAGAACTCCATAACCTCTGAGGGTATCAATTTTTTCATCTATAATATCTGCAGGTTGGATTGTGTGATTTTTCAAAGTCCCTTCCATCCCTTAAATTCCATAGTATGATTTAATCTTTCAAAACTATATGGTGCATAAGAAAAAAGCACACACTCCAATATTCCAAGGTAGAGATCTTAAAGTATCATACCAAAAGCAAGGAATTAAGTCATGTCTGAATTAATTTTCAACCCCATGATATCTCAATTGAAATGCCATCCATAAATAAAACTCTCTATGATTCAACATGAGTCACAAAGAGAAATCTTAACTAAGACACCTCTATAAAACTGCTTAGAAAACACCTTTTCAGTGTATCTATAATGACTAAAATTGTAATAGCTCTCTCTCTCCAGACAAACACACACACACACACACACACACACACACTTATCCTTTCTTCCTGGATTATTCTGTGCCTGAATCTGCTTAACACTGAAACAACTGGTTAATTCAGAAGAAATATGAATTGTGCTGGCTCTTCTAATTTCATGCAGATAAAACCAGTTGATTAATCAAATCTTTAGTTTTAACTAGTTTATAAGTTCTCAGGCAGGACAACTTTTGTATCTTCTAATTTTAGTATAGGTTTTAGCACATAATAGGTATCTAAGAACTGCTTCTTAATGTGTATCTATACATATGTGTGTGTTTACTAAATATTCTATGTTATTGTTGACTAAGTTTTATGCATGTAAGTTTCTACCCAAAAGGGTAGGAACTATTTTCCCTTTTTATACCCAGAGTCTAGGATATTAGATACTCAATAAATGTTTTTAATAGAATTATTCAAATGGAAAATAGACAAAGAAGAGATGTACTAAAATAAATCCCTGATAATATATGTGAATATTAAATACAAATTAGTTTGTTTTGTTGATTCCTTGGCTACAGTCATAACTCACAGCAGTCTATAACTTCCAGAAAAAACAGATGCTATCTCTCCTAACATGAAATGAAAAAGGCATTGAAACACCACTACCATACTTATCGGGTGTTACTGCCCTTCATTTTGGTATTTATAATTTATAGCAAGTAACCCCTGAATAATGAACATGTATATTGGCACTTGAGAAATGGACCAATGAGAAAGCAAACATGAAGGAAAATCCTATAATGACCTATTAATGCCTTCTAATTATGATTTATGATTTTACAAAGAGACTAAATGTTCACTAAAAAAAGCCTAGATAAATCTTCCAACTTGAATCTTGATTTTGTTTTTTCTTCTGAACATATACGAACATATAGTAAGAATGGTTTTGTAACCAAATTGGCCAATGGAGGCCAATATGCATGCTCCAAAGAATTGGGTTTATTGTCATGTTCCCCTTGTGTTTTATTTTTAACTAGACTGAAAGCTCCTCCAGGTCATCTGATCCAAAATATAATGTTCATTGACATACAACTAGACTGTTTCTAGTCATACATGTAGTTGATGCCTACCACAGGATGAAAAACAGGGTGTTGACAAGCTACAAGAATGAATGGATGACACTGTTACACCCTTCTCCCATATCTTAATGGCATGCTATCCAAAAAAAAAAAAAATACAAAAAATGTAGCCGAGATGTAATCACATCACAACATTCCTCCATATCTATCAGGTGAGAAGAGGATATAATGAATATATTTCCTTTGTCATATCAGTATTCTAACTGCTGTGGCATGCCTCCATAAGATATAAGGAAACAGAGAAATGTTATTCGCAATTTTGGTATCTTGTATCTCTCTTTGAAACAACAGCAATTAATGGGAAGTTGTTACAGAACTGGGCATCATGCATGATCAACTCAATTAGCCTTTGTGTTCCTTCTATCATCACTGATGTGTTGGAAGAGGGTGAGGGATTTCTGCCTTTAAAGAGGAATATTAGAAATATATTAGGAGGCAAGAGTATTGGCCATATTTGCCTAAGTGGTTGCCAGTATGGCAGCCTGTGCTTTGTGTGCCACTCTCTTCTCCTCATTCTTACAGATGAGGGGGAAAAGATGGTACTTAGATACTTTGGAAATACTGGTGAGTGGTTTGATATCAAGAGAATTATCTTAGCCTGTTAAGATTGCATGACTTCAATGGATTATGAATAATGAGATTATCAAATATTTGATGATGAAATTTCATGTACTTTAGGTAAGGGCAAGGGAGGAAGAGGATGAAAGAAGCAAAATATAATGTTCTTCCCTTAAGGAATCAAACAATAAATATTTATTAAGTGCCTATTGTTTTTCAAGGCACTGTGCTAAGCACTGGGGATACAAAAAGAGGCAAAAGACAACTCCTGTCCTCAAGGACCTTATAATCTAACCAAAAAGACAAAATGCTAACAAATTATACAAAGCAATGTATATATAAGATAAATAAGAAATTATTAAAAGACAGAAGGCACTGGAATTGAAAGGATAGGGGATGGCTTCCTGAAGGTTTTACTTGAGACTTAAAAGAAGCCAGGGAATCCAGTAGTGAAAATTGAAGAGGATAATTATTCCAAGTATGAGGAACAAGCAGAGAAAATCCCCAGAGCCTTGAGATGGAATGTCATGTTCCAAGAGATGGAGTGTCTTGTTCATGTGATGGCCAGGAGGCCATTGTCACTGGATCAAAGAATATATATTAGAAAGTAAGGTATAGGGGGCAGCTACGTTGTACAGTGGATGAAGCACAGACCCTGGATTCAGGAGTACCTGAGTTCAAACCTGGCCTCTGACACTTGACATTTACTAGCTGTGTGACTCTGGGCAAGTCACTTAACCCCCATTGCCCCGCAAAAAAAAAAAAAAAAAAAAAAAAAGAAAGAAAGGTATAAAAATAATGGAAAAGCAGGAAAGGAACATACATAATTTTTGAGGTTCTTTGAATGCCAGATATATCATTTTACATTTGTTCCTGTGAGCAACAGGAAGCCACTGGAGTTTATTGATTAGGAGGTGTGACATGTTTGTATCTGTACTTTAGGAAAATCACTTTACTGGATGAATGTTGGCTGGATTGGAGTTGAGAAGGACCTGAGGTAGCAGACCCACAAGCTGGTTATTGCAGTAGTGAAGGCATGAGGTTTTGAAGGCCCACACTAGAGTGCTGGCAGTATCAGAAGAGAGAAGAGGGGGTTGCAAAGTTAAAATCAATAGGCCATAGCAACAGCTTGGCTATGGGGAGTAAGAAGCAATGAAGAATCCAGGATGACCCCTCAGTTGTGAGCTGGAGAATTGTGAGGACACTGTGGCCCTATACAATAATAGGTAAGGTACAGAAGGGACTAAGGGTTAGGGGGAATGATAATGAGTACTATTTTTGACATATTGAGGTTAAAATGTCTTCTGGTAACATCCCCTCTCCAAAACCCAGAAAGCTAAATATTAAAACATTAACAGCAGACTCTTGCCCGTGTTGCAGAATGAATCAGTATATTTGACATGGCATGTCAAAACAGATATAAGGGGAGCCACATCCAGCTAATTGAACACTATATAGCTATATCATTGCTGAGTGTCCTTCCTATTCTATTATCAAGTAAATTTTCTTTAGCTGAGTGTTAAAAAAAAATGTCTACTAAATATCCAATTCAAGATGTCTGAAAGGCAGTTGGAGATAAGAGATTTGAGATCAGTAGAAAGATTGGGATAAGAAAGGTCATTTTGAGATTCATAAGTATAGAGATGGTAATTAAATCCATGCAAGTGATGAGATCATCTAGTAAATTAGTATAGATGGAAAAGACAATAGGGCCCAGGACAGAACCTTAAGGGGCATTAACAATTAGAAGTCATGTTCTGGAAGAGAACCCAATAAAGAAGACAGTGGAGGAGGAGACAGATATGTAGGAGGGTCAGTAAAAAGTGATATCTTGAAAACCTGGAGAGAAGAGAGTATCTTTGGTTGTTTGTTCTGTTTTTTAAATCATAAAAAGTATTTTATTATTTTTCAGTTCATGTAGAGATAGTTTTCAACATTTTTTTTCATAAGTTATTTAGTTCTAAATTTTTTTTCCCTCTATACCTTCCCTCTTCCCTCCCCAAGACAGAAAGCAATCTGATACAGGTTATAGATGAAAAATCACATTAAACCATATTTCTGCATTAGTCATGTTGTGAAAGAAGAATCAGAACAAAAGGGAAAGGGAAGCTAGGTTGTGCAGAGAACTGGCCCTGGATTCAGGAGGACCTGAGTTCAAAATACAGCCTCAGACACTTGACACTTACTAGCTGTGTGACCCTGGGCAAGTCACTTAACCCTCATTGCCCTGGGGGGGAGGGACAAAAGGGAAAAACCTCAAAAAAAGTAGAAACAGTATGATTGAATCTGCATTCAGGAATCCACAGTTCTTTTTTCTGATTGTCTTGGATCATTGTATTGCTGAAAAGAGTTAAGTCTATCACAGTTGATCACCCAAAAATATTGCTGTTACTGTGTACAATGTTCTTCTGGTTCTCACTTCACTCAGCATCAGTTCACTTAAGTCTTTCCAGGTTTTTCTGAAATCTGCCTGCTCATCATTTCTTACATCAGAAAAGTATTACCATTATATTCACATACCACAACTTGTTCAGCCATTCCCCAATTGATGGGCATTCCTTTGATTTCCAATTCTTTGCTAGAGAAGAGAGTATCAAGGAGAATAAGGATTAAGAAAAGGTAACTTGATTTGGCATCTTATAGATCATTAATAACTTTGGAGACAGCAATTTCAGAGGAATGATAAGGTTAGAAAGCATAATGTTAGGGACTGTAAAATTATTTGGGGAACTTTTTGGTCCAGAAACTAAAGATTAAAAATGTTTCTTTAATTTCTTTCTTTTCTTTTCCTTTCTTTTCTTTTCTTTCTTTTTTTTTTTAAAGAAACTTCAGTAATTCAATCAAGACATGATGCATGCTTGAACTATGGTTCAATAGGATATGGTTCAATAGGTTATGCATACAGAAGCAAAAAGGTACAAGTAAAACATTGAAGTTAGAATTGACAGGACTGGGAAACTGATTAAAAGGGAAAGGAAGGAAGAATTTAAATGTCTACTATATGTCAGGCACTCTGATAAGTGCTTTAAAATATTAACTCATTTGATCACCACAACCCCCATTTTTTGAGTTGAGTAAACTGAGGAGAGAGAGGTTTAGTGACCTACTCAGGGTCACACAACTAGTGTCTAAAGCCAATTTTGAAGTTAGGTCTTTGTGATTCTAGGACAAGTATTTTCTCCACTGGCCCACCTAACTCCCTTATAAGCAGGAACCAGTTAGAAAGACAGAAGAATCAGAAATGAATTTGAGTTGTCTGGAGTGTATTAAGAAAGAATGGGTGCCAGCAATTGAAAAAGGAAACTTGGGAGCATAAACAGATTTAGGGTGAATAATTAGCTTACCTTTAGACATAAGTTTGAGGTATCAGTGATTCATGAAGGGGAAGATGGTTACCAGGCAGTTGAAGTTTCTCAGGGAAGCAGTTAAAACTATAGATTTGGTAGTCATTTGCATAAAGGTAATCATTGAAGCTATGAACTGCAAGTGATTAACAGGGAAGAGAATATTCCGTCAAAAATGCACTGGCAGCTTGTTGTAGTAGAGAGAACACTTACTATAAGGTAGAGGACATAGATCCAAATCCAAATCTTCCATAATCTACTTTTTGATGATTCTGTTGCCACTCTAACTATCTCATCCTCAGGTTTTTCTTCTATAAAATGATAGAGTAGGACAAAATGGCCTATAAATTCCCTTCTAATTCCAAATGTCTGTTTTTATGATATAATTATGTGGTCTATGCTGGCCTATTTTCTTTAGAATGTGAAAAAATTTAAGTAGGGCTCATCCTAACATTTACATGATCCTGTATAATAAACCATTAGATTTCAGGACTAATGTATCGAAATGTTTGTGTTTATCTCAAACCAATGAGGCACTATGATATAGTAAAAGACATTCTAAATCACTAAGGATAATCATTGCTGCTTGTCAATTAAAAATGTTCAACAACATTAATGGGAAAAGAAGTGTTGTTTTCTTTTATTTACCATAACATCACAATGAGATGGGTTTTTTAAATCATTATATGATGTTGAAAACAAAAGTTTAATACTCCTATAGGGTTTAATTTAATATTAACAATATAAGTATCTTTTGCAGTACTTCAGAACTTCAAGGCAATAACATTGTATGTGGAGAGCTATTGTGTATAACCTAAATCTATGTCTATCACCAAGGTTAAAAAAAAGATTTAAAACAGGGGACTCTTAACCTCTTTTGTGTGTATGTCATGGACCCCACTGACACTGTGGTGAAACCTACAGACCCCTTCTCAGAATGTTTTTAAAAGCATAAAGATAAATAATATCAAAAATTAACATAATTTTAAGCATAATATAGGTATTAAAATATTTGTTTAAAAAGTTCCTGGATTCCACATTAACAACCTCTATTTTAAAGGACAAAAACAACAACAAAAAAAGATTAAGGGCTCCATAGCAAGAAATAGAAAAATGGAGGAGAAAGAGGCTGAAAATCTCCAAACTCCTCTTGTCATCCAGGGCAAGAATCTAGTAAAGCTTTCCAAACAAGATTATGAGTGTCACCAGCAAAGTTCTCTGATGATTGCAAGGCAGGAGAAAAAAGCATCTGCTCACAGAGAAACTTAGGAACATAGGTTATGTACCAATGCATTTGTCCCATGACTCTTTACCTCTAGACTCATCAATTAAACAGTGTTTAAGAAATTCTAAGAGGGGCAGCTAGGTGGTGCAATGGATAGAGTACTGGCTCTGGAGTCAGCAGGACCAGAGTTCAAATCCAGCCTTGGACATTTGACACTAACTTTGTGACCCTGGGAAAGTTACTTAACCCTGATTGCATCACAAAAAAAGAAAAAGAACAAAAAGAAAAAAAAAGAAATTCTAAGCCATAGGGGACATTAGAGGTCATTTAATCCAATCCTCCCTCTTTATAGATGTTGAAACTGAGGCCCAGAGAAATTCTATTACCCACCTAAATTGACTCTGGGAACAAGTGATAAATGGAAGGGTTAAACTAAAGAGCTTTGATTCCACATTTCCAGCACCACATGGGTGACTAGCGTATTACTGCCAATATAACAGTGATGTACAGAAGGGGGAAAAATGATGAACCACAAACGAAGCCCAACAAAAGAGTGATTCTTTATTATAATCTCAATAACTGTTTCTCTGTAGAAGCAAGAGAGCCAGAAAGATAGATAGATAGATAGATAGATAGATAGATAGATAGATAGATAGATAGATAGATAGATAGATAGATAGATAGATGATAGATAGATGAATGAAGTAGAAGGGTCACCAGCTTTCCCCCTCCCATTTATACCTCTACTCTCACATTATTATTGGTAGTCCATCTTGTTTATTGTTAAAACACCATAGAAATGGAGGGAGGCCAGTGCTAAGGAACCTCCTCTAAGCATTCTCCAACTGATGAAAGCCCACCTTTCTATCTATTGTGACTTGAAATGTCATACTACCAATACAGTCAGCTCAGGACTTAGGAGTCATCCTGGATTCTTCATTACTTCTCACTCCCCATATCCAAGCTGTTGCTAAGGGCTACCAATTTCACTTTTGCAACATTTCTTGAATACATCCTCTTCTCTCCTCTGAAACTGTCACCACTCTAACGCAGAGCCTCTTCACTTTGTGCCTTCACTACTGCAATAACATACTTCCAGCCTCTAATCTCTTCCCATTCCAATCCATCATTCATTCAGCCACTAAAGTGATTTTCCTAAAATGCAAGTCTAGTCCCCAATCAATAAATTCCAGTGGCTTCCTATTGTCTCTAGGAGCAAATAGAAAATTCTATGTTGGACATCCAAAACCGTTGCATAATCTATCCCCCTCTTGCCTTTCCATTATTTTTACACACTCCTGCCCAATGACAATCTCGGTCCCCTGGCCTGGCCTCCATCTCTCAGCTCCTGGGCATTTTCTCTAGTTGTCTAGATCTTTTTTTTCTTTTTTTCCCTAAGTATTCAATAATTGTTTGTTTGTTTGTTTGTTTTTCCTAAAACTGGGACAGTCAACTCTTTTGTCTCATGTAGTTTCATTTATGATTTCTCAAAATACAACTGTGAAAAAAACAGACTTTGATAAAGCCAATTATGATTTAAATAGATTATATTTGATTATACCTCTAAGAACAAATCATTGTGGCTTTCACTGATTGGTCAATAATAAGTCCCAGCCCAAACCTCACTTACTCATTGTCTGGGTTTTGATGACTTAGAATTAGTGTAAATAGCAATTGTTTCTGTTCTGGCCAGAAACTCCGTGAGACTTCACCTCCCAGACTGATTCTTTTATGAAGGCAAACTAGACCATTTCTTGCCTTAATTCTTGCCTAGCCTTTAATTATTGAATGGGCATTGCCTCAGAGAGAATGAGACCTGGGAAAGACCTTGGTTTTAAAAGACCAAAGTCTTCCATTGGATCCAGGGCTATTGCCAGTCAACTTGACCTATGTCTTACCACTAGCCTCTGATAACTGGAGGAGTGAGGCTGATGACTCTGCACTTAAATCCAATTCACTTGTAAGACAAGACATAACCCTGCTGATGTAAATGTTCCTCTTCAAGAAGGAGGAGGAGGAGGGGGCAGCTAGGTGGTGCAGTGGATAAAGAACCAGCCCTAGATTCAGGAAGAACTGAGTTCAAATCTGAAACTGGCTGTATGACCTTGGGCAAGTCACTTAACCCTCATTGCCCTGCCCTCCCCATCAAAAAATGAGGAGGAACAACAACAAGCTTAATGACTACTTAGTTAATATGCCCTGGTTGGGATGTGTGAAACATCTCTCCTTCCAGTTCAGGACTTTAGGTAAAAGGAAATAAATAAGGGGCCACCAAACATATGACAGTTATACTTGTTTAGGTCTTCTGGTCTTTGTCCATTAGATTGTAAATTTTTTGAGGACAGAGAAAGTATTTTTTTTCCTAATTTATATTTACAACACTTAGGATATACCAGCTTGAGAGAGCCATTTTTCCATTTTTAATGCGATCATTTATACCTCAGGAATAAGCAAATACTGGAAATCAAGTCTTGATTGTTATTTTTCTATTGATTATCTAGGCTTAAGGTAGTGGTGGAAAAATCTTAATAATGCAGATTAAACTGGTGAAAATTTCGAGTACAGATTAATTTCTTTTCACCTGTTTTTTTTTTTTAAATAAAAACAAGCTTGCGGCTTTATTTCTCTTTACTATGGATACACGTAAATGTCCTTTTCTATGAAACATTAGGAGAATAATCCCAGAAGACACAAGGTATAAAATAAACCAGAAGAAATAGATTATGTCTGGGAAAAATGCTTTTTAGAGGTTGTGGTGTTTTTGAATCACCTAAATGACTGAAGTCATAACTGTTGTTGTTTGTTTTTTCTCCTTTCTCTTTGATTAATATGTGGGAAAGAGGCAATTCAGATTTTGAGTTCTTTGGTTTCAAAATCTTTGATTTGAAAAATGAGTTGACCCCTTGTAGTGCCATCACTAATAGGAAATTAGGAGATGAAGGAAAGCATACTTAAATAGCTTTCAGGCATTCATGGTTCCAGTTATCGAAATATAGCTAAGCCCTAGTAATTTGCCTAGAAAGGCATAATAAACAAAATTTCCAACTTTCCACAAGGCAGCAGTTTCTGAAATAACTAAAGAAAGAAATCAGATTATTAGTGGAGATCAAGGCAACTATAGTATTGTACCCAACATGTTGAGGCAAACCTGTTCAATATGAAGACAAGCTGCTCTTGTTCATTAGTAAGAGTTAAGTCTACTGTTCATATTATGTTCTGGCCTTATCTGTAGATATTTAGAAGCTCTATTTCAGAGCTTTCAGCCGCCAAGGGAATTCATGTTTACTGATATAAATGTCTCCACTTTTAGAAAACTGAATATGCAAAGATGCTGTTTTGCAAAACAAATGAATTCAATTTTTTTAGTTATTGCATATATGTTACATTGCAACCTCCTCTCAGAAATTAGTTTAGTGGAATCAGGGACTATCTGCTTTTTCTGTGACCTCTACGATGCCAACATAGTATAGTAGTAGTAGGCTTCCGCCAGTTGTGAACAACCATGGATCAGTGCCTTGAAGAGCCACAGGCCACAGTGTGGCTGTGCAGACCGATATGCCTGCCGCAAAGAGGACATCAGAAAACTGCATTCTCTATTGTTCCTGTGTCTCATTCGTTTTTCTTCCTCCAGAACTTGGAGGCTCATCTCAGCTGTGTGCAAGCTGCTCCTGAGTACTGAACTCCATCAGGCACCAACCTTGGCCATCTCCTCCCAGCTGCCGGTGTCTATTCCCAGAGCCCTCAAGTCTTGCTTGCATACATCTCTGTAGTGAAGCTGGGGGCATCCAGCAGGTCTTTGGCCTGAGGCTAATTCGCCATAGAGTAGGTCTTTAGGAATGCGCCTGTCTTGCATGCAGTACTCATGATCGAGTCAGCGCAGCCGTCTTTGTTTCAGTAGCGTGTAGATGCTCAGAAGTTGCATGCATTGGAGCACTTCTGTGTTGGTGATCCTATCTGACCAAGATATGTCAAGGATGCACCAAAGACAGCACATGTGGAAGCTGTTAAGCTTCTTCTCTTGTCTAGTGTATGTAGTCCATGTTTCCCTGCCATATGGTAAGTTACTCAGGACACATGCTCTATAGATGGCAACATAGTATTGTCCAATTAGTAGGGATACCAAAAATCACTATAAGGAAATATGAAACACTCAACAAGGCAGTAAAGCAGGTCAACTTTATTGAAGGGACATATTTAAAATATGAGCAATAGTCCAAAAGGATTGTGCAAACAGGTCAGTTCTGCTGGCATCCTAAGTGATATTGGTTACACTCAGTAGGAATGGGGTACCCCTCCAAAAAATCCAGTGAAGTCTTATGAGATTTTCTGATGTTCTTATTTGGGTCGAGCAGGACCAGGTATTGGAGAAGTGAGTGAGGAAGTTGGATATAGTTACTGTTACTGATTCATGTAAATGGAGGGGAGGGGGAAGGAGAAAGAGACTTCTGGGGAACTGGTGGCTACTTCCTATTCAAACTCCCCACCAAGAAGGAAAGGAACTTTGACCTATGACTGGTGGTCTTTGGCAGAGTGTTTTAGGGGCTTTGTGCTTTCTTGGGCATTTTTCATTTAGCCAGGTGAGGAGGCTACTGGCTACTCTTATAATCAGTTTTCACTGTGTGAAAATATTCTCATTAGTGTTTCATGAAATAATGAGTTTCTCTAGCACTTTTGAAATATACATCAAAACAGAGGGTAGAAGTAAACGTACTGAGGAAAGAACAGTGGATTTGAAAACATAGATCCAGAGATCAAATCTTGGCTCTGTCCCTTATGAGCTCATGACCTTGGGCAAGCCACTTAGCTTATTTGCACTCTCAGTTTGCTCATATGTAAAATAAGGGTCTTGAAATAGATGGCCTATGAGGCACCTTCCAGCTCTGATCCTATAATACTTTTCTCTGGGCTTAGATGCCACCTGCCACTTATTATATGTCCATTAACAAGGATAAATTATTTAACCTTTCTCATGCTCAGTTTCCTTGGCTGTTAAATGAAGAACTATATTAGCTAGAAAGTCCCATCCAGTTTTAAGGCTATGATCCCTTATTTTACATATTATTGTTCTTGTTCTTTATCCTTCATTCTCAAAGAGGATCAAGACATCAGGGTGATGTCATGACTTGTACTGAATTGGATTTAAGTGATGGAGGGCTGAACAAAATCACCAGTTTCACCCTCTCCTCCAGAGGCATCTAGGTCCAGTGGCAAGATATACGTCAGGATGAATGGAGATGGCCCTGGATGTTCAAGGAAATCAGGGTTAAGTGACTTGCCCAGGGTCACTCAGCTAGTAAGTGTATGGTATGAGATTTGAACATGGGTCCTCTTGACTCCAGGGCCAGTGCTCTATCCACTGTTTCAAATAATAAACATTCTTTTTACACAGATTTTTCAGGAATATATATGAATGTGTATGTATATATAAATTTAATTTATATATATAATTTATTAAATTATATACATATATACACAATTCTTCTATCATTAAGTGTATGCCCGTCTAAAAATCACTTATTACAACTACCTTTCTTCACTAATTGGTATTTGAGTTCCTATCACTACTGGCACATTATTATTTTGAGACAATATTTCATTGTTTAAAAGATGAAGTTTCCAACCCACTAATAGAAATATCCTTTTCTGAAAGGAACAAATTTTCTGGAGAAAACATTAGAATTATGAGATATTTAAACTTATATTTATCATTCAGCTTAACAGTTTTCATAGCGATTTTGAGATACAAATATAATAACAGAAATACATAATAACTCCTAAAATGAGCATTTTCTGACAATATCAGCACAAATAATTGAGAAAGGCAGTAGTGGATAGGGTCAAAAGACTTTTGTTAAAATGATGCCTTTGGGGGGAAGCTAGGTGGTGCAGTGAATAAAGCACTGGCCTTGGATTCAGGAGGACCTGAGTTCAAATCCAGCCTCAGACACTTGACATTTACTAGCTGTGTGACACTGGGCAAGTCACCTAACCTTCATTTCCCTGCAAAAAAAATAATAAAATAATAAAAATAAATAAAATAAAATGATTCCTTTGACACATACTAGTTGTGTACCATATAATAAGAACTTTTTCTGATCACTCATTGGTATTTCACTGAACTACTCAGTATCTTGGGCACCTCTTCCTAATCTGCATTTCCACACTGATTCACTCCCACTTACAAAATAAAAGGTATAGCTTATCTTCCTTGCCCCATGGGGGAAAAATAATTTAACCAATTAGAATTTCATTTTATATTTATGAGTATGTTCCTACTTCTCTTCAAAGGAGAAAAAACAGGGGCGGCTAGGTGGCATAGTAGCCGGCCCTGGATTCAGGAGGACCTGGGTTCACATCCGACCTCAGACACTTGACACTTAGTCACTGTGTGACCTTGGGCAAGTCACTTAACCCCCATTGCCCCGCCCCCCAAAAAAATTTAAAAAGAAAAAAAAAACAATAAGAGGTAGTAATAAATTTGTTCTAAACTTTCTCTCTTTCATCTGGTCCTCCTCCTGATCAGTTTCTACCAAGGTGCTTCCCTATATGAGCATATAAGATGTAGTATTTCCATACATAGCCATCTCTTCGGTTATATGATTGATGGAAAATAAATTTCACCACTCCAGCCCTTGCTAATTTGGAAAACTTCTAAGTTGATCTTCATGACTCTATATTCACCTTTCTGTTTCTTTCCATCTTTGGTGGTATTTCATTCCCTTTTGGTGCCTATTATGAGAGAGGATGGCCTGAATGGGAATTCAAAGAGTGAGTAAAAGGAAACTTCACTCAGGCAGATGGATGTGGGAGTTCAGGGGACAAACTATTAAGTATGAAGCCACAGGAATAGTTGTCACATTAACTTGTAAGTGATGGTGGTGATTAAATAGTTCATGACATTGGAAACATTAATGCTGACTACAGATCCTAAGGAACAATGTAAGATATTAAAAACAAAAAAGTCACTGGAAAAGTGACACTTAAATAGATCATGTGATTGATTTCATTTGATATAGTTTACCAATAAGTTATGCCTAACATTGAAAAAGAATAAGACTAATTTTTATACACTTTGATTACAACATGCATATTTGCTATCCATATAATGTTGTAAAATTACTACAATTACCTCATGGAATAAGATTGTCTACCCAGTTTATCTTTTTACTGGAGTATAGCAGAAGTGGGATTCAGAAGTCCCCTGAGTATCCAAAGAACCCCTTTTTAAGGATTGTACCACTCACCTTCTGACATGAAGAAGAACCTAGAAAAAGTGCCCTAAAAATGTCTGCTTTACCCAACCCTAGCCTGCTTACTGTGACAAGCGGGGATCCCACCCTGCTGTCAACACACACACACAAACATAATGTACAAAAACTTTTGCAAAGATGATTCCATTCACTATACATATATGGAATCTGTGCTTGCTTATGGACAACATGAAATCAAGTAGTCCTGAAAAATGAACAATTCTTGTTGTGGGAGAACTCATCAGGTATCACATCTAAATAGCATCCATGAGTGAAACAAAGCTGGCAAATGAAGGCCAGTTTGGTGAAGGTAGAACTGGATACATGTTTTTTTCTCAAGTGGCCACAGTAAAAGAGAGTTCCATGAAGCTGTTGTTGGTTTTGCAATCAAAACTAATCCTGGCAACAAGCTTGTATGTCTATCAAAACAAGTGAATAACAGGTTCATAACCATGCAATTGCCACTTGCAAGAAAGCACCATACCACCATCATCAGTGCATATGCTTCCACCGCGACGAAAGCTGATGAAGTCAAAGAAAAACTTTATGAGTACCTGGAGACCCTCATCATCAGTGTGATCAAAGAGGAGAAGGTTATCATTCTTGTTAACCTTAATACAGGAGCAGGCGGCTGGGTGGCACAGTGGATAAAGCAGAGGCCTTGGATTCAGGAGGACCTGAATTCAGATCCAGCCTCAGACCCTTGACATTTACTAGCTGTGTGACTTTGGGCAATTCACTTAACCCTCATTGCCCCACAAAAACAAACAAACAAAATACATTATTATTTACGGCAGCTAGGTAGTGCAGTGGATAGCCCTGGCATCTGGAGGACCTGAGTTCAAATCCGGCCTCTGACACTTGGCACTCACTAGCTGTGTGACCCTGGACAAATCACTTAACCATCATTGCCCTGCAAAAACAAAACAAAACAAAACAAAATAAAAACCAAAACAACAACAACAAAAATCCCTAATTCAAGAGTAGAAACAGATTACCAGACATGGCAGGTAGTCTTTGGTAAGGAATGAGGTTGGAAAGAGCAACAGGAACAGTCACTTATTACTGAACACTTGTGTGGTATTATGAGTAATTGTACCTTAAATGTTTGGTAGAATTCACATGTGAATCGATCTACCCTGGAGAATTTTTTTTCCTTAGGGAGTTAATGTAATGCTTATAAAATTTCTTTTTCGAAGATAAGATTACTTTAGTATTCTATTTCCTTTTCTATTAATCTGTGCAATCTATATGTGCATTCATATTTGTCAATTCACTTATATTGTCAGTTTTATTGATATATAATTGAGCAAAATAACTCCTAATAATTGCTTTCATTTCTGATATATTCATCCTTTCCAGAACTGATATGGAAATTAAACTATGGTTTATTTATTTTTTCATAAAAGCAGCACCCAATTTTATTTATTATATCAATTTTTATTTCCAATTTAATTAATCTCATTTTAATTTTAGGATTTCCATTTTGTTGTTTACTTGGGGATTTTTCATTTGTTCTTTTAATGTTTTGTCTAGTTGCATGTTCAATTCATTGGTCTGTTCTTTCTCTTTTAGATGGTTGCATATGTTTAAAGGTATAGATTTTCTCCTAAATATTTTTTTGGATGCATCCCACATATTTTGATATGTTGCTTCATTGTTGTTATTCCCTTTAATTAAATTATTGATTGTTTCTCTGATTTATTATTTGACCCACTTATTAGAGTATTTAGTTTCCAATTAATTTTTAATCCATGCTTCCATGACCCTTTAGGGAATAGAATTTTTAAAAATTGAATTATAGTCTGAAAAGGGTATATTTAATATTTATGCTTTTCTACATTTTGTTGTGAGTTTTTTGTATACTAATACATTTTCAATTTTTGTGATGGTGCTATGTACAGCTAAGAAAAGGTCTACTTCTTTCTATTCCAATTAATTTTTTCTAGTGGGCTATCATATCTAACTTTTCTAAAATTCCTTTCATCTTCTTAAATTCTTTCTTATTTATTTTATCATTAAGTTTTTCTGTCTCTGACAGGGGAAAATTGAGGTTTCTCCCCCCACTTGTATAGTTTAATCATCTATTTTTTTCTATAACTTATTTAACTTTCCCTTCAAGAATTTGGATACTATCTTGTTTAGTGCATGCATTTTGTACTGATTTTGCTTGACTTGTAAGTAGTATGTAGCTACCCTACTTATCTTTTTTAATTAGGAATATTTTGGCTTTTATTTTTCTATCCCCTTATTTTAACTCTGTGTGTCTTTTCGGAAGCAATAAAGCTCAGTGTATAGATCATCAATCCTGGAGTCACAAAGACCTGAGTTCAAATTTGACCTCAGATACTAACTAGCTATAAAGCTCTGGACAAGTGTCTTAACCCTGTTTGCTACAGTTGCCTTATATATAAAATAAGCTGGATAAGGATAGGACAACTCATTTCCAATATATTTGCCAACAGAAGTCCAAATGGGCTCATAAAGAGTCTGACATGATATAAAAATAGCTTTAAAAAAAACACAAGCAAACAAACAAAACCAAAGACAAAATAGCTGGAAGTATTTTTATGTTTCAAATGTGTTTCTTATAAATAATGTCTTATTGGATTTCTTATCCATTCTGTTACCATCTTTTTGTTGTTGTTAGTTCTATTTTTCTTGGAAAATGTATATAATGAATTTACCTCTTGCCAATTTTAGATACTCAGTTTTTAATCATATTGACCTATTAAGAACTGCTAATTTGTACATTCTCTCATGTACAATTTGACCTTGTTTTGCAATTACGTGTGTGCTTGAAAATATGCAAATGATACTGACATGGGAGCTGGTTTGGGGTGCTGGTTTACCCAAAGAATTGACAGGCTCACAGCAAATCTTTTAAAATGGAGAGTTTTATTAGGAGAGAGGAATACATGTCTGGGAGAGAGTTGTATGGAGACAGTTTCACTGAGAAGAATTCACCTTTTATATAGTTATAGACAAAGAAGGCTACATGCCAAGAGTAATGAAATTGCAAAATCTAACAAGGTGGGGTCATTGGGAGGGGGCATTTGAGGTTCAAGTGACATACATATCTTGCTGATATGCACTTATGGAACTTGCATATCATCTATGTTCCTTGAAGACTTTGATATGTTTTTTGGCATTTACATCATAGATAGAAATGTCTCTAAATATCCTGAGGTCTACATGACCCCTGTTATTTGTGTTCTGGCAACATACATTCCTGAGGTGGAAAACAGGGTTTGTTTTTCATTTCTGAAATCTTTGGTTTCAGTGTCTAAAGTTTAAGGATTGTTTTTCACTTCCGCTAAAGTTTAAGGTCTCTAGGTTTCTTAGGGTCTCATGTCCCTACACAATATAGGAATTTGCATATCAAATCATTTTACAAAAATAACAGAATTTCATTGTGGAAAAGGTCTTTAGAAGTCATATGACTAGGGGGCAGCTAGGTGACACAGTGGGTGAAGCACTGGTCCTGGATTCAGAAGGACCTAATTTCAAATCCGGCCTCAGACATGTGACACTAGCTGTGTGACCCTGTGCAAGTCACTTAACTCTAATTGCCCCCCACACCAAAAAAAAAACAACTCATACAGTATAAACTATAGCTAAAATATTACTATCTTTTCCATAGTATACTTGATTTGGTTAGTCAGTGCTTTCTTGGAGACTTTCAACTAGAGAGAATGCTGTATTATTTTTTTCATTGATTTTGCAGTAATTTTAAAGCTATGTTACCATGAGGAAAATTTTCAAGAAGTTGATAAAAATCACAATGAAGGTTTGAAAATATATTTAGTTTCAAATATTGTTATTTGTTACGTTAATATGTAAAGTTTTGGGGGCAGCTAGGTGGCGTAGTGGATAGAGCATTGGCCCTGGATTCAGGAGGACCTGAGTTCATATCTGGCCTCAGACACTTAACACTTATTAGCTGTATGACCTTAGGCAAGTCACTTAACCCCAATTGCCTCACCCCCCCCAAAAAAAGAAAAATATATATATCCTAAAATTCACTGATATATTTTTGTGAATATGCATATTTATAATATATATATACATGTTCTTAAAATATATCTTTATTGTCTCCATTTTCTATGTGTTTGCAACTCTCCCACAAAAGCCTCAAAAGTGGTTTGCCAATCAGTCCTTATTACCTATCATAGTTATTAAAATTCCTTTATGATTTAGCATTTGCAATGATTCCATGGGAATTGAATCATGCATTAAATGTGCAGTTCACAATGGATGTGCCACTTTTCAGGCAGGTAGGTGGGCAATGGATAGAATGCAGAACCTGAAATAAGGAAGACATCTTCTTGAGTTCAAATCTGACCTTAGATACTTATTAGCTGTAGGACCCTGGCAATTCACTTTACCCTAATTGCTTTCAGTTTCTTCATCTGTAAAATTAACTGGAGGAGGAAACAGGAAACCATTCCAGTATCTTTGCCCAGAAAACCCCAAATGGGACATGAAGAGTGAGAAAGGACTGAAACAACAGAAAAGGGACAACAATATGTCATTGTTCCAGGTTGACAGTAAAAAATGGGTAGCTAGAAGATTCATCATATGGACATAGAATTCACTTCCTTTGTTCAGAGCAGCTACTTCATGTACTGCTGCTTCAAGTTGGACTAAGATGGGGCCAGAAATAGAGTCCTCTTGGCTTGATAGCTAGTTCTTACACTAATCTACGATGACTTGTATTATGATTATCTCTACTAAATTTCCTTGGAATTCAATATTATACTGTAAGTGACTTGTTTCTTCAGAGCACTCTAATAATTTCAGATAGAACAAAACACTGTATTTTCTTCACCATATAAAAAAGCTACAGGTCAGTCTTGCGTAGTATATAGGTATTCATTTTTTGTTGTTGTTCATCCTTCATTCTGGAGAAGGACCAATGATATTGTCATGTCTCGCATGATGCTTTGACTTGTGCATAAATAAAATTTAAATGAGACAAAGCTGCTCAAATTCAGCAGCCTCACTCTCTCATCCATAGTCATATGAGTCCAGTGGCAAAAGAAAAGTCAATATGACTGCTAATTGCCCCCAGTATTCACATAGCACATGTTCATATTTACAAATGTAAGCATTTATTGTATTGATATATTTCAGATATGTGTTGGAGTGGTCTAAGGATTTCCTGGGCACACAGGTGTCCCTCTCATACATTTTACATTCCAACTCTACTGGACTATTAGCAGTTTCTAGAACTTGGCATTTCATCTGTCATTTCCATAAATTCTCAAAGGCTGACCCCTTCCCAATGCTGGAAACCCATTTCCTCTCTTCCCTATAGTCCTTTGGTATGCAAAGTTGCCTCATGGCATAACTTAGGTGCCACTGACTACTCTTAAACTTTCCTTTTATTGGTGATCATTGCAAATGTATTCTCCTTCCTCAGAATACTTTGTATTCATTTGTCCACGCTGTATTAATAGGCATTTTTCAAAGAAAGAAAACCAAACTATCAAGAAACATTCTTTATAAGCTCCAAACCACTAATAATTAGAGAAATTAGAATTAAGAGACCTTTGAAGTTTCACTGCACAGTTGTAAGATTGTGCAAAATGGCCAATGATAGGAGAATAGAAAAACAGAGAGAGAGATAGACAAAGAAACAAAGACAAAGAAGGGGAAAAATGAAGAAAGAACAAAACATAAGAAAGAAATTATGTCATTGAGGCATTTTAATGGAGGAAAAAGATCATAAGGAAGGCCAGGAAGGTCAGAAAGGTACAATAATTTTGAAATATGCAGGTAGAGGGGGAAGCTAGGTGGCAGAGTGGATACAGCCCTGGCTCTGGATTCAGGAGAACCTGAAATCAAATCTGGCCTCAGACACTTGCTACTTACTAGCTGTGTGACTTTAGGGAAATCACAATGAAGGTTTGAAAATATATTTAGTTTCAAATATTGTTATTTGTTACGTTAATATGTAAAGTTTTGAGGGCAGCTAGGTGGCGTAGTGGATAGAGCATTGGCCCTGGATTCAGGAGGACCTGAGTTCATATCTGACCTCAGACACTTAACACTTATTAGCTGTATGACCTTAGGCATTTTCCCAGGGGAAAAAAAAGAAAAGAAAGAAAGACAAAAGACAAAAAAAGAAATATT
The DNA here is from genome assembly GCF_019393635.1 of Dromiciops gliroides. NCBI lineage: Eukaryota > Metazoa > Chordata > Mammalia > Microbiotheria > Microbiotheriidae > Dromiciops > Dromiciops gliroides. The sequence continues at coordinate 208,826,020 of NC_057861.1, read as the reverse complement.
CAGGTAGATCATATTATGTTCTTTTTTTTCCCTTTGTGGGGCACTGAGGGTTAAGTGACTTCCCAGGGTCACACAGCTAGTAAGTGTCAAGTGTCTGAGGCCAGATTTGAACTCAGGTCTTCCTGAATCCAGGGCCAGTGCTCTATCCACTATGCCATCTAGCTACCCTTCATATTATGTTCTTATAAGTAAATTACACATTATAGAGGCTTAACATTTTGTGTATGGTCTTCTTTTTTCTGTTCCACTTTCTGTATGCAAATATATCAGGTTCTTTTATGTTCAGAATAAAACTAATAAATTTTTAAAATTAAACATTTTTCTAAAATTAAGGCAAACTATATAAATCAGCAATCATTTACAAAGGGAATACTATGTGCTAGCATCAGAGCTAAGTTCTATGGGTATAAAGAAAGCATGCCATTTATCTACCAGATATTAAGTCCATCAAAAAATAGTTAATTTGACACAACCTATTCTTGAAGAAGCCCTACTGGATCTATAAATGTACTGCTTCCTTTTGTAACTGCTCACTAACCATCTATTTAATAATATGTTCTAGAATTATTTCTAGTAATTGAAGTAAAGTTCTCTGTCCTATTTTTGTAGACACCACTCTTATTCCCTTTTGAAAAATTAGAACCATACTGGTCCTTCTTAATTCTTGTACCTCTCCAATCTTTTCTGATCTTTTCAAAATTACAGAAAGTTACTTTGTAATCATATTCTCTGTAAACTTCAGTGCTTTGAGTGACCTAGAAAATAATTTGTATAGACCTTGTGACTTGAATTTACTAAGGTCAGGTACTGTCTCAATTACTTATTAGGCATTTATTTTCTTTCCCTTACAGCCCAAAAATTCTTCTTCTTGTCAGAGAAAACAGAAGTAAAATTAGAAATAGTAAAATTAGATTTGATTAATGGAATTTTTATTTCTTTTGTCCAATATCATGGTTCTGTACAACAGTCTTCCCAGTTGAGGCTGTGTTTGTGGTACTTGGTGTTTTTCTTTAAAATTCCTTTTCAACCTTAGCTCATTCAGAGCTTTAGCAATCTTGACACTACCCTAATGGGACCCAGTTATAATGTCTTCTTTATCATATGTAACCGCCTTTCTGTCCATCTTCCAAATGTCTTCTTAAAATCAAAGGTGACTCCTATTACATGCATCTGCCTTTTTTTTTTTTTTTTTTTTTTTGCAAACTCTCCCTTTTGTCTTCAATAGAATGATTTCTTTTTCTGACTTTCTGGTTTTATCCTTGAGAGTTTCCTATTTCTACTGAGCTGACTTCCCCAAGAGAATTTTAACTCTGAAGATTCTACCCTATTCCTTCTGAAGGAAGGATTCTCAAAATGTATAAAGCCTAACAAACTATGCACTACTTTCCTCTCCTCAATGAAAAAATCCAATATGGACCACTCATCTCCCCCAAAGTTCAGATCATTTTTCTACATAAGTTTGCTTAGAAAGCTATTTACTTTCTCAAGAAACCCTATTTTAATATATAAACCATTTTATCCAATGGCTCTCTGACTCAAAATAAATTTTGTTTCAGAATCTCATTCCATTTTCCTTTATATGATCATAAATTATATTCATTGTTTTGTCATTTACTTGTGTCTGACTCTTGATGACCCTGCATGGAATTTTCTTTATATATATAAATTATATATATATAATTATATATATATAATTATATATATATACACACACAGACACATGCATATATGAACATATAGAGAGAAACTTTTCTTCTTGTTTTCCTATTTTTACTTTTCATTATTTTGTGAGGTCCCTTTAAAATTTATCTATGGTTCTCATATTTATTTATTTTTGCTGTATTATAGTATTATATTGTATAACATAATCTATTTAATCATTTCCCTATTAGAAGAATTTAGCATTTAGATTGTAACTACAAATAATGTTGTTAAAGCATCTTTGAAGAGATTAGCCTTTTGTTTTCTTTTTGTATACTCAGCTTTTACGATAAGCTCAAAGAGTATAATCATTTTTATTCTAATTTTATTGTATGTTAACTACCAGATCACTTTCCAAAAAGATTCTGTGACATAGGGTGCTGGGCTTGGAATCAAGAACAATTTCTCTTCAAATTCTACCATAGACACTTAACTAGCTATCTGATGCTTGATAGCTGTCTAAGTCATAAATTCTCAAACTTCTTTTTCCTCATCTATAAAATGAGGATAATGATATTATCTACCTCGCAGGGTTATTGTTAGGCTCAAAGGAGACAATATATAGAAAACACTTTGCAACACTTTATATTATATGAAGAGCAACTATCACCACCACCACCACAACCACCATCAAATACAAAATTCCAAGTATCCTTTCTTTCTCGTGCTTTGCCTGCTCCTAATAAAAAGGATAAAAAATAGGTGGAAAGGGAAAATCCTTTAAAGAAAAAGTGGTCATCATAGCTAATGGAGCCAAACTGTCCTTTCCAGATATCCTATATACCAATATGTGTAGCCCCATGTTGGAACACCCAACACCTGCTATATCCTTTGGGGAGATAAGATGAAGAAGTACACTTAAGCTACCAAAGCCATCATTCTGTGTTATATAAAATTATTGATCAACCAGCTTCAAAATCTCCTATAATATATTTATAATGTGGAGCCCCAATTTTCCCCTTTATTTTTGTGTTTCCACTACTATAATGTGGGGGGTCTCAATCTCCTCTATTCCACAATTCAGTCTTTGATGAAGAAAAGCCTCATCTTCCCTGTCCTTATACCAAATAGGAGCCCCAGTAAGTCGTAGAAGGATTACAAAATATGATAGAACAAGCCAGAATTTAACAGAACTTTTTTTTAAAAAAATCTAATGTATTTGCAGTACAATGTAAGGAGTCATCATTAGTTTTTATGATGTATATCTTGCCACTGGACCCAGATGGCCGTGGAGGAGAGAATGAGGTTGATTACTTTGCACAGCCCTGCCTCAGTTAAATCTATTTCATTGCAAGTAATGACATCACCTTCAATGTCATTGTTCTTTTCAAGAACAAAGGACAGGGCAGCTAGGTGGCACAGTGGATAGAGCACTGGCCCTGGAGTCAGGAGTACCTGAGGTCAAATCTGGCCTCAGACACTTAACACTTACTAGCTGTGTGACCCTGGGCAAGTCACTTAACCCCAATTGCCTCACTAAAAAAAAAAAGAAGAACAAAGGACAAACAAGAAATACAATGTAATAATTCTGAAAGATGGAAGAGGTAAAAATATTAGATTCATTATAATCCCAGAAGGCAACTCCCCCCCAAAATCTCATATGTAAAGTCCAAATTAGAGAAAACTTAACAAAAGGGACTAAATAAGGCAATGTTTGTACTATATGATTCTACCAGGGTTCTTCAATAGGTCCTGTCCAGTAGTAGAAAGAATGGTAGCACTGGAGTCAGTAGAGACCAAGTTTTCAATTTAACACCCAATACTATCTGTGTAACCTTCAGCAAATCATATAACCTCTAAATGACTCAGTTTTCTCTTTCTATAAAATGAGAATCATACTAAATTTGATCCATAATTTATAATTTTATTGAGTGTTAAATGAGATGCTGCTGCTGATAGTGGTTATATAGCATTGTAAAGTTTGCAAAACACTTTTCAAATATCTTCATATTTTATCTTCACAATAACCCAGGGAGGTAGTTACTATTAAAGTCCCCATCTTGCCGATCAGGAAACTGAGACAGACAGCCCTTAAGTGATTTGCTCATGGTCAGCTAGTAAATGTCTTAAGCTGGACCTGAAATCAGCCCTTCCTGAGTCTATGTTGAAGGCTCTATCCACTATATAACATAGCTTCCTTTATATATATATATATAGATATATATATATATATATAGATATAGATATAGATATATATATATATATATATATATAGATATATGTATGTATGTATGTATATGTATGTATATATGTATATATATGTATATATATGTATATATATGTATATATATGTATATATATATACACACACACACACACACACACACACACACACATATATGTATCTATAGAGAAATAGAGAGAGAAAGAGAGATAGGGGAGAGAGAAAGAGAGAGAGAGAGAAAGAGAAAACCTTAAAGAATTAAATAAATGTCAGTTATACTATTATATTATAATTATCATCTCTCAAAGTACCTTAGTAGAATATAACATCATTGATGGCAGGAAATGTTTCACTTTTGTATTTATATTCATACCATTTGGACAAGTCTGTGACACATAATTAGCACAAAATAATGCTTGTTAATTCTGCAGTAGCAGCAGCAGCAGTTCATCATCACCATTATTAACCTGCATCACTATTCTTGGTTTCTTTACATCTTGTGATACCAGTGGAATTCTAACTATTCATCAATAACCTCTACTCTCAAGATAGGACTAGTCTACCTCCTTTTTCATTTATTTCCCCTCCCCCCACCCACAGCCTGGGCTATCGGATTAGCTTGGTGTGGGGGGGGGGGTGGCGCAATGAGCCCTGAGATTTGAGTGGAGAAGAGGACGATATATGTAGACCTGGGAGTTAGATAGAGAGGGGGACTGACAAGATTAGGAGAATAGAGAGGCCAAAGGACAAGATAGAGTGGCTGGCAGAAAAGATTAAGAGGGTGGATGAGATTAAGAGAGAAGAAAGACTGGAGTACTAAGAGATGGGGAAGAAGAAAAAGCTAAGAGCAAGAAGGGACAGAGGCCAAAGGACAAGACTGACAGAGCAGACAGACAGAACAGGAGGCAGTGGAGAGCACTGAAGTGGTCAGCACAGGGTACAGGTTGGAGAAAGTGAAGATTAAGAGAACAGAAGGACACTAGAGCACTAGGAGAATGGAAGGAGAGGTCGGTGAGAGAGAAACACAGGGGTTCAGCGGTGGCAGTAAGGAGAGGAAAGTTAGAAGCAGGGGGATAGACAAAGTGAAAGGGGCTCAGAGTTAGAATAAAGACCTTGAGTAGTGAAAGTGGACCATACCCTAAGGCAAGAGGTGGCAACAGCCCTTATTGTATTAAAAAAAGTTCCAGGAGAAAAAGGTGGGAAGAGACCACAGGAACATCAGGTTGTACATTTTATTTCCCTGTATTCAAAATTTTAAATGGTATCTCAGAAATAAACTCGGCTTTGATTATTTAGTTAAAAGGCTTCTTAACCCTTTGCTTATCAATTTCAGAGCAGTGTGGAGAAATTTTTAAACGGCCCATAAGTTAATAATAATAAGTTAATAGCAGTCAGATAGCCAGTTAGTCAAAAGTCCCCAGATTAGTCCTCCACTCAGATTAGTCGCCCCAAATTAGGCAAGTCAGTAAAAAAAATATTTTACAAAGCCAACTTAAAATGACTATTCTCTTCATTTGACTGTGGATTTTTTGACTTTGATACTTCAGAGACTGTCATAGTCCCATCTTTTCAACACCTACCAGTGATCTACCACTGACTTTTTGTGTTCTGAAAGCTTCTTGTAGCTATAAGCAAAATAGATTAGGCTCTAACAAGAAGCTAAAGGATCTTTTCTAATGAATAAAGTTCTTAGACTCTAGTGCATGAACTTTGCAGCAGCTATTTCTGCTGTTAATTCTGCACGTAATTTCAGTTATATTGTTAAGTTTGAGATTCACCATCAAAATAACCTTCAAACAAATGTGGAATAACTAATAATTAGATGACTGTAGTCATTATACAATCTTGGAGAACCTTTCTAGTTGTTTCAACTTATTCACTAACAATTTACATTTGTACTTCCAGAGAGGAAAGAAACCTTAACTTTGCTTGCTTTCACATTTTTGGTGAACAATTACCAAGTTTGATATTTAAACAAATGTACATATAGTTATTACAAATGCAGTTTCAGAATAATCACACAGTATTTATAATTGAACATGGCTATAAGTTTACAGCAACAAATGGTATTATCACATAATGTGATCAAAATTTATAAAAAGTTGTAGGCTTATGAGTCAAGAATACAAATCAAGACATCTTCAGGGAAGGAAATAATTTTTTTTTCAGTCAGAAAGAGACTGTTTAGAGATTTTCAGGTACATTTTTCATTGGCTTGTTTCTGTGTCCCACCCTCCCCTCCAAAAAAAATATTGGATATATCCATGTATGTGAATAGTAAGGCAATTGTACAAATTGCTTTTAAGTCCTCAAATTACTTCTGGTGTTTATTACTAAAATATAAAATTTTGTCGTTTTATTTCTCTTCACTTTTTTTCATTCAGCAATTTAATTGTTAATGTCAGGACAGAAAATCTATTGAGTCTCCTCTACCCTCATAATGTAAAAGTAAAACAGCTTCATGCAATATATATATATATATATATATATATATATATATATATAGTGATGTTTAAAATCGAAATTGTGGTTGCCAAAAATTAAAAGGCTTCAGTACCAGTCTTTGGGCATTAAACATTTATTAGAACATACAGATATTTACAAAGAGTTCAGAAGGTTATGAAAAAGAAATCCTACCTAGCCTAGAGTTCCAGCTTGGTTGGGTTCTTCCTGAAGTCCTCCTCCACAAGGCTGCTTTAATCAGGAACTCCTCAACAAGCCTGTCTTAATCAGGAACTCCTTCCCCAGCCTGTTTTAATCAGCATTCCTTAGCAAGCTGTTTGCGGAAGCTTTTTTATAGATCTGGAACAGAGGTGGTCCTTACACACTGCTTCAAGGTGATTGGTTGGCGTCATCCAAATCCATTGTCTTTGAAGGTGTTCTCAAGTTGAGTTCACAGTCTAGTTTCTGAGAACAATACCTTCTTAAGGGATAGCCAGGTGTGATTACAATCCAATTAACTTGAAGTAGGCTTAATCAGCAGTCAATTACTCTCACTTGATTCAATCAGTCTTGATTAATCTCCAGGTCGGTCTTTGAGTATCTGCTAAATCCCATTATTTCATCTCTCTCTCTCTCTCTCTCTCTCTCTCTCTCTCTCTCTCTCTCTCTCTCTCTCTCTCTCTCTCTCTCTCTCTCTCTCTCTCTCTATATATATATATATATATATATATATATATATATATATATATTTGGTGAGGCAATTGGGATTAAGTGACTTGCCCAGGGTCACACAACTAGTAAATCTCAAGTGTCTGAGACCAGATTTGAACTCAGGTCCTCCTGAATCCAGGGCCAGTGCTCTATCCACTGCGCCACCTAGCTGCCCCTCATGCAATATATTTTTGAAAAAGAAGCTATTTTATTATTAAAGATGATCATAAAGATATGATGCCAAAAAATGAAAATGTTTTATATAGAATTAATTACATTCATTAAAAAATACCTTGGGAAATATAACCTAATCAAAAATATCTACATTGAAAACAAGAGATGCTTGGATTTTCATGGGTAGAGAAGAAACTATAGGTAGAAAAATGTCAATCCAATTGTATGGTTAGCATTGAAAGGAGTAATACTGTAAGGCATTTTTTAGTTTTTTATAAATAAAATATTTCCTAAACTTATTTTTAAATAATTATTTAATGAATTGGAAATTAAATTTAAGAAATAAAATCTACCACTTTCAAAAGACAATTCTATTAATACTAGAAGAAAGGGACAGGGAAAGCACAAGCTAATTAAATCCATAAACAAATCTAAAAACTGTCAGATTGGACAATTATTTCCATTTTTCCTGTGACCAAATATTTTATCAATTTTAATAACGAGAAGCAAAACTGATAGATTTGAGTTTTACTTCTCTTTGCTCTACTCTCTGTAATGAGTAATAAAATGCTAAAATGAGTGATCCTCCAATCGAAAGTGAAAAAAAAAGGGTCTTCGTAACCAATAAAAGCCCTTGAGCAATTGGAGTTTACTATATATCTGCCTAAAGCTTTATATATAGCATATAGAAAACTAGTTTTCAGAAAGTCCTGCAAATTTGATAAGACTTTCCCACATGTAGAACTTCAGCTACATGGTGAATTTATGAATACAGTGAATTTCTTTAATTTTTTTTCTGGCATTTCTGTTGAAATATAAAGATTCTTTATTCTTTTTTTTTTCAACATTGCTATCATTTTCCCAGGAGACAAGATTCTACTTCTGATAAATTTTATTTTGTTTCTAGTTTTCTGAGTCACTTTTAAGTAAAAAAAAAAAAAAACAACAGCAGTAAAAACTTCTCTATCTCTTAGACATTTTAAAATAATTTTGGAAATTATTACAGAAGAAGTTTGATATACCAGATAACAAAATGGCATTCAGGTTTTGGTAATTAAGTTGAAAAAAGAATCTCTAAATTATTCTGTTTCTTGTTTATGAAAAATGAGGCTTGTAGCTGTTTTCAAAGCATATGACAAATAAGACTTCTCTTATTGTAGTTCAATAATTATGGGATAAGTATGGTGGAACCACAGTCAATATTACACAAGATCTAGCAGCTTCTACATTAAAGGACTGGAGGGCTTGGAATATGATATTCTTGGAGGAAAAGGAACTGGAATTACAACCAAGAATCACCTACCCAGAAAAATTGAGTATAATCTTTCAGGGGGAAAAATGGGAATTCAAAGAAAGAGAGGAGTTTCAGGCATTTGAGATGAAAAACCTTGAGCTAAACAGAACATTTGATTTTCAAATACAAGACCCTAGAGAAACTTAAAAGATAAACAGGAAAAAGAAATCTTAAGGGATATTAAACGGTTAAACTGTTTACATTCCTACATGAGAAGATGATACTTGTAACTCAGAAAAAATTTCTCATTACTAGGGCAGCTGAATGGAGTATATTCAGACAGGTAGCACAGGTGTGAGTTGAATATGAAGAGATGATATCTTCAAAAAAAATAAGGGGTGAGAGGAATGCACTGGGAGAAAGGAAAAGGGAGAGGTGGAATGGGGTAAAGTAGCTCCCACAAAAGAAGCAAGAAAAAGCTTATACAGTGGGGGTGAAGATGGGGTAGGTGTGGGGAAGTGAGTGAATATTACTCTCATTAGAATTGGCTCAAAGAGGGCATAACATACACACTCAATTGGGCATATTAATCTATCTTACCCTGCAGAAAAGTAGGAGGAGAAAGGGACAAGGGGGGAGGGGTGAAAGAAAGGAGGGCATATCGGGGGAGGGGGCAGTCAGAGCAAAACATTTTTGAGGAGGGACAGGGTTAAAGGAGTAAGAGAATAGAGTAAATGTCATGGGGAGGGAATAGGTTGGAGGGAAATACAGTTAGCAATAGTAACTGTGAAAAAAATTTGAAGTAAGTTTGTCTGATAGGCCTCAGTTCTCAAACACATAGAGAACTGGGTCAAATTTGTTAAAATAAGATCCATTCCCCAATTGATAGGGGTTCAAAAGACATGAAGTTTTCAGATGAAATAATCAAACCCACCTATAGCAATATGAAATAAAAATCCTCTAACTCACTATGGATTGTAGAGATTCAGGTCAAAACAATTCTGGGTACTACCTCATACCTATTAGATTGGATAATGGGACAGCAGAGGAAAATGACAAATGTTGTAGGGGATATAGGGAAAATGAGACAGAAATACACTCTTGGTAAAATTGTAAACTGATTCCAACAACCTGTGGAGGAATTTTAACTATGGCTAGAGGACTATAGAACCATGCATACTCTTCGACCTAATAATTCCACTACTAGGTTGATATCCTAAAAGAGATTTTTTGAAAAATTGAATTCAAAATTGGGGAGATGCCCATTAATTGGGGAATGGCTGAACAGATTGTGGGATGAGATAATGAAGGAACACTGTTGTGCTATAAGAAATGACTAGCAGGATGCTATTAGAAAAACCTGGAAAGACATACATGAGCTGATACTAAGTGAAATGTACCGTATATGAAATAACAGCAATATTGTAACATGATCTGCTGTGAATGACTTGTTTTTTATCAGTAATGCAATGATCCAAGACAACTCTGAAGGACTTATGAAATTCTAAATAAAAATATTTTAAAAAAAAAAGGAAAAAAATCACAAGTTAACATTATAAAAAAAAAAAAGAATACATCCAGTACATGCAAGACAAACACCATATGCTCAACTTAAGGCATGGTGTACATGGAACTATAACAGATCAATATCCATAAGAATTTAAGCAAATATATTCACCCCTAAAACTTTTTCTTATTATTGGAATAAGATATCATAATTAATAATAATAAAAGCTAACATTTATGTAGTACTTTAAAATCTTTCTTGGAGCCATATCCTAATTTAGACAATATTATTGAGCATCTACAGTATAGAAGGTTCTGTGCTGGAACTATCTAAATAAATCTAAACTATCATTTGTACCTCTAAGAGGTTAAAATACAAGTAAAAGGAAAAATAGGCATATTCACACTGCAGTTAATCAGGTAAGTGTCAAAATAATCTTGTTAAAGAGGGAGATTTGAGATAATGACATACACATGAGGTATACTGGGATAATCTGACTTCATGAAAAGGTTGGGACTTGGATGCAGTTTTTTAGGAATGGATGGAATCTAGAACAATTAAAGAGAAGAGGAATAGAGCATTTAATTCTTTACAAGTGGTATTGCTGAATCAAAGATAAGGACAGTTTAAAGCACTTTGGCATAGTCCCAAATTGCTATTCAGAATGGTTGAATCAGTTAAGAACTCTAATAATATTGTATTAGTGTCTCAGTTTTCCCATATCACCTTTAGTATTTTTAATTTTCCTTTTCTGTCACTTTACCCAATATGATAGGTGTAAAGTGGTACCTCAGAGTTGTTTTTATTTGTATTTCTATAATAGTGATTTATAGTGGTTTTTTTCATATTATTATATATAGGTTTGATTTCTGCATCTGGAAACTGCTGCAAATATTTTCCCCAGCTTTCTACTTTCCTTTTAATCTTAGTTACATTGTTTTTGTTTGTGCATTTTTAAAAAATAACATAATTAAAATCATCCATCTTATATCCTATAATGATATTTATTTCTTGTTTGGTAATAAATATTTCCTTTTCCCATAGATCTAATAGGTAAACTATTTCACACTCCCTATGCTAGGGGTTCCAGCTGCCAAAAACATCAGGTTGATTTACAAATGGCTCTATGAATGCTTTTAAGACCAGAAGGTGTATCAAAATGCAATATAACATGAATACAAAAGAATGACATATGAAATAAATCCAGAAAGATTATATCAAGTGACACTTTATGTCACAAGTTGATCTGTAAGAAAAATGGTCATGTAGCTAAATGTTACTAACAACATTACACACACACACACACACACACACACACACACACACACACACACACCCCGCTCTTCCACCTTCTCCTTTGACTTATCTTCTGCCATTGTAGTTGGCGTGTTGCCTCACCCCTTTAGTCTGTGAGCCCCTTAAGAGATTGAACTATGTGCTCCCTTTCTTTGTAGTCCCAGTGTTTATCAATCAGTGTCTATCACACTAGTAAGTGCTTAATGTTTGTTGACTGACTCATTGATTTACACACATACATAGACACAACACAAAATGCTATAAGGAGGTTTGGGTTTGTTCTGTGTGTTTGTGTTGGAGGCAGGTTAAGCAGGAAGAGACCACGTGGGATGGATCTAAAGTATATTGAATAACAAAATCACGGGAGGAAAAAATACCATCTGTTGGTTAATCTAGCTCTACATTAGCATTTCATACTTCAGCATTTGGAAATACCTACCAGTCAAAAAGCAGTTGTTTACATTAATGGACATGGGAAGTAGCACCAGTTTCATTTTGATTGTTAGCAGTTACCTTATTAATATTTCTATTGTTCCCAACTCTAGTTTATTCCCTAAAGTACTATGATTTCTGCCTCATCTAAAATCCAAATTATAAATGCCAAGAAATAAGATTTAATTATTCAGGAAATAAATTCCTTTAGGAATTCAATTTTACATCCTCACTTCCTCCCCTTTTCACCACCAAAATATAGAACATATTGTTGATTAGCATCCAAAAGTCCTTATGGCTATGTTGTTAATTTTATTCTTTGGAAATTAGACAGGAAACTTCTGTTAACAGGAAGGACAAAGTTTTTGATACCACTTGCCTATGTGAATAGAAACTTTATCCTTTAATGTTCAAAATAGATGGCTTCAAATAAATGCCCCCCAAAACAGAAGAAAAACAAGACTCTTATACTTAAATCATTAATTCATATATATATATATATATATATATATATATACACGCACATGGTTTGCCACTGAGGTGGAATTGTGAAAGGGTTTATCTTCAGTGGAATTCTCTCATTCCCTTCTTTTCATGTTTTTCTCTCCCTTTTTATGACATTCCTATCCATGTCATACCAGAGGGATGCAATGACCTCACATTATATTCCTTTGTTATTTAAATCCCCCACTGAAGTTCCTTACTATTCTAATAGAGAACTCCATGCTAGTCTTCCTCAAAACATAATATTTGTGCAGAGAATACAGTGCTTATAGATATAAGGACCTGGATTCTAGTTGAGATAAGTCATTGAGTATTGCTTAATGTCTCAGTGCTATAAAAAGAGGGAAGTAGACTTTGATGACCTTTAAGATCCCTTTTGGCTCAAACACATTAAGGTTCTAATTGAATAATGATATGATCCATTCTATGACAGTGGATGGTGATGTGATTTTTTAATGAGATAAACTAATGTTAGGTAATGAGTTGCCCTGCCAGATAGTGAAATGCATTAAAACATTTTAAATTGACCATAAGAAATCCTGTTAATTCAAGGAATTCAAGACATTGTAGTAGGTGAGTGATTGAAATATATAATAATCTTTTCAATCATACCATGAAATCTTTCTTATCAACCAACAAGTGTGGATCAAATACTTTTTAACTAATTTAGAATTCCCAAAATGTAGGTCAAAGAATGTTTTTTTTTTGTCTAATGATAAGACCCCAAATTTATTACAACCCTGTATTTGAATTGAAAAGACTTGAAACTCCTTCTAATGAATGATTACTTCTAGTGTCTGAAGAAATTTCATGACCTTCTCCTAAGGCTAGTCCTGTCTGTAGTAGAGAAATATGTTGTCTGTGTCAAAGCAGAGACGGATTAGTTAACTAAGTGGAAGAGAAAAGCATGAGCCAATAGTTAGGGGTCAGGGCTCAAATGTGGAAGCCCAGGACAATCACATCATATGTTTTCAGTGTTGAGAGAGTAGATCACTGGTAAATTCAGGGGATGTCCTTGAATGGATCTCCATTTCAAAAATCTGAGGATTTAAGGCAGAATATGTATCATAGAATGATGGGGAAACCCCTGAATTCATCTAGTCAATCATTTCATTTTACAGATAAGGAAATGGAGCCCTAGAGATTTTAAGTAACTTGACCAATTTCATGTTAGTTGAAATAAGAGGCAGTCCTCAGGTCAATATTATTTTCTACCATACTATGTTGAAGACAGGTTTCTAAAACCTGAAAGTGGCTGAAAAAGTTGAATATATTATAGGTTCTAGTACTGTTCCTCATTAGGTGATTATAGCATTTAAAGACTGATGGCAAAGCTCTGAATGTTGTGAAGCATCCATATATCATACTTCTGAGTTCCTTTTAGTCTCTGCTTGGGAAGAGAAAATACTTAGGGTGGAGAGTAAGGGCAGAAATGGACCTAAAGTCAAAACTTCTGAATGCATATTTGAAAGATTTCATGTCATATCACATCAACTAAAGATTGTAAACACAAGCAGCAATCCTGGAAGGCAGGAGAGTTGAAATGAATAGCTATATCTCATTATAAGAGGAAGGCTCTTGCCAAAGCTAGTTATGACAGTATTTATTGAAACAAGGAAAAATTGCCCTAGTTGGCAGATACTCAAAAAACCCTCAATCTCTTTTCCCTTTCTAAACAGGCAAAAAATAATTATTGCTTAATAAAACAAAAGAGAAATACCAAACTACCTTGTAGGGCTCTGGAGCCATGACCACCCTTTGTTTGCATTGTCTACTAAGACAATATGTCTTAGCACATTCATTCATTCATTGAAAAATACTATTTAGTAAGTGCAATGTCCTATCCTATGTCCTTGGAGTAAGTGACACAAATTTAAATAAGGCATAGTCCTAACCCTTAAAGAAGTAAAACTCTAAATTTGACTAGAAGTCTTCAAAAATTAAAAAGAAAATACAAATTAGAATACAATAAGAACAGTACGAAGTGCTAGAAGATAAGTGAGAAAAAAGTGAAAGAAATCTTTAAATAGGAGATAATGTTGAGTGGGATCTTAAAAGAGATGTGTTTTGTTAATAGATACAGAAAGATCCAAGATGATAAGGAGACATTGTTGGGAAGAGCACGACATAGGCATAGAGAGTTGGTGATAGGGAAAGTATGGGAACATTTGGTCAAGGGTCATTTTGGCTTGAGGATAGAATATGAAAGTATTGTTACATTAAGCTGGAGGGAAAATTTGAAAAGAGATCATGCAGCACCTTGTAAGCTGGGATAAGAAATGTAGACTTTAATAAGTAAGCAATGAGGTATTAGAATTATGGAGTGACTGCTCAATTAAGATCAATGCGGCAGTGGAGTACAGGTTTAGAACTACTCCTTTCTACCCATTAAGGTGTGTATAAACTCATTGTATCCCCTACATAATGAAGAAGCACAACTACACAAAGAGTTTCTAAACATTCATGAAAGTGTGTTCATTCTCATTCTATCCTACATAAAGTGACAGAGTCTACTATATATTGATGACTTTACTGTTATTTTGGATAATGGAATAAGATACTTTATTAATGCATAATGTCACTTTCAGACAAGTTCCCTATCAAAGCCAGGGTAATTTTAACTCTTTCTGGGGGTAAGTTAAATTGATAGAATATAAAAACAAAACACTAGCATCTTATCAACTTTCCTCAGAATCAGCAGGTGAATTTTTAAAAAGAGTGGCCACTAAAACCAACTTTGAAAGAGAACTGTGCCACAGTAATTATGTCTTTAAAATGAGTAATTGATCCTTGCTAAAACTGTTCTGTCACTTAACACAAATACCATTTATGAGATGATGAATTGAATTATTAACTAGGTAATTAAAAATCAAGTGCTTTCCTGCTATTGCTGAATATTACAATCTTGAAAAGTAGCTCCAACTAAAGACAAAAAGAAAATAAATAAAAATCTATCCATTCTATAAATCCCAGAGTAAAAGTTGCTGATATTTGAATTCCAATGGTTTAAGTACTCCCATGCTCCACACACATATTCTGGAGTCTTCAGGAGACTCCAGAAGAATACCTTAATCCCTCTTAGGAAATTTTGTGAACAAAGCCCTGAAGGAGTACCTCTTTCAGAGCAAGATCTGATCTTCAGAAGCTTTGTTCTGCTTACCTCTTAGTATAGATGGGAATGAGAAAGTAGGAACTAAAGGAGTTGAGGCCTGGGAAACTGTTAAAGTGATGATATCATCCTCCTTTGAATTATTTATCTGTTAACCCCTTTTAGCTACAGTTGATAGGTTATCTGTTAGCCCTTTTTAGAGCTCAGGTCTTAGAGCTCAGATCTTAGGTTGTCAACCCTTTTCAGCCTCCTCCATCAACTCTTGTATCTTTGCAAAGAAAACTACAAATGGAGTCATAAAGAGTCAGATACAACTGAAAAGACTCAACAACTAGGTAATTAGCATTGCTTTTGTTACAGAGGAAGTTGGTGGGAGTGTTGGGGTCCTTAGGAATTCCTCTTTAAAGAATTACACACTCTCTCACACTAATCCAATTAGAATAAAATAATACTGTATTTGGGCACTAGAGAGAGGAAACCAAGAGAGAAATCCTTGGACATTTTCTCAATGGGAGATAGATAGCTCCAGAGAGGTGATTCTCTGAGATACTTATCTCCTCAAGCAGGAAAAAGGCAAATACTTTTATAGAGGATTGATGGTGGAGGGACCTAATGGGGTGATCATCTGACTGTGGAAAGTTTCCTTATTGGGGGTGATCACCCAAGGGTAGGACATCCCCCACTGGTGTTGGCTGGAGGAAGTTGGGGAAGAGAACTATCTCCATCTCTCTGGCCTAATGATCTCCCTGAGGGTTCAGGAGACTGAAATGAAGGGTGGTGGTCCTGAATTTAACTCAGTCCCTATAGGGTGCCACTTATCTCTTTAGGTGTGTCTTTCCTTTGGTTTAGCTTCTCAGGAAGGTTCCCTGATTTCCCTTATGTGGCGAGTAAACCTATATGTGGTCGTCTTATTTCTGTCCCAAGTTTGGGGAAAATTATCTGGGGTTTCTAATATATTGCTACTTATAAATTAGAAGCTTTAGCACCAATCTGGTGGCATTACCCATTTATTAAAGCATATTAAATATTAGTAAAGATAGAGCACATTGCCCTGAAAGTTAGGAAAGCCTAGATAGGATCTCGAGAAGAAGAGAGAAAAAAGTGCCTTCACCTATGAGTCTTAGGCCAAAAAAGAATGTCTCTCTCCCTGTCTGAATAGACGCTTCCTGCAGGTTCCAATGAGAGGTGGTCCTTACACACTGCTTCAAGCTAATTGGCTAGCATCACCCAAATCCGTTGGTTCACTGGACTTGAGGGCAGTCCATAAGCAGAATGTGCCAAAGGTCAGAGTTCAGAGAACACACCCCCTGAGGCCCAGGCTCTCAGGTAAGTTTGGTTTCAATCAAGTCAACTTTAAGTGAGTTAATCAGCAAAGTCAATCCAATCAATCCCGATATTTTACTCTGTAGCCGGGCCTCTGGACATCCCCAAACCCATTATTTTCTCACACCCAGAAAACTTCTGAGGTACCCTAGGTTCATAACATCTTGATGATACAAACTCAAACCTTGGTTATTGTGAAAGCACTTGTCACTCACAAAGGACTAGAATCAAGAGGGTAAGTGTGGCAGACAGGTGCTCTGAAATCCTGAGAGTGGTAAAGTGAACATGTCAGATACTTTATAGCATGCTGTCAATATATTTGATAGGTGGAGATGAGCAATGGAATAATAGTTACATGTATAAGGTCCTCACTGCTAGGGTGTACTAGATACTATTTAAAATAGTTTCTGTTACACGTCAGCTTTCACCTGAGATTTAAAAATTATTATTACATATTCTTTTAAAATCATGACGCCTAGGGATACCTCCTTAGCTATTTTTCTCCTTTAAAGAAATTATTATTATTCTTATTATCATTATTATTATTCCGATAAGGAATCTTTGAAAACAAATGACTACTATATTTCTTTGTTCCTCATCTTTTATTTTCATGATGTATACTCATTACTTTTCATGGTTTTAGGTTTAAATACTTGTATCTTGCATAATTGTTTACACTATGATTATAATTTAAGCTAAAAAAGCAGAATAAATTTTAACTTTCTGGAGCATTAGTATGAAGTTTTAGAACTGAATCCCTAAGTGATATTTTTCATATTAGGATATCTTGACACTGAGGACAAAGATATTGAAGACTCCATTATTCATACTGTGAATGAGTTGGGGAGCTATGAGATTATATCCCATGTAAAATGACAACAGTTTAAATGGCATATCAAAATAGACTGAACTTTGTAAACTGGGGCAAACCTCTCTGAAATGAAATTGTGATCTCTCATTCCCCAAAGGGGAAGACCTGAGAATGCAAAGGCCAGTTCTTGAGATTTAAATACACTTCTTCCAAAAGGGAAGGAAACCCAGAGAAAGATAATGCCTATAAAATTAAAGAAAGGGGATTTTTCTGTTGTTTTTTGTTTTTATTAAGCATGGAAGAAAAGAAACTTTAACATGCTGCATGGTTACTATCCAGGCTATGTTGAATAGGACACCAAGTCATAGATTGTGTGGATTTATATATATATATATATATATATATATATATATATATATATATATATATATATATATATATATTTTAAACAAAGGCAGTTAAGGAATTTTGAAGGGAAACTCAGGCTTAGTCAGTGGGTTCCATTGTCAAGGGAAGGGGGAGTGAAGAATTCTGGGGATCAAGGAGGTGGCCTTTGATACACAAATCAGAAAGGATCCTTGGTGATAAGCAGTTCACAGTTCAAGGCTTGATTAGGAGATATCTTGATGAGGGGACATTTCAAAAATACAAGATAATTCTGAGAGACCCATAGTCAGAGTTGGGGATAGCTAGAGATAATAAGACCATAAATGTGATGTGTTCATAGTCTCATAACTTGGAGTCAGGAAATATTGGAATGTCTCTTGAAAGTCCATAAACCTCCATCACCAAGTAGTTCAGGATCTGCTTCAATGCTGGTATGAGCTTAATTGGCTTCAGAGTTACTAATTTTCCAGCTAGGTTGACTTTGGTCACTGCAAAGGATTGTCAGTGTGTTAACCAATGCAACCAGTCTTGATAAGTTGTTCTGATTATCTGGATAAGAAGGGGACTCAAGCAAATCAAGATATATATTTTCACAACTTAGAAGTATTCATTTGAACCACTATATGAGAAAGCGTTAAATGAAGATTTTTTTTTTTAAATGAAACATTCGGGGCAGCTAGATGGCACAGGAGATAAAGCACCAGCCCTGGATTCAGGAGTACCTGAGTTCAAATCCGGCCTCAGACACTTAACAATTACTAGCTGTGTGACCCTGGGCAAGTTACTTAATCCCAATTGCCTCACTAAAAAACAAAAAAAACAAAAAAAAATGAAACATTCAATCACATTACTCTCAATGCAATACTATTAATAATATTTGATAAGAATAAAATATTTTATATTTACTGAGAGCAAAATATGTGTACCATTCCTAAATATTTTCAAAATATCTCATCCTTTAAATTTTAATTTAGTGTGTTTTGTAACATAAGTAAGTAGTAGCAAAGTTGTGTATATGCACACAATTTATAAATGGTACATATGCATACATGATAGTATGCCGAAAACATTTTTTACTGATTTTTGTTGTTGTTGTGCAGTCATGTATGATTCTTTAGGACCCCACAGACCATAGCATTACATGTACTTCTGTCCTCTACTATTCTCAAAGTCTGTTCAAATTCATGTTTG
The DNA here is from genome assembly GCF_019393635.1 of Dromiciops gliroides. Lineage (NCBI taxonomy): Eukaryota > Metazoa > Chordata > Mammalia > Microbiotheria > Microbiotheriidae > Dromiciops > Dromiciops gliroides. The sequence continues at coordinate 208,807,034 of NC_057861.1, read as the reverse complement.
TGGTTTCCCTGACACTATCCATCTCATCCTCTGTCATCCTCTTTTCCTTTTGAATTCAGTATTTCCCAACATCAGAATCTTTTCCAATGATTCCTCTCTCTTCATTATGTGGCCAACATATTTAAGCTTCAACATCAGTATTTGAGCTTCCAATGAAAAGCCTGAATTAATTTAATTAAGTATTGACTGATTTGATTTCCTTCTATCTAAGGGACTCTTGAAAGTCTTTTCCCACATCACAATTTGAAAGTCTTGATGCTGCATTCAACTTTCCATATAATTGAACTCTCACAGCCATATATTGCTACTATAAAAACCATAGCTTTGATCATAGGGAACTTTGTTGGCAAGGTGAGGTCTCTGCTTTTTAGTATACTGTCCAGATTTGCCATGGCTTTCTTTCCAAGGATCAAACTTCTTTTAATTTCATATCTGCAGATACCATCTGGAGTGATCTTTGAGCCCAAGACTATAAAGTTTGACACCGCTTCCATTTCTTCTCCCTCCATTGCCTGGAAGTAATTGGACCTGTTTCAAATATCTTAGTTTAGTTTAGTTTTTTATTTTAAGCTTCAAGACAAGTTTTACATTCTCCTTAAGAGGTTTCTTACTTTCTATTGATAAGTGCAAATACTTAAAATGTTTGGAAAAAACTTGTTTTTGATTTTAGAGAAGAATTGTATCTTTAGAGAGGTAACTAGGTGTTATAATGTATAGAATGCTGGGTTTGTAATGAAGGAGATCTGAATTCAAATCCAGACACCAACACTTACTAGTTGTACAAACCTGGATAAGCCACCTAACTTCTGCCTGCCTCAATTCCTTCATCTGAAACATGGGATTAATAATAGCACCTACTGTACAGAGTTATTGTGAGCATCAATTAAGATAATATTTGTAAAATACTTAGTGTAGTTCTTGCCACATAGTAGGTGCTTAAAAATACTTGCTCCCTTCCCCTTAATCATAGCAAACAAACTTATGAGACTAGGGAAATATAGTCAGTTGATTTTTTTTCCTCCTCATAAAAATATAGGTGAATGATTAGCTAAATATATCAGATTTCTTTTATAGTAGGTTTAACTTTGTATCAACACAACATGAGAATTGGAGCTCTGTGAGCATTTAGCATATGTCTGTACTGATCCTTATTTGTTCTAAATATACCTTTCAAACCTGTGGACCATGAAAATTATCAATTTGCTTATGTCAGCAAAGAGCAGCCTACAGTGGCTGACCTAGTTCTCTAAAGACTAGAGTCATTCCTTAGAATTAGAAATTTTAAGAACAAACCCCTCAGAGGTTAGGGCCTTATAATTCAAAACTAACACCCTCTAGCTATTCTTTCTAAGACTTATGAAAAGTAAGGTGTCATTGACTTGTGGAACTGGATAAGGCATTGACTTTCATGTATTTTCCATGTGTGAGATTTAAATAAAGAAATCAAATTTATTTTTCTTTCTTTTATAGGACACAATGACCAGTAAATGAGTCTGTGTACACTACATATGCATATATATAAATATATATATACACACACACATATATATATATATATAAATACACACACACACACACACACACACATATATATATATATATATATACATACATATATATATATCACATCTGTATATAACAAAAGAGAAACTAATATATTTTAGGATAATTTTTGTCCTAATTATTTTAGACCTTATCTCAAAACAGCAGAAACAAAAAACCTAATATTTTTCTCCAAGTCATGAGTATAATAAGCAACAAAAAGACAATATCTACAGTGAGCTCAATTTAGCTATCATTACAGGGGTATATATTGCCACGAAGTTTTGGGGGCAGAAATAAAAACCAACTAGAATTAGCCTTTAACCTTTTGCTTTTCTTTTTCATTTCATACAAACTTAAATTTCCAGTAAATGATAGAATGTGGTCTATTCCCAATAGTAGCTTTAACTAAGACTAAATTGATGTACTTAGCCACACTATACTAGATGGATTCTTTCTCTTTTTCTTTCTCTCTCTTTTCCTCTCTTCTTAAACTGGAACAGATGAAAGGTTTATGCTGGCTTTGAGTGCAAAAGTTTAATATAGATTTATTTTTAATGGTGAAAATCCTTTTTTGCTGCCACTTGATTCTCTTAAAAAGCTATGCTGTCCCCAACATCAACTTTTATGGGGCAAATGGGATTTTTTTGTTTGTTTATTTCATTGAAATCAAATCAATTAATCCACACTCTCAAGAAAGCCTGAAATCATTAATAAAACCTGTGATTCTATTTTAGAGTTCCAGTAGTGTATATGTATGTGAGAAAGTAAGGTGGAGGAACATGGGGGAAGGGTTCTTATCTAGAAGGCATAGAAGACAAAAAGTCAATCCAACAAGCTTTTGTAAAGTATCTTTGATGTGCCAGTCAATGTGCCAGGCCACGGGGGGTATAAAGACAAAAAAGAAATACTCCCTGCCCTCAAGGCCTTGTGAAGTTGAATAAAGCATTGTATGTCAGGTATTGTCCCTGTGTGAAACATGTAGAACCTGAGGGGATACTATAAATGCATATGTGCACACATGCATATACATCTTGCATACATACATATGAGTAAATATGTTAAGAAGGGAGAGGGATAGTAATAGCTGGAGAGCTCAAGAAAAGCTTTGTGTACAAAGTGGTACCTGAGCTTATCCTCTAAGATGGTGAAGAATTTTATGTTTGAGAAGAGGAAAGAGGGCTGTCCAGGATAGCCTGTGGGAAGGAGATTGAATACCAGTTTGGGGAAACAGCTAAAAAGTCAGTTTGTTTTATGGATTAATATGAGAATATCATAGTATAATCTTCATGGAGAAAAAATAAAACAACCAACTTCCAAGAAAAGAAAATGATGTTAAAGGACCTCCAACGATTCCTGCAATATTAAAGATGAGGAAAATGTGACCAAAGAGGTTAAATTACTTGCCTAAATTCCTTTAATATCATCATTCTGACCTCACCATTTGGCACTCTATGATACATTATCTTTTGTTGTTGTCTAAGTGTTTCACATTTGTGGGCAGTGTCCTTATATACCATTGCTTTTCTACAGTCCATTATAAGAGTTAGCAGCACAAGTAGCCACTGAAGTAGTATAATCTGAGTGGTTCCGGAAAGATCCTTCCTGCCTAAAAGTAGCTCATTCACTAGCAATCATACACACATACGCACACAGAGGCAGACACAGACATACCTGCACACAAGTGCAATACATATGTGCATTTATGATTATATGTGTATAAATCACATGTGTATGTGTATATGGGCATTGTATACACACATGCTATGTGTGTATATATGTGTATATATATATAGATGATAGATAGATGATATGTGTTTATTTAGATATATTGTCACTTTAAATCTTTATATACCTCCTCATTGATCTTTCCCTGGTAACAAAGAAAAACATTTAAACGAAACTGACATATAAATGACAGCACTTTATATCTGAACCATGACTATTAGCTCTTTATTGTTAGAAGGGAAATCTTTTTCAACATCAGTTTTACTGCACAAAGATTTAGCCAAGAATTCTACCAATAATTTCTTTTGGTCTTCAGTTTGTGAAGTAGAAGGGATACTAGAGCTGGATTCAGGCAGATGCTTTCAAATTCTGTTTCCTATACTTAGTATCGTCGAGTAAGTCATAGTCATGAGTCATCCCAATTTGAGTCTCAATTTCCTCAAATATAAAGGGGGAAATAATAAAATTTGCATAACTTGCCACCCTTGGATGTTGTAAAAAATAATATTTCATGAACTGAAAAATGCATATGAATGTGTTATTATTATATCATAATGTAAATTATTATTATTCAATATATACATATGTAAATAGGTATATGAATCCCCAAAACAAAATACATAAAACCATGGCAAGGTACTGGCTTGTATATTATCAAGTGATTTCATCTTAGGAAGAAGTTAAGAATACAGGCAAGAAACTCAAAGACAAGAGTATCAGTGTTAAGACCTATCACAAGAATAAGAGAGAAAAAAGGAGAGAGTGGAGTGTAAATAGAGCATATTCACCTAAGGAGGGCCCCATTCACAATATGTTCATAATGTGGATCACATGGCAATGGCGTAATATATATATATATATAGATAGATATGGATATGGATATGGATATGGATATGGATATGGATATGGATATGGATATGGATATAGATATAGATATAGATATGGATATAGATATAGATATAGATATAGATATAGATATAGATATAGATATAGATATAGATATAGATATAGATATAGATATAGATATAGATATAGATATAGATATAGATATAGATATAGATATAGATATAGATATAGATATGGATATGGATATGGATATAGAAATAGATATAGATATAGATATAGGTGATAGAGAGAGAGATAGAGATATATAGAGATAGAGATAGAGATATTTGGGGGGTGGTTTTGGTTTGGGGGTTTTTTGGTTTCTTTTGGTGGTGAAATGAGGGTTAAGTGACTTGCCAAGGGTCACACAGCTAGTAAGTGTCAAGTGTCTGAGGTTGGATTTGAACTCAGGTACTCCTGAATCCAGGGCTAGTGCTTTATCCACTGTGCCACATAGCGGCCCCCCATATTACACATTTTGAACTTATTGACCTATGGGTAGCTACTGTCCACCATGCTAGACAGTAATAACAAAAATATGATAGGAAGAGAGGAATGTTTTGGTATAATAATGCAATGAAGTTCTCTCATTGTACTTTTTATGGTAACAAGAGTAAGCCTAAAGTACAATCTCTTCGAGGAATTTAATATGCATAAAACTAATTTGTTTTTTTAAGTTAGTAGCAATTGCCCCTATGTACAGGAGCAAGTATATTTCTATGATATTTCTTAATTTAAAATAGCATATTTTCCAGATAATTTCTAAAATCAAGAACAATAATTATTGTTGTCAATTGTCTGACTCTTTATAACCCCATTTGGGGTTTTCTTGGCAAGGATACTGGAACAGCTTACCATTTCCTTCTGCAGCATCTTTTACACAAGAGGAAACTGAGGTAAACAGAGTTAAGTGACTTGCCTAAGGTTACACAGCTAGTAAGTGTCTGAGGCCAGATTTGAACTCAGGTCTTCCTGATTCCAAGCTGGGTACTCTATCCACTGTGCCACCTAGTTGCCTAATATATAATGATAGAACAGTAATGAGAGGAAGAAATATATTGGTCATCAGTATGAGTAATATTAATCTGTCCACTTGAGAATGGACTTATTTGATTTCACATAAGTTAGTTTCTAGCTTGCTTCTTAGATCACATTTTTTTAAGTGGAGGTTAGAAGGACGAATGGGCAATTTAATAATGTGAATAAAAACAAACATAAATAAACCTATGATTCCATGTTGTCATAAGACAACACTGTAGTCTTGAGACCACCATGACAGTCTCCTCTTAAGGGAGGCTACCATTAATAGAATCTATGCAGAGAAAGCATTGCAACACTAACAGTATAAGGTTAATATAGCTGAATGTTCAAAAATAATATATTGCCAAATGCTACTTTATCTTCAGGCTCTCCCCCACCCTTACCCCTGTTTAGCTCAAAAATCCCCTATATCACCTAAACATGGATGTGCAACTTGGCTAGCTCCATGTGGCCACCAAGATTAGGGTACATCAGGGTACATTGGAATACATGTCCCCTCCCTGGTAGCGTGCAGCTAAAGGAACCAAGTATTCTCACCTGAATGGACCACTTGAATGAACCAGTGCCTCTTTGTTCCCCAATGCAATGCTACCCTTACACAAGGTTTATTCTATGTTAATATGTATATTTGACATATATCAGGCTTCCCCTTTCTTCCCTTCCTCTTCCTTTCCTATTCTTCTCTATTATTTTTCAAAAACAAGTCTTGAACAACTCCCTAAAATTATTAGATATATTCTTCATGTTAATTGAATGCCTTAAAGGGAATATTTTGCCCAAGGTCTCTGGCTGCCCCATAGGCCTTTTCTTATACAGAAACTGGTCCCTGGAGACAGATTTTCCTTTTTGACAGCTGCACTTCTGGTAGGGATTTGGGCATTGTAAACCTAGTCCTAGAAAGCAATCAGTCAAAATGAAAACTTCTGTCTGCATAAGAGGAACTCCCTTATGCTGGAGGATTGCCACAAGACACAGAAATAATTCTGTGTAGAATTACAAAGACACAAAAATAATATGCTTGCATTGGAATAGCTAATGAATGTAAAGATTGAAGAAAAGTAGCATATGCTCCCTTTCCTTTTCTAATTTTATAAACCCATTTTCAGACTGACATATTTGTCAATAACTAACTACAAGCATTGGAAGTACCCTGTCCTTTGCTGAGATTCACTTGCACAATTCCACACCAAAGCATTTTACAGCATTAGCTACTACTTTTTTTTTAATTTTTTGGGCAGTGGGGCAATGAGGGTTAAGTGACTTGCCCAGGGTTACACAGCTAGTAAGTGTCAAGTGTCTGAGTCTGGATTTGAACTCAGATCCTCCTGAATCCAGGACTGGTGCTTTATCTACTGTACCACCTAGCTGCCCTATCATTTTTTCTTAAAAAATACATACCTTTATCAAGTAAAAAAGCTTGACTCTGTTCTATATTTGGGTAATAATGCCATAGTACCCTCAAGAATTCTGAGCCAAACAAATTGAAAAGTAAAATGGATCTAACACACAGGTGAAGAATCTACTTTTGGGACAGTTGAAGAAATTTGCTCTCCTGAAGAGTGAACAGCTTTTCTAAGTGGAATTCAGTAGAAAACTTTAAGATGATTCAAATTGTTCCCTTTATCTCTACAGCTGATCCTATAGAAGATACATTGTCTTACATAGAGTCTGGTATGATTTCCATTGTTGAGCATCATGAGATAATATAGCTCCCTCAAGATATAGCCCCTGAAGTAGAGTTTTGGGTCAGGAGGATCACAGCAGCAAATCTGTTTTACATCAAACAGCCCTTTTCACATCACATAACTTCATCATACATAATGGATACCATATTTGATTGAGAAAGGAAACATTCATACTGCCCCTCTATATCACAACTTAGGGCACTATATGGTACATTGGTACAAATCCTTAAAGAGCCTGTGCACAGGAAGCACCATAGAGTCAGCCGTCTTCAAAAAATGAAATTATCCACAGGTACCAACATGACCAGAACCCATATAAAGTTTGAAGGAAACCAGAAAAACTGGGAAGCAGAAATGAAGGAAGAGAATATTGCAAGTTGGAGGAACAGTTAATGAAAAGGCCTAGAGTTTGGAATGGGGCCTATTTTGAGAGGAACAACAAGGATGTCAGTGCCACTGGATTGCAGAGTAGGGCACAGGGTTGGGAGAAGTGAACAAAATGTAAGAAGACAGGAAAAGTAGAAAGGATCCAAGTTATGAAGAGCTTTGAATTGTGTTTGAAAAGTATTTTAAATTTGATACTAAAAATGATAAGAAACCACTGGGGTTTATTAAATTGGGACATAGTTGTCTTTAGGAAGAGTGATTTGATAGGTGGTTGAAGGGTGGATTAGAGTGAAGAAAAATGAGATATGGAGACCAGTGAATAGGGCATTGCAATAGTCCATGTATGTACTGATGAGGGCCAACACCAGAATGATAAGTGTCAGAAAAAAGAAGTTTGTTTAATTAAGTAATTTCAGTTTTTTTAATGAACTGGATTTTGATAAACAAGTCATCTAAGTTTTAATTAAAATCATTAATACAATTTTTAAACAAAAATCCTTTATATAATCCAGTAGAAACTTTATTCTACATTGACATGGAAGTGATAGGGAGCCACTGGGGTATAAATAAATTGAGGGAGAGGTGTTGTCTACAAGAAGATCAATTTGACAAGTGAGTACAATTTGACAATGGAATACAATCAATCAACCAGGCATTTATGTTTACTACAGTTTATCCCCTTTGTCTATAGTTCTCCAAGTTCTGCTTTCAAATAATTTTCCCCAGGAGAGGTCTCTAGTGTCACCTTTATAGAGCAAAATATTATCTTCTTGGAATTTGCCCTTTGTACGTGTTTGCCTGCTGGCCAAGAAAATTGATCCAATTTTCATATAGAGTAACAAAGACATTTCAACAACTTTAAAAACCTTTCCTGTTTCTTAAAATTAGATATAGTTATTCCTTTCTCCCTTGTGTGATTCTATACTAGGACAATAAAACACTCATATGTATGAGGGGGGCCAGTGCTAATTTTAATAATTAAAAAAAATTGTCAGACATAGTTTCTAGGTAATTTTTAATAATTTCATTAATAAGGCCAGCAGGTTATTAATAAAAACTTGGTCATTTGGCTATTTCTTAGACCAAAGACTACCATAGTGGGGGAAACACAGTTTATATACCCTTCAAAACGGTAGATGCTTCATCAAACAGCAATGAAATCTAAATGATCAACATAATTGGAGGTGGGCTATATTAAAATGAAGCACTGGGAATCTCTAAAACAGACCACTCAAAACTTTAGTCTATCAATTCAAAAACTATATACCTTTTTCAAGGAGGGAGCCCTAGACCGAGAGCATTTGGTTATCTAGACAAAAGCAGAGCTCTCCACCTAAACTTGAGTAGAATACAATGGGTTTCTGAAAATTAGATTGAATTCCTTGTGAAGGTGGGTGGGGTCTTTCAAAAATGATGAGGGTTAATGCAATCTCATTCAGTAATGTACCACAGGAAAAGGGACTTTTAAAAATGAGGAATTTAGAAAAAAGGGAAGGCTCTGAATCTCCCCATGATATTGCTTATTAATAATCATTTCTAACATAACACCTAATCAACCAACATTTATTAAGCACCTACTATGTACCAGTAGCTGTACTAGTATGACTGGGAAGATAACATGAATCCAAATTATGAGGAGCTTTAAATGCCAAACTGATAAATTTGTATTTTATCCCATACTTAATATGGTACCACTAAAGGGTTCTTTAACAGGGAAGTGACATGGTCCCTCATATGCTTTAGGAAGACTATTTTGGCAAGTTGTATTGAAAATGAAATGGAAAAGAAGCAAGGAATCCAACTATGAAGCTGTTTTAAGATTCTAATATCAGAATCTTCTTTCAACTTAATCAGGTCTATAAAATTTCATAGAAATGGAGAAAGGATGATTTGATATATGGAGGGGATCAAACTGATAGGAAAGAGCAATAAAAAAATTCAGTAGTGTTCCCCATTTACATAAACATGGCATGAGAGTGAACTAATTTATCCAATAATATAGTATGTTTTAGGGCATGCCATTGAAGGTGTATGACCATGAAAATCATTAAAAAGTTGTTGGATGACTACTTGCATAACAATTAGAAAGCAATAAAAATCATCTTGTCCTATAATTCTTTTCTGCTAAGTTAAACAAGATGATTCTTCTCTTCAGGCTCTGCTTATTTACATATATTTATCCAATTAGTATTAGCAGTCATGACTCACATAGCTCATCCAAGCATGGGGGGCAGCAGGCGGGGAGAAGAGAAGAGATCCATTCATCTGTTCTCAATTAATCACTATTTAATCATCATGCATTGAGGTAAGCATCCTATTGTTAGGATTTTGGGTCCAGAATGTTGGATAGGTTTAGCCTCTAAATTTAGAAGTTCAGAAAAGGAAATCATTTCATTCATACTAAAATTCCCCAAATTGTACTCAAAGCTAATTTATATTTATCTTAAACTCAGCCTTTATTCTATGTTATTGCATTAGGCATTTCTAATTATTCTTTATAAAATTTAGTCTGTTATGCTTTCCCTCCTTAATTTATAATCCCCAAATACTTTTTTCTTCCATTTATGATAGAATCTTCCTTCTAGAAAGATCAATAAAATATTTGTTTTCAAAAAAAGGAAATAAAATAAATAAAAATATGTTATTTAAAGTTGTTTTTATTATCCACTTTTGTCTTTTCTGTTATATGAACAAATCATTTTCTTTTATGCTTATAAAGTAAAAGTTTTCAAAAAATCCTTTTAATTTGACTTATTAGCATCCCAGTACTTCATAAACTTTTCTAAGGTCTATGGAGTTTATTTTTTAAAACATGGAAATAAATCTATCCCACTTGACATCTATCTTTTTTTTTTTTTCTGAAACACTTCAGTACAACAAAGCCCAATAAAGAATACCACGATGGATCTGAACACTGTCAAATGAAAAAGGGAACACTCAAGCAATAGCAATATGTCCTTATGAGGATAATTTCTTCTGGGACATTTAAACGTAATACCTTGAAAGAATAAGGAAATTTCTCTACGTGGCTTTGTCTCAGATGTTTTATTAAAAGTTACCTGAATAGGGGGAGGCTAGGTGGTGCAGTGGATTAAGCACTGACCCTGGATTCAGGAGTACCTGAGTTCAAATCCGGCCTCAGAGACTTGACACTTACTAGCTGTGTGACCCTGGGCAAGTCACTGAACCCCCATTGCCCCGCAAAAAAACAAAACAATAAAAGTTACCTGAATATAAGATGGCAAAACTAGTAACTAAATGATAGAGGAAGGAAGGAAAGAAGGAAGTTATTAAAAATATTGGGGGACTGACTGTTTTTAGATTTCTTTTAGCTAAATTATTGTGGGCCAGATTGGGTTTTTCTAAAATATTCTGGTTAACACAAGCTGAAAACTCCCCAGTGCCATATTGTCTCTAAGAGACAGAGAGAGAGAGAGAAAGAGGTAGAGAGAGAGAGAGAGAGAGAGAAAGAGAGAGAGAGAGAGAGAGAGAGAGAGAGAGAGAGAGAGAGAGCAAACATGTCCTAACATCCTATCCTGTCCTAAGAGGGGAGCACTCACCAACCAACATTGGGTCCAGACCAAAAGTGAGTTCCAAGATGGTGCTGGCCAGGAGACTCCTGTGTTCCTGATTTTTTTCCTCTTTTGATAGAAGCATGCTGCTATACACTGATAAAAGCTAATTGGTCAGTGTCATTCAGTTCCATTGATTGACATGACTTGAGGGTCGTCCATATTAAAATGAGCTCTACTATGATGACATCAAGGTCTAGTGGGAGACAGACCCCCTGAGGGCAAATGTTCATTCAGATAGGTGTGGTTTCTATCTCCATTCTTTGTATGCCCTGCACAGTATTAGGCCTGAATTTAATTGAACCTTCTGAAGAAAAAGGGTCTCCCCCCAAACCCCATTATTAATAATTATTTTCTCATAAAAGGAAGGAAGGAAGGAAGGAAGGAAGGTAGGAAGAGATGGATAAGCATTGTTCCTATTGGTGAATCTTTGAATATATTTTTCCCCAGTCCTGTAGAAGTACTGTGCAATAGGAAGAAAAGACTTGCCTTCAAGAGATCTGGATTTGTATTATGCTCCATTTATTACTAATTTTATGATATTGGGCGAATGACTTATCTCTAAACCTCATATCCTTATTCGAAAAATAGATATGCTAGTACTAGCACAAACTACAGACTACAGATTTTATACAGTTGAAAACAGGGTGTTATCCTGGAGATGTAGTGTTTCATAAAATGAATTTTTGAATGTGGAGTTAGAAGCCCTGGGTTTATATCCTGGGTTTGATACTTTATAGGTAAGTAAAATGAGAAAACTAACTCAGATATTCTATAGCTTAGTTACCTAATCTGTAAAAGAGACATAACATATTATGCTTCCTCCCCCACAATAAATAGGGACCTTCATAGGACTGTCTTGAGTAAAGAACTTTGTAAATCCTAAAGTGTTACATAAATGTCTTATTTATGATCATTATTACCTTTATTACGTAATTATTGAAAGGTGGATCTAATGTAACAAGAAGGTAACTGGATTAGGTATATTGGACAAGAGACCAGGTTTTTTTGTCCTGATGAGCCATTTATTTACTCTATGACCTAGAGAAAATCAAAATAGCTCTTGGGGCTTCAGTTCCCTCATGTGTAAAATTAATCAAGAATGCAATTTTCACATATGGTAATCTATAATTCTATGAATAAAAGAGATGATACCTGTGAAAACTTTTTGTACTTTTACTGTATATTTCTGTGTATATCCTCCTATCAATCTACCACAAAGGTAGCTGTGTGACATTTACAAGTTGTGTGACCCTGGGCAAGATCCTTAACCATTTTTTACCTCAGGTTCCTCAACTATAAAATGGAGATAACAATAGCACCAACCTCCCAGTATTGTTGTAATGATAAATAGAAATATTTTTAAAGTGTTTACAATAGTACCTGGCACAAAGAAAGTGCTATATAAATTTTAGCTACTATTATCATTATTATAGTGCTATATGGAAGGCCCTGACTCAGTGGATTCTTTATATATATATGTAGAAAACAGGGAAACTCCCTGATATGCTTCAGTAAAAGCAGTATGTTTATTCAGCTATCTATTCATTTAAAAAGGAAGGGTGGGGCAGGGTTGACTGCAACTGGCAATCAGGTTGTCTATACTGAGGCAGAGGAAAAAGATAAAGCTAGCTTCACTTTTTTAAGATAGATGAAACTTTCACTTGATGAAAATTTTTTCAATGTTTTCATGACTGACAAAACAATAACTCCATTAGATATCCCCCTTCCCCTTTCAAAACATTTTTGAGCTAATGTACATTTTTAATAGTGGAAAGATAAATGGACAATGTGGTAGGAGGCTTGGGATTAAATCTGAGTTCTTCTACTAGTTATGTGATCAACTTCTCCTTGTATCCCTCTTCTTATTATCTTCCTAACTTAGAGTATTTGTAAACATTAAAGCATGAATTAAAGTGGACCATTATTATTAACAAAAGTGGTACATAAAATAAATTGGAGACATGAAAATATTTCTCTTATGTCATATGCTAGCCACTATTACATATTTAAAGGCTGTTTTGCAGAAAAAAAGGGTTTAGGCCTATTCTGCTTGGCTCCAGGGTGAAGAACTGGGAGCACTTGGGGTGAAAGCAGAGGAACAAGAAGTTAGTGGCAAAGAGACTTCATTTAAGGGGGGGGGAAATAAAATAACTAAAGCTACCACCAAATAGAATGCATTCTCACAGCAAATAATGGGGTCTTTAAGTAAAGGCTAGATACAGTTATCTCTTCCACATTGCAACTTTCCCCATGATGGTTTCAATATGTTGCAGGTCAGCATAAGAAATTAAATGGTCATTTTGGGGGAGATTTGTGGAAACTGAAGACAACACACAAAGGCCAGCAGATGACACAAAGCCTGTGACCAAATACTGAACTCATATTTTAAAATAAGGTGCTGTAGACACCCCATAAAAGAAAAAAGAAAAAAAATCAGACTACTCTGGTAAGAAGGGGGGGAGCAAAATTTTTATGTAGATTTTCTATCTAGGGGGGCACTGAGCCCTTAACCCTGACAATGTGGAAGAGATAATTGTAATCATTTAGTAAGCTATAACACCAAAGGTTTTTGATCAAGCAAAGATACAACTGGATGACTTCTGTGGTCCCTTCTAATTGTCTATTTTTTGTTTTCTTTTATACAGCTATTTTCTCTTTAATTGCATCTCATATCAAAACTGGCTACTGTCCATTTATCACCAATAACAGCTTTACTAAATACTTTGCAAAAAAAATAGCTAAAGGATAAAAGTTTGCAATTTATTTTTAAAGGAATAAGCATTTGCTTTCTCTCCCTTCTACCTCCCCCAGATAAAAAGGAAAAAGAAAAAATTTAATATATGTGTGTATAGTCAAGAATAACTATTTCCCATATTAACCATGTATAAAAATGTATTTCTCATTCTTCATATTGAGTCTATCACTTCTCTGTGAGGTGGTAGATAAATTTATTTTTTATCAGCAATCTTTCAGAAGAGTAAAAAGAAGATTCTACATGAAACCATTAGCTTCCATTTCATACACACACACACACACACACACACACATATACATATATATGTGTGTGTATGTGTATATATATATATATGGATCATTGCATTGATTGTTCATTTTTTTGTTTAACTATTTTTCTTCACAATATTAGTATTCTTGTATAAATTTTTCTCCTGGTTCTGATTACTTCATGCTACTTCAGTTCATTCTGTCTAGGATTCATGTAATTTTCTCATTTGCCATTTCTTACTGAATAATAATATAACAATATTTTTCATACCATAATTTATTCATCCATTTTCACATCTCCTAAAAAGCAATCTAAGGCACTAAGACTCATATTCTTTTATTTTCCTCCTTTTAAAAAACTTTTAATCCCCCCTCTCCCCCTCCCACAGACAGTTTGTTTTGCTTGTTATAAGTTCTTAAAATTTCTTCCCTGGTATAACCCTCACTCTTCCCCAACCAATCTCCTTTTTGGAAGGGACCAGTTGAAGCTAATTAATTTTTACTCCAAACCTGTGTGTGTGTGTGTGTGTGTGTGTGTGTGTGTGTGTGTGTGTATGTTCTCATCATTCCTTTGCCTTTTTTAGATTTTCAGATAAGGATGAGAATCATCTGATGCTCATATTCCCTTCAACTCTTTCTACTTATTTCTATATACTTCATGTTACAGACTCCAAGGATGAGAAATAGCAAGTTCCACTCCCTTTCTTCCTTTTTTCTACACTACACTATTTTTACCTTCCTTTATCTCTTCCCTCTTCAAACCTTTGGAATAAAGTTAACCTAGACACATCACATGTTTTTGTTTTATTTTTCTCCCTCAATACTCTTTAAAGTCATTAAAGGTTTGAAGAAACATGTTCCTTTCTTTACCAAATAGAATGTTAGCAATACAACATCATATAGTATCTTTCAATTGTTCAAAAAATTTTGAACTGTCTAGGCTTCAGAGAACTCCTTTGTGTATTAAACATCCTACCATGGTCTTTTCATCAGGACTGTTGAATCCATTTATTCCATTAAAGAATCATTTTTATTCCTCTACAAAATTATGCTCTCCTTTTCAGTGTAATATATTCTTGCTTTTAAGACTTTCAGAATATTTTATAGCAAGGGATCTTGCTTATAGTAGAAGTTGCTTAGACTTCCATGATACTGAATGTAGTTTCTTAGTATTTAATTTCTTTCTAGATGCCTTCAAAATGTGTGTATGTGTGTGTATGTATATACACATACATACATATATAATGAGCCATATTATATTTTTGTTGTTTATAAGAGAATTATTAAATTATACAAGAGTAATTTGATCATTTAGCAAAATAAAAATGGCAGAAAAAATGAAGAACAATTGTACCAATGTCTTAGAATCCTGATATCAAATTAGTATACTTTTACAAGTATCAGTTTTAGCCTAACTAGTGTCATATATCTTTTAGCTTGGGAACTTGTCTATAATAAAATGTATGAATCTTTTTTTTTGGTAGTGTTTTATTTTATTTTCTAATTACTTGTAAAGATTGTTTTCAGGATTAATGTTTATAAGACTTTAAGTTTCAAAATTTTCTCCCTCCCTCCCTTCCCTCCCCCTTTGCCAAGGCAGCAAGAAATCAGATACAGATTTTATATGTATACACACACACACACACATATCTATTTATATGTATTGTTAAATTAATGAAACAATCAATATAGGAGAAAATAAGGTCTTTAAACAGGGCAGAGGAACTATAGCTATAGAATTGCTCCTGAGTTAACTATAGACTCTACTTAATTCTAAATAGAAAGTACTTAATGTAGCTGGACCCTTTTACATAATAACATAAAGTCCAGGGAGTAAGGAGGTGGGAGATCATTTTGCTTGGGGAAAGGTCCTTAAGTTGATCAAGAGTCTGGAATTGATAAAGCCCTGGCAGCCCCAGGCAATTCACCTGCCTGGGTGGGGATCAGTCAATTCTCAGTAAATTTGTAGTTATCAGTATACATACACATATCCACATATGTGTGTATGTATGTATATATATATATGTGTGTGTGTGTGTGTGTGTGTATACACACAACCATCTTATTCATATTTCCATATTACTTATGTTACAAAAGAAGAATCAGAACAAAAGGGAAAACTGCAGGAAAGAAAAAAATACAACAATAAATAAAGTGAAAATAGTGTATTTTGAACTGCATCCAGACTCCATAGTTCTTTTTCTGGATATGGAGAGCATTTTCCATCATAAGACTTCTGGAAATGATTTAGATCATCAAATTGCTGGGAAGAGCTAAGTCTTTCACAGTTGGTCATCACAAGATATTGCTGTCACTGTGTACAATGTTCTCCTGGTTCTGTTTACTTCACTCAGCATCAGTTCATGTAAGTCCAGATTTTTCTGAAGTCTGCCTGCTCATCATTCTTCTTTTCCTCTTTATTTAGAATTTTATTTGTCCCCATTACATGTAAAACAATTTATAACACCCATTTTTAAAACTCTGTGCTCTACAGAATGCTTTAATCAATTTACCATTCGACCAACAGTGCCTTAATGTCTCATTTTCCCCATATCCTGTACAATGTTTATCATTTTCCTCTACTCTCCTTAATGTGGTACCTCCAATGTCTTGACTTGCATCCCTCTAATCACCAGTGAGTTAGTGAATTTTTTTCATATGGCTATCATGAGCTTTGATTATTTCAATTGAAAACTCTTAATATCTTTTGATCATTTATTAGTTGGGGAATGGCTTTTATTTTAATAAATTTGACTCTGTTCTCTATATGTTTGAGAAATGAGGCTTTGGTTAGACAAACTTGCTTCAAAATTTTTTTCAGTTCTATTGCTAATTGTATTTCCTTCCATCCTGTTCCCTGACCATGACATTTACTATATTCTCTAACTCCTTTAACCCTCTCCCTCCCCCAAAGTGTTTTGCTTCTGATTGCTCCCTCCTACAATCTGCCCTCCCTTCTATCACCACCACCCCCATTTATGCCCTTCCCTTCCTATTTTCCTGCTGGTTAAGATATATTACTATACCCAGTTGAGTGTGTATCTTAATCCCTCTTTGAGCTGATTCCAATGAGAATAAGGCTCACTCATTCCCCAGCATCTCCCCCATCTTTCTCTCTACTGTATAACTTTTTTCTTGCTTCATTATATGATACTTTATCCCATTCCACCTTTCCCTTTCCCTTTCTCCCAGTGCATTCCTCTCTCACCCTTTTAATTTTAAAGATATTATCCCTTCATATTAAACTCACACCTATACCCTCTTTCTATATATACTCCATCCAGGTGCCTTAATAATGAGAAAAGTCTTATGAATTATAAGAATCATCTTCCTATGTAAGAATTTTAACAGATTAACCTTTTAATATTTCTTATGATTTCTTTTTCCTGTTTACCTTTTTTTGGCTTCTCTAGAGTCTTCTATTTGAAAGTCAAATTTTCTATTCAGCTCAGGTCTTTTCATCAAGAATGCCTGAAGGTCCTCTCTTTCATTAAATTCCCATTTTATCCCCTGAAGTGTTATACAATGTTTGCTGGCTAGGTGATTTTTGGTTGTAATCTCAGTTCCTTTGCCCTCTGCAATATCATATTCCAAACCCTCTGATCCTTTAATGTACAAGCTGTTAGATTTTGTGTTATGCTGATGGTGGCTCCAAAATACATGAATTGTTTGTTTCTGGTGGCTTGCAATATTTTCTCCTTTACCTGGGAACACTTGAATTTAGCTATAATGTTCCTGGGAGTTTTTATTTTGGGATCTTGTTCAGGAGGTGATGGGTAGATTCTTTCAATTTCTATTTTACTCTTTGCTTTTAGAATATTATTGAAATTTTTCCTGAAAATTTCTTGGAAGATGATATCTAGGGCCAGTGTTGTCTGGAACTAAGCTCACAGTCTGGTGAAAGAGTTGAGTGGTTGGCAGAGGCGAGGTTACAGGGGTATCTGATGGCACTGAGGCAGAACATGGGTGTTTCACTGCTGCTGGGAGCCAGGAAGTAGGCATGAGTAGGGGTGGCCCAGGTGGGGTTGGGGTGCAGGGTCCTAAGAGGTAACAACCACAGGACACAAAATTTTGCTGTCTGGTTAATTCGCAAGTAGGCCTGGGGTTATCAATGGACCAGAGAACAGGATAGGCAAGTGAAGAACCTGCCCTTCCTTAAACCAAAAGACCTTGGACCCTCTATAGTTTGAGACAATGTGGCTTGGAAGTAGGGCCTCACTCTAAAAGGGAGTTAAAAGTCAAATAAAAAACAGGCAAGATGAGCTGTAGAGAAAATTGAGAAGCATAGAAAGTTTCTTTAGTGACAAGGAAGTTGAGTTACACATTCAGAAGAGGATAGCAAGTCAGGGCTTATACATCCAAAGATTACAAAAAAAAAAAAAATTGAATTAGTCTCAGGCCATAGAGGCTCTCAAAAAGAACTTTGAAGACAAAGTAAGAGAGGAAGAGGAATAATGGAAAGAGAAAATAGAGTGATTCAGGAAAGATATGAGAAAAAAGTCAGCAGCTTGAAAAGCCAAATGGAAAAGGAGATACAAAATTTCCCTGAAGAAAATAGTTGCATAAGAATTAGGATTGAACAAATGGAAGATAGTGACTTTATGAGAAACCAAGACACAATAAAGCAAATCCAAATGATTAAAACATAGAAGGCAATGTGAAATATCTCCTTTGTAAAATAGCTGACCTGGAAAATAGATCCAGGAGAGAAAATTTGTAAATTATTGACTACCTAAAACCATGATCAAGGAAAGAGCTTAGATACCATCTTCCAGGAAACTGTCAGGGAAAATTGCCCTGATATCCTAGAAGCAGAAGGTAAAACAGAAATTGAAAGAATCCACCCATGACCTCCTGAAAGAAATCCCAAAATAAAACTCCCAGGAATATTATAGCCAAATTCCAGAGCTCCTATGTCAAGGAAAAAAATATTGCAAGCTGGCAAAAAGAAACAATTCAAGTACTGTGGAGTCACAGTCAGGATAGCACAAGATATAGCAGCTTCTATATTAAAGGACTGGAGGGCATGGAATATGATATTCCAGAGGGCAAAGGAACTGAGATTACAAGCAAAAACCACCTATCCTGCAAACCTGGGTATAATATTTCATAGGAAAAAAAATGGACTTCAATGAAAAAGAGGACTTTCAGGTATTTGTGATGAAAAGACATAAACTTAATAGAAAATTTGAATTTCAAATACAAGACCCTAGAGAAGAATAAAAACATAAAAAGGAAAAAGAAATTAAGAGGGATGTTAAAAGGTTAAACTGTCTACATTCTTAATTGGGAAGATGATACTTGTAACTCATAAGAACTTTCTCAGTAACAGGGCAGATGATAGAAATAAATTTAGACAAAGGGAACAGGTAGGAATTGATTATGAAGGTATGATATCTATAAAGTATATTTTTATCTTTTTTTTGTGGGGTGGTTGGAGTTGGGTGACATGCCTAGGGTTGTGCAGTGGGTGAGTGTCTTCTGTCTGAGGCTAGATTTGGTCTTGGGCCCTCCTGGGTCCAGGGTGGTTGCTTTATCCACTGTGTCACCTAAGTGCCCCATGATGACATCTTTAGAGTATAATTGCGTGGTGAGAGGAATGCATTGGGGGAGGGGAAAGTAAGAGTTATAATAGGGTAAAATCCCACATGAAAGAAACCGGAAAAGGCTTATGGAGTGGAGGAAAGATGGGGGAGGAGCAGGGCAGTAAATGAACCTTATACTCATCAGAATAGGCTCAAAGACCTTAATCTCATCACACTTGGCTTAGGGAGTCAATAACATACACACTCAATTGGGTAGAGTAATCTATTTAACCCTTCAGGAAATGGACTGATATATAGTGAAGTGAGCAGTACCAGGAGAACAATGCATAGTGAGAGCATTATCACTCTATGAGCAATTATGAATGATGACTACGCTCAGCAATGCAGTGATCCAAGATATTCCCAAAGGTCTAATGTAGAAGTATACTATCCACTTCCAGAGAAATAACTAATTTTGATTCAACACAAACTAAAGCATGCTATTTTGCACTTTCTCTTTTTTTCTTCAGTCTTTTTATGTAAAATGACTTAATATGGTTAAGTTATGCATAATTGCACATGTATAACCTATACTGATGGCTTGCAACCTTGGGAAGGGGGGAGAATAGGGAGGGAGGGAATGAGAGAGAGATAGAATTTGGAACCCAAAACTTTAAACAAACAAATAAATAGAAGGGGAAGGGACTAGATTCTAAAAAAAAAAAAATAGGGACTGTGGGAATAATTGGAGAGAAAACTGTTTTTACACAACAAATTTCTAGATACTTAAAGAAGATATCTAGGCTCTTTTTTATTATTATGGTTTTCAAGTCATCAAATAACTTTCAAATTATCTCTCTTGGATCTATTTTCCAAGTCTGTTGTTTTTCCTATGCGATATTTCACATTGCCTTTTTCTCATGTTTTTGGTTTTGCTTTATTGTTTCTTGATTTCTCATAAAGTCATTAGCTACTATTTGTTCAATCCTAATTTTTAAGGAATTATTTTTTTCAGAGAGCTTTTGTACCTCCTTTTCCATTTGGCCAGTTCAGCTTTTCAAGGCATTCCCCCACCCTCATTGGCTTTTTGTACCTCTTTTACCATTTGGCCTAGACTGTTTGTTAAGGTGTTGTTTTCTTAAGTATTTTTTTGTCTCCTTTACTGAGCTGTTCGTTTTTTTAAATTATTTTCTTGCATCACTCTGATTTCTCTTTACATTTTTTCCTCTACCTCTCTTATTTTATTTTCAAAGTCTTTTTTGAGTGCTTCTGTGGCCTGAGATCAATTCATATGTTTCTTGGAAGCTTTGCATGTAGAAATTTTGACTTTTTTTCTTCTTCTGATTGTGTATTTTGATCTTCCTTGTCACCATAGAAACTTTCTAGGGTCAGCATTTTTTTTCTGTTTGCTCATTTTTCCAATCTATTTCTTGACTTTGAACTCTTTGTTAAAGTGGGGCACTGCTTCCAGGGTGGAGGGTTCACTGTCCTTAGCTTCAGAGGATTTGTGTAGCTGTTTTCAGAGATACTTCTAGGAATTTGTAAGTTTTTATTTCTTCTAATGTGGTATTATTTTAAGGAGACATATGTTCACTACTCTCTTGGCCTGTGCTCTGGTCTATAAGCAATTAAAGACCTGTTTTTGTGCCCTGCAGTTGTGAATGGAATCCCACTGCACTGTGGCTGCAAGCTTTTGTATGCTCGTGCTCCTCCCCCCACCTGAGACTGACACCCAATAGTGTGACCTTGATCTTAGTATAAGCAAAACAACATAGTCCTGCTTCAATGCTAGCAAAGAGATCCCTGTAATCTCCTTCTGGCCGATTCTTCAACCCCCTTATTGTCTGAGGGCTAAGTTCCAAAAGAAGTTGATGCTGCTGCTTATTCAGTCTCCCAGGGCCAGCTCCTGGTTTACTGGGACTGGGGCTGGGTCTGTGCTGGGGCTGAGTCTGTGCTGGTACATCCTTTGCTGGGCTGCACTCCACTCTCACCCCAGTACAATAGGCCTTTCCTGCCTAACGTCTAAGTTGTCTTTGGCTGAAAAATTATTTCACTCTGTCTTTTTCTGGGTTCTGCTGCTCCAGGAATTGTCATGGCATTATTTGAATGTATTTGGAGGGGTATTCTAGGGAGCTCAGGCAATTCTCAGTCTTTCTTCTTCCATCTTGGCTCCACCCTCATCATTTCTTATATCACAATAGTATTCCATTACATTCATATCCTATAATGTGTTCAGCCATTCCCCAATTGATGGTCATCCCCTTGATTTCCAATTCTTTGCCACCATAAAGAGAGCTACTATATTTTTTTTTGACATGTAGGTCCTTTTCCCTTTTCTATGATCTCTTTAGTATAGAGACCTATTAGTGATTTTACTTGTTCAAAGGATATGCATAGTTTTATAGAACTTTGGCCAAAGTTCCTAATTGCTCTCTAAAATGAATGGATCATTCAACAACTCCACCAACAATGTATTAGTGAAAATGTCCTAATCTTTCAAAAAACATTTCTATTGTTGAATATAATTCCAACTTAGGAAGCTTTGAGTTGCTTTGTGCAGCAATGATCTAAAGACAATAATTATTCATCTGTGAAAATTCCATATCTCTATTTTATTATTACCCACTGCTCTTTTAAATATCTTAAATGATTGGCATATTTTGAAAGAGACTGTTTTCAGAATGGCTTTCTTCTTGATATGTTGTTCCAAAAATTCCTCTTTGTAATCAAAGGTTTCATTTTTGTGTTAATTTTTTAGCAATTTTAAACTTTTTCCTATTTCATATTTAGGATTTCATGAATTTTTCTTGGTAATGTCTTCTTATTTGTGTTTTTTCCTTAGTTTTTATTCTTCGACAAGATTCCTGATCACAATTTCTATACTATTGGTTATTCTATAAATCAGTATAGAGTAACAAACAATTTAAGGCCAATTAATTTGGCAAGAAATACAAATCCTATATAATGTTTCATTAGAGAAAGCAAAGTTTCTCCCCACATTTATCCAGTAAAATTGACTGTCACTTAAGTTTGTTCATAAGGCTACAATATGTTCTCTATCTTTCAGAGAAAGCCTACATGGATAGTGTCTGTGGACTTTATGGCTTTCTATGGGATACTTTTGGATGACAGCTGCAACATAGTATGAATGGAAAGTAGTAATTATAATTATTACAACATCCAAGATCACTAAAATTAGTCTCTTATTTCATCAGTTCTTCCATGAAAAAGGTCAGCCTTGTAATAAATAGGTCAGATCAATTTCAATATTCTGGAAAGGGGAAATGGGTCAACCTTTGAAACATTTCATTAGGCATAAGAAGTCAATGAAGAAAAAGGACAATAAGCATGAGTGATTGCAATTCTTATGACCCTCAAACTTAAATTGATATGTATTAAAATTTGTGTTTATATCTCACTGTATCTTCCTCCCACTTTTTCTTCTTCTTACTTTTTAATTCCTCATTACAAATACATATTCATGTGTATATACATATACATGCATGCACATTTGCATATGTAGTTATATATCATGGCATATAATATAATTAATATGATATGCGGTATCATATGATATATTATATAACATGACATGGTATACAGTAACAACTATATAAACACATTAGCAAATGAGACTGAAATCTACTTGGAGTTTGTCAGAAATAAAAGATCAGGCTTCAAAAGGCAATGGTTCACAATAGTAGTTCCTATATAATATAAAGCAGATTGTGTGGTATCCCAAGAAAAGTGCTCTATTTGCATTCAGATGACCTGGGAAACATTACTGGATTTACCATTTAATAAATGTGTGATATTGATCAAGTCACTTCACTCTGGATTTTAATTCATCATCTAGACTTAGATGGCTACTGAGGTCTCTTCCAATTTTTGAATTCTGGAATTATATGATCTACTAAAAAAAATCATTTGTACTAACTATACTTAAAATTTCCCTCCTAGCCCTTAGTTTTAAATACTATAATATGATTCAATGATTAAATGATATCTAAGGTCCCTACTGTTTTATAGCTATGGCTCTAATTAAAATCTTAGTTCTGCATTTGATTTGACTTTCAAAAACATCACCTATCTATACTGATTCTCAGATTCCTTCTCTCTAATGTTTGGTAATTGAAACTCTATAAGTCCCAATGTATGAAATGATACTGTCTGATATGTTATGTACTGTTAGTAGAAAAGATATTTAGATGGAGTTGAACTAACCAGCTGTATTCTGATTTCACTTCTCAGTAATAAGAAATTATTGGCAGTATACCAAATTCAAGAGCATCTATGGATGTGTTTGTTTTTATAGCTAAAATTTTTTATTTCACAGAATTACTTGTTCTTTAGTTATCATCTGTATGGTCCCCTGTTACCACCTATGCAGAAATAATTTAGAAGTAGATGTCTCATGGGCACCTCAAAGTCAGGAGATGTGAAACAGAATTCAATATCTTTTCCCAAAACCTACCCCTCTTGAGTTTCCCTGTTTCTATGTAAGGTAATACCATCCTTCCACTTACCAAAATTTTACAACCTCAGAGTCAACTCTTGATTCTCCTTCATCTCATATATCCATTAAGATACCAAATCTCATCAAGTCTGCCTCCAAGTCTTTCATATGTTTTGTTTTCCATCAATTCATACTGCCGCCACCATAGTTTAGGTACTAATCACTTCTAATCTTACTATTGCAGTAGTCTCCCTATTGGAGCTTTTGCTTCAATATCTCCCTCATTTAATTCTTCTTCAACAGAGCTGCCAGGTATTTTCCTAAAATATCGATCTGACCACACCACTATACTATACAATAAACTGCCACATCTCCCTGTTACCTCTAAGAGTAAATACAAACTCTTTAGCTTAGCATTAAATCCCTTTCCAACATGGCTTCATACTCTGTTTCTAGCATTATTATGCATTACTTTCATTCATAAACTCTATAATTTTGCAATACTGTCC
Organism: Dromiciops gliroides; assembly: GCF_019393635.1. Taxonomy (NCBI): domain Eukaryota; kingdom Metazoa; phylum Chordata; class Mammalia; order Microbiotheria; family Microbiotheriidae; genus Dromiciops; species Dromiciops gliroides. Next base: position 208,782,698 of record NC_057861.1, on the reverse strand, counting down.
TTTTTGTTACCTATACTTGATATGCTGCCTCCCATCTCTCTGCCTTTGCTGTCACACATGCTTGGAATAGAGCACATGGGTGTTTCAGGGCATCCACATTGCACAGTGAATAAAATGCCAGGCTGTACTAGGACTCAGGAATATGAATCTTCCTGAATCTGGTCTCAGAAACTTATTATCTCTGTGACCTTGGGCAAGTCATTAAACTTCATTTGTTTCAGTTTCATATGTATAATAAGCTGGAAAAGTGAATGGCAAACCATTCTCATATCATTGCCAAGAAAACCCCAGATGGGGTCACAAATTGTCAGACACAGTGAAAATGACTGAGTAACAACAACAATGCCTGGAACGAAATCTCTCCTCACCTTCACCTCCCCCAATCTTTGTCATTTAGGTTAAATATCACCTTCTAAATAATACCTTTTCCAACTTCCTCAGCTCCTAACACCTTCTACAAACATTTTTTTGCATTCATTTCATGATTCTTATATACTTACATTTGTAAATATTGGATACCTTTTGATACAGTATAAGCAACTCAAGGGCATAGAGTATTTTGTTTATGCTAATGTTGCTACTACCTATCTAAAACATACTTAATTGGCTGAAAAATTGAGTGATTATATGACATGGTTCATGATCTCTTCATACTCTGGGACACTTTCTCCTGTACTTTCTCTAACTTATTACTTTGCCTCCTAATATATAGCGCTCAAAATTTTAAAAATAACAACAATTCTGATATGAACTGAGAGAAGGATATAAGTGAGTCTTACCTCCTTTGTTCTATATATTAGAATTCAGGAACAAATATAACATGAAGATTAGGAATTAAGGAACTTTGGTTCTAGTAAAAGCTCTTCAGTTTCTGGAACCTATTATGCCATTATGGAAATTTTAGACAGTACCAGGATTTACATTTCTCCCCAGAAACACCTTCAACATTTTTCTGAATTATTTTATTTCTTTATTTTTTCACACTGCCAAAAAGTCCACCATTGAAGTTTCATATTGGTTAACAAGCTCCCTCTTTAAAAATACAAACACTTTTTAAGAGTTAAGGTTTCCTCAATCACACATTGGAAGACTTTTTTCTATTAAAAAAAAAAGATTTTTTTTTCCTGATGTCTAGATAAGATCAGCTACACTGAAAGAATGAGAATTTTATTAGAAGTAGCAGAAAGAAAGAATCAAAGAAAGGTGATTTTAGAGCATACAACCCTTCCTGTTAGTGGAGTACTTTTGTAAATAAGTACTTGAAAAGTTGCTGTTGGGTGAAGAAGGAAGGGATTAATAAGTGAGAGCTACCAAAAAAGGAGATAGGTAGATCTCAAGAAAAAAAAAATGTGACTAATTAAAACTATTATATAGATTCAGCCATACCTATGGATGAAAAGTAGAGAATACTGTCTTGTGCGATTTTTCCACATAGAATCAATAAATCTCAAAAATAGAATGTACTTCTAATTGATGCTTATGTAGAGTCCAACTTACCCAAGCGATACTTGAACCTGAATGCTCTATACTATAACCCAGACCAGTAGTAATCAAGCAACTCTTTGAAGACCTGCAGCTAAGAGGACCTTAGTACATTTTAAGTAAGACTGTTCCACTTCTGAACACTACAAACCAATTGTCTGAAAATGTTTTACTTTATCAAGCAGTATACCTATAAGAGGCAGTTTGGCATAGCAAGTTTGAGGAAGCAAGTCCGAGTTGGTTCAAATATTGTTTTTCTGACCGAGGGCAAGCCACTTAGCTCAAGTGACCCAAGTTCATTGGCAGAGGAGGTTTCCTCACCAGGAACTCCCTACACCAATAAAAATGAGATTCAGTCTAAAAATAAATAAATAAACTGAGTATACCAAGTTATGAGTACAGTAATTTGTATGAATATTCTCCTTTAGAAAATATCAAATTTGTTAGACTGAAGAAGCAAAATGCAGCTAATGGAAACCTTCCATCTAATAATAGCAAACCATTTTTCAAGCTGATGATGCTAAAGACTGAAAAAGAAACTTTTCTTGTTGTTTTCTGGCAGCCCAAGATCAAGAATTATGGATAGTTACCTTAATGCGAATAGGCTGCTGCTGAAGAATGTTCCCCACCTGCAGGGCTCTTCCCTGCATCCCACTGAGGGAGTGGGCTTTCTGGCAATTGTGTAACTCAACGACTGGCAGCTGTGAGGGTAGGAAGCTCGAAGTGCCTTTGACCAAAGTGAACACTAATTTGAGGAAATCCAAAAAGTCACCTGGTTCTAAAATTAAGTCTTAGAGGAGCCTCATTAATGACACTATGTTTAGCTCTGGGTGTAGCCAAAAGTACATTTTATTTGTGTACCTGTAAGGAGAGCAGTTTCTGTAGTTCATGAGCTAGAAAGGGTGACAGACTGACTTAAAGATTTTGGAAAAGTCACCAAGAAGAATCACATCTTTCTCTAATTCAACTTTGTACGGAGATAATACTTTGTTCAGCAAGTAGGAGATGGAGATGAAATATGGAGATTTAAAAAGTATTTTGCAGAGAATTTCAGCCACAAAAAGGAGATTGAAATAATCAAGAAATCAAAAGATTTTGAGCTGGAAAAGACCTTAAAGGTCAAGTCCAACCCCCTCATTTTACTGATGAAGACACTGAAGTCCAGAGGGACAGAGACTTATGAAGATAACAAAAGTATTATTTCATAGGTAAGAATAGAATGAATCTTCTTGACTCCAAGTCTAGTGACCTATTCTCTATATTCCTTTTCACAAAGCATTAAGGGTTCCTTTTTTTTTTAATTAATAAAAACCTTTACAAACCATTAGTTCCTATTTCCCTGGTGAAAACAGCTTTAAAGCTGTAGATGAATTATTTCAAACAAGCTCACTATTCACCCTTCTAATGAATACCAAAGACGAAATAAATTCAAGGAAAATGAATATGAGTGATGATGACTTAAATAATTTGAACTCTTGACGTTGTTTTGGCAAAATGACATTATAATAAGCTTCCCTAAATCTCATGAATACTCTACTTTCTAATGGAAATAATAGTGATTTTGTTACCACTGTCATATCAGGAAGCAGTTGTCTTTGTTTCTCTTGTAGAAAAGAGGATTTTCTTCCAAGTAAATATGTGATCCATATTGTTCACTGACCTTTACCATAAGTAGTGCTTTCTAAAGTTATTATAGATAGACTGAAACTATTTTTATACGTAAGAGAAACAATGAAAGCTAATTATGCTTTGTTCCAAAAAATGCCAATTTTAGGTGGTTTTCATATGGCATATTCCTTTAACTGAGACAGCATAAATCTAAAAAAAAATACAATTTGAATGTGAAAATGAGATTTTAAGCTAAAAAAAAGGTCCTAAGATCTAAAGTGTTTAGTTATCTTTTCCTCCCTAGGGCTAGATATGTAATAAAACAAAAAGGACCTTTTTTTTGTTTGTTTTGTCTTTAGGATTTTAAGAAAAATATTGGTATGTATCTATCAAATATGTGTATTTATAACATCATGGTCTAAAGTTGGAATGGACCCCAGAAGCTATCTAATATAGATAAGTAAACTGAGGTCCAAGAAACTTAAATGGATGGTTCAAGGTAACCTACTTAGGAAATATTAGAGTAAACATTTGACCGTAAGTCCTTAGATTCCTGAATTGATATTTGTTCCATTATACTATGCTTTACACTATACTATCCCCCTAATCTTGAAATCATATAATGTAATCCTATAAACAAAAATAACGTATAATACACAGGATGTAGAGTGGTGTGATATAGAAGAAAGAGTACTAGATTTTGAGTTCAAAAATTTGGATTTAAATTCTGCCTTTGCTACCAGTGCAACTTTGAGAAATAAAATCACTTAAAATTTCTGTGCCTCCGTTTCTTCCTAAATGGGGTTCATAAGTCTCTAAGACATTTTTTTTCAGAGTTAAATTCTACCACCTCTAATTTGCCTTTTGCCTCAAAGGTTGGGGAACAGAAATTTTAATTGCTCGGATTATCAGGTCTTGTAATATCTTTACAGATAAATTAGCTACAAAAAGAAAAATCATGCCATTGATTATTTCAAAATAACTACTTGGATCTCATTAATCACTTCCATAATTTCCCACTTTTCTATTATCCCATTCATTCCAACTTACCAAACTGATTGTAATTTTGTTATTGCAAGATAACTGTCTCATAATGTCTGTATAATAATTTCCATGAACTAGACTCAGAGTAAGGAAAAAACATAGGTTTCATCTTATATCTCTTAGTGCACTCAGGTGACAATTTAAAACTATGAGTTGAAGATGCACAGTATAAGATGCATGCATAGATGGAAATTTGGAAAAGTGTGGGGAATGGTTGTGGTTCTCATTGCTGATGACAATGGTGATAAAGATGATGAGAGGGGCAGCTAGGTGGCACAGTCGATAGAGCACCAGCCCTGGATTCAGCAAGACCTGAGTTCAAATGTGTCCTCAGACACTTGATACTTACTAGCTGTGTGACCCTGGGTAAGTCATTTAACCCTTATTGCCCCCCCCACAAAAAATTAAGAAATAAAATAAAGATGATGAGAGTTATCATTTATATAGCACTTTACCAATTTCAATGAACTTTACATACATTATCTTATTTTATCCTCAAAGCAACCCTATGAGATACATACTACTATTATCCCTATTTTTACAAAAGAGGGAACTGAGTATGACATGCACAAGTTATATAACTTGACCAGGATTAAACAGCTAGTAAATGGTTGCAGGCTTCAAAATTAGTTCTTCCTGAATCCAAAATCAGTGTTCTAACTATTGAACAACCTAGCTGTCCACCTAGGAAAGTAGTATTATGTGACATCTTGAATTTACTCCAATTTCATCCCTAAAGAGTAACAACTTGCAGGCTCCCCCCGTAGAAACTGTCTTCCCTTTGTATTTTGTAAAGCATATCCTCCTTAGCAGTGATGAGTTATGTTCTCAGACAGAAATCTTCCTATTTTATTTATCAGGAAGCAATAACTAAGGATGGTTAAGCAAAAAAAAAATCTATTAAGGAAAAGAAATGTCTGAAATGCTATTCAATTTTCCATCTTATTTGTTTTTCTCATTCCACTTTCATCTGTAAATGTTCTTTGGCTGATGTGATAGTTCTATCCCATGCCAAATTTTCAACAAACTCATCCCACCCCCCAATATTTTTCATTATTTTATGAAACAATGAAAACATTGGTAATAATCTTCCACAGAATTCCCAGGTTGTGTTATGTAGTTCATTTGACACAATTCCTTCTCACATGTAGGTTCTGAAGCAATAGTATTCCAGGTTCAAGGTATTCTATATCCACCAAAATCATAACTTATAAGTCCCCACCAATATGTTTATTTGATTAGTCAAAGGACACAATTATTTCAAAGCAAAGGAATTAATTGGAATAGAAAAGTGAAAAAATCAATAAAACATTTTCCCCATGAACCATGTTACAATTTCTTAAAAGTATATGCATCATCAGTATTCAGTATAAAGCACCAGCCCTGGATTCAGGAGGACCTGAGTTCAAATTGGAACTCAGACACTTGACACTTCGTAGCTGTGTCACCCTGGGTAAGTCACTTAATCCTCATTGCCCTGGAAAAAAAAAAGGACTGGGCTGATCTAAGTAACACTAAAAGTGTCACTGCCTCCATCACTGGGATATCTGTATTCTCCATCTACTTTCATTGTTTGTCTCTTATCAGATAACTAGTGAAATAGATCACAAAATGGACTACATATTTTCTTGCAGCATGTATTTGAATTTACTTGCATAATATTTTGTATTAGTAATTCATGATATGAAATCTAACTTCATTTTTAAAGCATGAGTCATGGACCTCAATTAAGAAATATTTTAAATCATTAATGACTTTCTCACTCATACCATAATAAGAAGGCCTAGAGGAAAAAAAGGACATGAGTATAGAATGGTATATGAAATTCTAAGACTATAACATGTTCCATGAGTATTCTTTATCATTAGAATATCAATATACTTAAAAAAAATCTGATCCAAACATTTGCATATGTATGTATACATAGCTAGGTGGCAAAGTAGTTATAGTGACAGGCCTGGAGTCAGGAAGATTCATCTTCCTGAATTCAAATGTGGCCTCAGACACTTACTAGCTATGTGACCCTAAACTAGTGGCTTAACCTTCTTTGCCTCAGTTTCCTCACTTGTAAAATGAGTTGGATAAGGGAAGGGCAAACCACTCCATTATCTTTGCCAAGAAAACTCCAAATAAGGTCAGGCAGATTTGGACATGACTGAAACAGCTGAACAACAAGAAGTAAATATATATATATATATATATATATATATATATATATATATATATATATATATATATATGTCATATGTACATGTATTAAAAATATTAAATGTACATTTGTATATGAGAATGTCTAATATTTCCCCAAACCTGCTAATAGTTGGATCTATTCTTCTATTCCTGTTGCTTTTCTGTTTGTTTGTTTGTTTTAATGGCCCATAAAGCCGTGGAAGAGTCTGCTTTTTTTGTCATTAAGATAATATACTTGGCAAGTTTTTCATGGTTAGTATACTGTTTTCAACCCCTTTTCCAAAACAGAAAACTAATCATTTAATACTTTGTTAGCCTGCCCTTAGTAGCTTAAACTTCAGTTTTCTCTCTTTTGCCTTTCTATGTCTCCCTAACATTTGGCAAACTGCCTTGCATATACTAAGTGCTTGATGAATGTTAAATGAGTGCCTCTCTTTCTAAAGGAAGGATAATTTGGGGGAGAAGCAATACTGTGCCAACTATATAGAATATATTCTATTTGCTCTAGATATTTTCTCTTTCCAAGCCACCTATAAACCTTAATAATTAAGAAATGTGAACTGTTATTATCAGGCCATTAGTCTCAAACTATAGAAAGTAATTTTGTGTTCTGAAAATGTAGGTTCAGTCCCCCACTCTGCCATTGAATAGTGAGTGTGTCCTTGGTTAAGGTATTTAATTGAACTTCAATTACCTTTAAACTAGAAGAAATAATACTTATACTACTTCTCTCACAGGGCTATTGTGAAGAGTGAGGGGTTTTATATTTAAAAAAATCTGATTTATATACATATATACATACACACATATATACATACATATGCACATATAAATATGCTTACATATATATGTATACATAGACGTAGCTATGAGGTACTGATTTTATAAAGAATATTGACCATAGAAGCAGGACACTTTGGTAGATATCCTAGCTCTAACCCTACTATTTATGTAGATGAGATGTGAATAAGTCATTTGACACCTCTGTGTCTCAGTTTCTCTTTTTGTTTGTTTTTACTTTTATTTAGAATTTTATTTTTCCCAAATTACATTTAAAAACAATTTTAACATCAATTTTTAAAACTTTGTATTCCAAATTCTCTTCCTCCCCACCCCTATTTTTTTTTTTTGCAGGGTAATGGGGGTTAAGTGACTTGCTCAGGGTCACACAGCTAGTAAGTGTCAAGTGTCTGAGGCTGGATTTGAACTCAGGTACTCCTGAATCCAGGGCTGGTGCTTTATGCACTACGCCACCTAGCCACCCCCGCCACCTAGCCACCCCCGCCACCTAGCCACCCCACCTCCCCGCCCCTTTTTAATAACACAGGTAATTCAATATAAGTTATACATGTGTAGTCATGCAAAACATTTTCCCATTAGTCAGGTTGTGAAAGAAACCAGACAACAAAAACACACGCAACAAAAAGGAACTACTCTCCTGGTCTGTGCTCTGGTCTGCAAGCAACCACAGGCCTGCTTTTCTGCCCTGGAACTATGAACAGAATCCTGTTCCACTGTGGCTACAAGCTCTTGTGTGCTTGTGCTCCTCCCCTGCCTAGGACTCCCACCCAAGATGGTGACCTGGATCCGAGTATAGGCAAAACAACAGAGTCCTGTCTCAGTGCTAGAAAAGAGATCCATGTAATATCTTTCTGGCCAATTGTTTGACCCCCTTAACATCTGTGGGCTCAGTTCCCGAATCAGTTACTGCTACTGCTGATTCAGGGGCTCCAAAGGCCTTCTTCTGTTTGCTGGGACTGGGGCTGGGTCTGTGCTGGGGCTGGGGCTGTGTTGGTGAGGCCTTTGCTAGACTGCACTCCATTCTCAGCCCAGTACAACAGACCTTTCCTGCCAACCTTCTAAATTGTCTTTGGACAGAAACCTAGGCTGGTTAATTATAATTTGCTCAGTGTGGGAGGAGACTGACTCACTAATACCCAGTCCCTTAGAAACCAAAATCTGAGGGAAGGGAGTAAGAAATGAGTAATAAAGTAAATAGTGGGGTGGGGGAGGGATAGACTGAAAATTATCAAAGATTTCAGGAAGAAGCAACTTCAAAGGCCTTAAAAACAAACAGACAAACAGATAAATCAACAGGAGAAAAATAAAAATGTAAGGAAATATGGCCTGTAGCTCAAGTAAAATTTGGGCTTATAAGAAAAAATACTTCAAAATAAAGGAAACTGATACAACATTTGGTGAGACAGAGCACCCTATGGATTTGAGAACAGGGAACCACAACACACTGAATGGTTCCTGGATGGTTTAAAAAAGAAATGAGAATTATGAGAGCAAAATTTATTTCCTGCAAAAATAAGGACCAGAATAGAAAAAAAAAACTTTAGTCGGCAATGTCGAACGTTGCTGAAGAGAAAACAATAGATTGGAAATGAAAATGCACAGCAATGCAAGAAAATATAGAAGAGAAACAAAGATAAATAGAAAATATACTCACTATCTGTCAAAGGGGAAGTAGGTGGTAGGGGTCCTTAGGTATTCCTCTGTAAAGAATTACACTCTCACACATCTTCTGAATAAAGATAAAAGAACAGTTTTATTCAGTACAAGGGGACCTGGCCAGGAAGAAAGTTTAGAACTTTTACCTCCACCAACCAAACTAGGAACAACCATTTTATAGAAGGTGGATGTGGTGATCACCTGAGAGTGGAAAGTTCCTTACTGGGGCTGGGGTGGGAGAAAAAGGAATGAGGGTTGGTGGCCCTGACTTCTGGAGTTATCTCTGTCCCCTGGTTTACGCAGCAGCCACACCCAGTGGGATTATCTCTCCCTGGGGTGGGAGAAGCTTGGAGGGAGGCGATTCTGATTTCTGGAGTTATCTCAGTCTCTGGCAGGAGACACTTATCTCCCTTGCTTCTTAGGTGTCTCAGTCCATTAATTTAAGGTCCTCAAGGAGAAACTTTTCTTAGTTGCCTCAGAAAACTTCTCAGGTACCCCACACCTATATCACTATGCAAACAAATACACAGATCTCAAAGACAGAATATGTAGAGGCAATCTAAGGAAATAAATCTCATAGAAGAACCTGACAGGAAAAAAAAATCTTAACATTAACATCATAATGAAGGAAATAATAGAAGAAAACTGCTCAGAATTCCTGGACATAGAAAATAAAATTTCATTTGGAAAAATTTATAGACTGCATCCAGGAAAAATAAAACAAAACATCAAAGCTGCACACTTCAAGATACATAATGGTTAAATTTAACATTTTAATTCAGAAACAAATAGTTCTGCAAACAATCAGGAAAAAGACCTTCAAATACAAAGGAAAGGACATGGGATTAATGCAAGACTATTCCACCATTATCCAAAAAGAGGAGGAAATAGAATAATATTATTATATTATATGGAGCTCAGGATTCAGCCCAGGATCACCTATCATACAAATATGAGCCTAATAATGGAGAGGGGATGGATTTAATTGATCAAATTGATTGTGAGGTGTCCCAAAGAATTACAAGATACAGTGACTATATGTATAAGTTTTATTAAAAGACTGTGATGACCCCAGGGAGACTACCAAGGAGAAAAGTGTCTCAGATAGGGAATGAAAAATAGTTATATTTATAGTGAGAAAAGTACATTATCTCCTCACTATCTTAATCTCCTTGAGTGAGGTTCACATCCTATTTTGGAATTCTGGGGGTCCTAAGATGTCCCCTGAGGTGGGTACCTCTTTTAATAGGGGCTTGTTTTGAGGTTTTAAATGTCATAAGCTGAACCTAAGGACACATTTGATCTTTCTGCACATGTTCATAAAGACATGCTTAAACTTGTCAGAGCCAGAGGGTCTCTCTGTTTATGATAACTCTTTACTTTAAGATCTTGTTTCTAGGTGCAGTTTCTGTTTCCTGTCATTTAGGAATGCCAGGTTAAACATTCCAGTTATTTATGTCTAGTTAGGGTCTCTGTCTTCTCTTTCCTTTGGTTTCTGTTGATAGTGTTGGTAGATAAAAACTCAAATCTCCTCAAAACTGTTGATAGGAGCTCAATCCTTCTGGTTGATAAGAACTCAAGCCTTAGTTTATCTGTTAACCCCTTTTTAGCTACTGTTGATTAGAGTTCAGGTCTTAGGTTATCTGTTAACCCTTTTTAGCTTCCACTATCAATAATACAAGTAAAAATATATCCATCTTTTGTCCATATCCAATAATAAAGGAGATATTGAAACATTATTTAGAAAGAAAACAAACACCCAAAGCAAAATAAATGAAGAAGTGATGAAATGCAGACAGCAACAGAGTGACAACAGAAAGACCAGTAAGAGACTTCTTTTTTAAATGTATGGGAGACAGAGGTGAGGATGGAAATCTGGTAGAAGTAACAGTGAAGAGGCAAAAAGGGGAAGTTATAGACAGAATCTGATGATGCCCTATCTACAGGTGAATTCTTTTCTTGGACTAAATTAAAACACAGGAGAGTGCATGAAAGTGAGGGAAGGAAGTAGCAGGATAGAGAGGAGTGAGGATGTCTGGGGTTAAGTCAAAGGTTAACAATTAGAGCAAAGTGGTCTCAGAAAAAGAAAAACATACAAGGGAGTGAATAAGGTAGAGGAGGAAAAAATTTAAAAGGGGAGGAAAGGATGGGGAATTTATTTTGGAGATTGGGAAGTGGTTCCACTGATGAATGCTCCTATGAATGAAGGGAAATGATGACCTTATACTGGATGAGGCCTGGGGGGAGATGGTACCTGAAACGTCTACTTGTCCTGGGAGAAGGGAGAGTTGGAACCCCTAGGGCAACTGGCATCTGGAGGAGTGGGAGAACATGGGCACAGGGAGGAGACTTCTAGGTATATGTAGAAGAAAAAAGGCCAAAAAAATAGGCATAGTTCAATGCAGGGAGAGGTGCCCTGACATGGGACAATGTCCTCTCTGACATTGGCAGTAATTGGAGTTGTTCTAAGAATGAAGCATAATGGAAAAGAGGAATCCATTGGATAAACTCTAGAAGGCAGAGTCTAAATGGATAATTTAAAAGCTTTGTTTTATGAAGAATACAGGAGAGAGGGGTGGGGAGGGGATAATTATATAGGTCATTGAGAAAATAAAGGTCTAAGGTAATAGAAAGAGAAAAGGGATTATTGAACAGAGTGAAAATTTGAAATCCATTTTGGAAAGAAGAAGAAAATTGAAGTAAAAAAAACCTAACTACTGAATACAACCAAAAGCAAGGGGGATAGGAAGGGCAGAATCTACCTGACAAAGATGAAAAAAACAGAGCCAAAAGAAATATGTAACAAAGTAAAAGTAGGAAAGAAAAACTAATAAGCATGATCCCAAAATGAAAGCAGTAGCAAATAAGAAAAGGGAATCAGGGGTAGGGGAAAAGAGTCAGTGGGAAGAGGTCCATTAAAAAAAAAAGATTAATGCAATCAAAGGAATATAATACTATGCTTATAAGAGAAGAGAGAGAAAATCATAATTTAAAAAATAGAGATAGATGAAAATATAGACCTAACTCATATCTTTCAATGAAGGAATGAACAATTCAATAGAATGAAAAAGTGCAATTGAATAAGAAAACAAAAGGCCTACAATATGTTGCTTTTAAAGAACACATTTAAAAAATAAAAATATTCACCAAAGAAAACTAAACTGTTGAGGGGAAAAAAAAACTTTTTCTATGTGTTAAGGGAATAAATTTTTAAAAAGCAATAAAGATAGGTAGTTGAGATAAAACTATATTTTGCTCATGGCAAGGCCATTCCACTATAATAAAAGTGACAACACTACCAAATACTATCAAAATTAATTTTTGCTTTTAATGCTATACCATTCAAATTACTGAAAAGGATATTTTAAAGAGTTTGATTAAATAAAAACAAAATAAATTTTAAAAAACCAAAAGGCCTAGAATAGAACTTCTTAAATTTTTGCCATTCATGACCCCTTTACATCTAAGAAATTTTTATGTGACCCGGGGTATATAGGTATGTAAGACCTTTTTATTATTGCCAAATTTTTCACAATGCACACATTCAGTTAGGTGACCCCATAAACCCACAGTTTAAGGAGCTTGGGTCTAAAATATCAAGGGAAATTATGAAAAGATATAAGGACAAAGGGAAACAGTATTCCCAGACTTCAAATTATATTTGTATCAGTGATAAAAATCATCTTGTATTATTAAAGGATAGAAAGATAAAATTATAGAAAAGGGGAGAACAGATGTTGGAGGGGATATGGAAAACTTGGGACACTAATTCATTATTGATGGAACTACAAACTCTTCCAACCATTTTGGGAAGCAATCTGGGATTATGATGAAAGAGTTATAAAATTTTGTGTATTCTTTGGACCAGCAATACCACCAATAGATCTATTTCCCGAGGTAATTAAGGAAAATGAAAAGAACTTATATTTTAAAATATTTATAGTAAAAACAATTTTTAAAGTAAAATAAAAATATATTTATAGCAGTGCTCTTTGTGGTGGCAAAGAAAGTGAGGAAATTCCCCTCAATTGGGAAATGGCTAAATTCATTGTGGTATATGATTGTGGTGGGATACTCCTGTGCTATAAAAAATTATGAGCTGGTTGATTTTAGAAAAAAAACATGGAAATATTGCATGAAAAAATGAAGAGTAAAATGAGAAAAAGAAAGAGAACATTGTACCTAATAACAGCAATATTGCTATAAAAAGAACTTTCAGTGATGAAGTCATTTTGAGCATTACAAATACTCAAATCAACCACAAAGGACCTATGAAGGAAGATAATGATATCCATATCCAGAGAAAGAAATGATAAAGAGAAGTATGTATACTGTGGTTGTGTGTGTGTGTGTGTGTGTGTGTGTGTGTGTGTGTGTGTGTGTGTGTGTGTGTGTGTTTAATGGTAGCCTTCGCTAGGGTGGGGTGGGGAGGAAGGGGAAAAATTAAAAGAGAACAAAAGAAAACAGAAGAAAGCACAGACAAGCAGGGTTACTTTGAAAATGATATGTAACATATACTACAAAGTTTTTCAAAAAAAGTAAACATGAACTGAAAATTTATGGAAGATTCAAAAAACACTAGAACTCTATAACCCAGTGTTTGATAAAGTGGAAAACGTAAGTCAACTTGGGATAAAATCTGAGAGGAAAACTGGAAAGCAGTCTGGTTGAAATGAAGCTCAGACCAACATATCACACTTCACATTACATTTAAATAGATATATAACCTTAACATACTATACTATCATACTATAAGAAAAATAGAAGCATATCATGTACCTCTCAACTATGGAGGAAGGATATACTTTTTTTTTTTAGCAGCAAACATTTATTTAATTTTTCCAGTTATATGTAAGGGTAGTTTTCAACATTCATTTTCATAAGATTTAGAGTTCGAAATTTTTCTCCCTCCCTCCCTCCCTTTTCTCCCCCCTCCACAAGATCTCAACCAGGTTATATATATACAATCCGCAAGTGTTCTTTTTATCAGTTCTTTCTATAGGGGTGCATAGTAAGTTTCCTCATTAGTTCCTTGGGATTGTTTTGAATCATTGCATTGCTGAGAGTAGTTAAGTCATTCACAATTGCTCATTCAACAACACTGCTGTCACTATGCCCAATGTCCTCCCAGCTCTGCTCACTTTACTATACATCAATGTTCATTAGTCTTTCCAGGTTTTTCTGGGATCATCCTGTTTGTCATTTCCTGTAGCACAAGACCACTCCACTACAATCATGTAGTACAGCTTTTTCCATCATTCCTCGATTGATGGACATTCTCTTGATTCTCAATTCTTAGCCTCCACCAAGAGTTGCTATAAATATTTTTTGTACAATTTTTCCCCTTTCTCTTTTTCATGATTACTACTGTTACCTCTTTCCCTTCCATCCTATTCCCTTCCCCATGATATTTATTCTATTATCCATCTTCTTTCATCCTATCCCTCTTCAAAAGGGATTTTCTTCTGTCTGTCCCCTCCCCCAATCTAACCTTCCTTCTTTTGCCCCTCTCTCTTTATCCCCTTCCCCTCATATTTTCCTGCAGGGTAAGAGAGATTAGTCCACCCAAATGAGTGTTTACATTATTCCCTCCTTGAGCCAATTCTAATGAGATTGAGGTCTTTTATCCAATTTTGATGAGTGTTAGGCCCATTTACTGCCCAGATTAGATAGATGACTCCACCCAGTTGGGTGTGTGTGTTAGTCCCTCTTTGAGACAGCTCTGATGAGTTTAAGGTCTTTGAGCATTTTCTGATGAGTGTAAAATTCATTTACTGCCCTGATTCTCTCCTATCTCTTCCCCCACTCCATAAGCCTTTTTGTGTTTCTTTCATATAGGATTTCACCTCTACCCTTCCTCCTCCCCCAGTGCATTCACTTCACCCTCAATTTAACCCTAAAGATGTCATCACCTAGCTAGGTGACACAGTGGACAAAGCATAACCCCTGGACCCAGGGGGATCCCAGGCAAAACCCAGCCTCAGACACAAGACAGTTGACCCACTGTGTGACCCCAGGTATGTCCCCGAGCTCCTATTTTTTTATGGTTCTCTAGGGTCTTGTATTTGAAAGTCAAATTTGCCATTCAGTTCAGGTCTTTTCATCACAAATATATGAAAGTCTTCTTTTTCATTAAAGTCCCACTTTTTCCACTGAAAGATTATGCTGAATTTTGCTGGGTAGGTGATTCTTGGTTGTAATCCCATTTCCTTAGCCCTCTGGAATATCATATTCCATGCCCTCCGGTCCTTTAATGTAGAAGTTGCTAGATTTTGTGCTATCCTGACTGGGGCTCCACAGTACTTGAATTCTTTCTTTTTGGCAGCTTGAAATATTTTCTCCTTGACCTGAGAGCTCTGAAATTTGGCTATAGTATTCCTAGGAGTTTTACTTTTGGGATCTCTTTCTGGAGGTGATTGGTGGATTCTTTCAATTTCTATTTTAGCTTCTTCTTTTAGAATTTCAGGGCAATTTTCCCTGAGAATATCTTGGAAGATGATGTCTAAGCTCTTTGCTTGATCATGGTTTTCAGGTAGACCAATAATTTTCAAATTATCTCTCCTGGAACTATTTTCCAGGTCAGCAGTTTTTCCCAGAAGATATTTCACATGGCCTTCCATTTTTTTATTCATTTGCATTTGCTTTATTGTGTCTTGGTTTCTCATAAAGTCACTGGCTTCCATTTGTTCAATCCCAATTCTTAGGCAATTATTTTCATCAGAGAGCTTTTGTACTTCCTTTTCCTTTGGCCAATTTGACTTTTCAAGCTGTTGACTTTTTTCTCATGTGTTTCCTGCATCACACTCATTTCTCTTTCCATTTTTCCCTCTACCTCTCTAACTTTATCTTCAAAGTCCTTTTTGAACACCTCTATGGCCTGAGGCCAATTCATATTTTTCTTGGAAGCTTTATATATAGGGGCCCTGATGTTGACATCTTTCTCTGAGTGTGCACCCTCGGTCTTCCTTGTTACTGAAGAAACTTTCTGTGGTCCTCACCTTTCTCTGTCTGCTCATCTTGCCTTTCTTTTACTAGACTTTTATCTCCTTAAAGTGGGGCATTGTTTCCAGGCTGCAGTATCCCAAGCTTAAGAAGTCCCAGGTGGTATGATTTAAGGAGGATCAGGTTCTTCACTAGCCTGGCCTGTTCCCTGGTCCATAGATGACCTCAGACCCACTTGCTAATCAACCAGCTTTGTGTGTTGTGGTTGTTAGCTTAGATGAGCCTGTGCCCCTCCCCAACCTGGGCTACTGCTACTCAAGCCTACCTCCTGGTTCTCAGCAGGGGTTAAAAACCCAAGTTCTGCCTCAGCACCATCAAAGACCCCTGTAGTCTCCCCCCTGCCCAGGGCTCAGCCCTCTCACCAGCCCTCTCACCAGCCCTCTCCAGACAACACTGGTGCTTCAGCTAATTCAGAGGCTCTAGGGTCTCCTTCTCTGGTGAGGCCTTCCTGGGACTGGATCTGTGTCAGGGTGACTGTGGGGTTGGGATCAACTCCTATATCAGCACAGCAGCTCCCTCCTTCTGACCTTCCAAGGCATTCTTGGTTAGAAGATGATTTCAGCACATTCTTCTGTGAGTTTTGCTGTTCTGGGCATTTTCCTATGGCATTATTTGGATGTTTGTTGGAGCAATTGTCTTATGAGTTTGAGAACTCACTGCCTTTCCTCCACCGTCTTCGAAAGATATATTCTTAACCAATTAAGACATAGAGATAATTACAACAGATAAAATAGATAACTTTCAATACTCAAAGATCAAAATTTTTTGTCACAGATATTAATGCAACTAGGATAAGAAGAGAAGTGGTTGAATGGGGGAAAAAGCATTGTATTAAGTTTCACTGAAAAGAGTTTGTTAATTGAGATATACAAACTCTCTCTCTCCCTCTCTCTTTCCCCTCTCTCTGTCTTCATCTCTCTCACATTGTACATATGTGTGTGTACATATGTTTGTATGTATATATATATATATATATACACATATATATTTGTGTGTGTGTAAATATACCGATATATACATGTATATATACAAATATGTCATTCACCAATAGCTAATGGTCAGAAGACATGAACAAAAAATTCTCAAAGTATGGCAATATATTTACAACCACAACAAATAAGTACTCCAAATCATCAAAATAAGAAAAATGCAACTTAAAACTACTTTAAAATTTCACCGCACACTCAGGAAATGGTCAAAATTGGCCAAAAAAACTGTCATATGTCACATTGGGAAGGTAATGGGAAGACAAATATACTAATAGCTTATTGGTAGAGCTCTGGAATGTTATGGCCATTTTGGATGGTAATATTGAATTATGTATATAAAGGGACTAAAATTTCCTAACTTTTGAACCAAAGAGAGCATTAATATGCTTTTACCCCAAAAAAGCCATTGATAGAGAAAAAAAAAAGTTCCCATATACTCCAAAATATTTATAACAGCTTTTTTTGGTGACAGTTAAGAACTGAAAACAAAATTGAAAACAAAGCACATGAAGTAGAAAATGGCTAAATAAACTGTGGTACGTAAATGTATGGGATATTGCTGTGCTATAAGGAATAACGTGTTAGATGAATAGAGAGAAGCATGGAAATATCTATATGAACTGATGCAAAGTGAATTAAGCAGAACCAATAAAAAACTTCACACATGAACTACACCATAAATGGAAAGAAGAACTACATGACAAAACTAAAAGTAAATGTAGCAAAATAAGAGCAAGTGGAATTCAAATGAAGAGATTTGAGAAAATACCCCCAACCTACCCCTCTGATGAGGTAGGAGGTCTGCAAATATTATACATTGCACATGTTTTCAGAGTTTTCAATGAATTGATTAGTTGTGCTGATTTCTCCCCCTCTCTAAAAAATGTACTATTTGTCATACAGGCTAGCACTCACAGAAGAAGCAGGGGGGCGGCTAGGTGGCGCAGTGGATAAAGCACTGACCCTGGATTCGGGAGTACCTGAGTTCAAATATGGCCTCAGACACTTGACACTTCCTAGCTGTGTGACCCTGGGCAAGTCACTTAACCCCAATTGCCTCACAAAAAATTAAAAAAAAAGAAGAAGAAGCAGGGATTGGAGTGGGGGTTTATTTGATATTATTACTATGGTAATGTAAGAAAAAGAAAACATCAATGAAATATTTTAAATGAATTTATCACTTTTTAGCTGTTCAAGTTTTAGGAGATGTTAGTTAAAACAAAATTTCTCAAGCCAGATGATTGGCATGCTCTGGTCAAAACATATATTTTTGGGTGATTTCTTGGCTAAACTCCTTAGGAAGGACATCTGCAATTAGTACCTGCATTTCCTTTTCTCTCACTCTCTTCTTAACCTTTTGCACTCTTTCTTCTAACCTTTCAGTCATCAAAAGGAAACACTGTCTCCAAAGTTAACAATGGTACATTTGCCAAACCTAATGACCTTTTTGCAAAACTCATCCTTTTGATCTCTTTGTAGCTTTTGATAATGTCAACCACCCTCTTCTTTTTTATGTTTGTTTTTTTTTTAGTGAGGCAATTGGGGTTAAGTGACTTGCCCAGGGTCACACAGCTTGTAATTGTTAAGTGTCTGAGGCCGGATTTGAACTCAGGTACTCCTGACTCTAGGGCTGGTACTGTACCACCTAGCTGCCCCCACCCTCTTCTTCTTTATACTCTTTTCTCTCTAGATTTTCATGACATGACTCTTTTGTAGTTGACTTTTTACCAGCCTCACCATTCCTGAAATTCCTTTGTTGGATCTTCATCCAGGTTACAGCTAGTAACCACATTTTTGTCTCCCCAAAACTCAGGGCGCTCATCTTTTCTCCCTCAATACTATTTCCATTTGTAATTTCATCAGCCCCATAGATTAAATTATCATCACTATATATTTAGATTTATTTATCTAGCCATACCACTCTCAGATCTCTTTCTATTATATATAATGAAATGGACATATAGACATTTCAAGATTAACATGTCCAAAACTGACATCACTATCTTTCCCTAAAAATCTTACTCTCTTTCTGACCTCCTTGTCCCTCTTAAAGGCATCATATTCTTTTTACTTACCCAGCTTTACGATCTATTTTTTATCTTTAACTTTTCTCTCACTTTAATCCCTATAACCAATCTATTCCTAATTCCTTTGGTTTCTATCTTCACAATATCCCCTGACTTCTCTGGCTTTCTTTAAGTCTCACCTAAAAACAAAATTTCTGAATGCATTATTTCCCATTTTCTCTTAATGCTAGTTCCTTCTGTGAGAATTTATCATTGTCACACTTCCCTATGAGATTATTTCCAATTCATCAGTGTGATGAAATAATGGGATTTAGCAGATGCTCAAAGACCGCATCACAGTTGGTATATCTCTTCATTGTGCATAGTCACTTTTATGTTTTCTCCCCCATTAACCTGTAAGCCTTTTGAGGGCAGAAGCTTATGTTGCCGTTTCTTTTTATTCCCTGTGCTTTAAACATTGTCTGGCACGTGTTAGGCACTTAATAAATACTTGTTGACTTTACCATAGAAACCAATATATATAAAGAAAATGCAGTGATTCCCAAAGGGTTTTTGAATTTGGAATTCTTACTACCATATCACTCCACTTGGCAAAAAGTCTTTGCTGGCTGAAAGAATTTCTTGGCTCTTTTAGCCTTGTTGTTATAATGCTTTTGTATTGGCTAAAATTTTCTAGGAAATATAATATAATGACAGTATTTTGCCCTTTTCAGATTTCTCAGGGTTAATATATCTCAAGGAATTGAGTTGGAGCTGATGTAACTGTAGAGTGTCTTCTCTCTTCAAAAATTATATAGTTGGGGCAGCTAGGTGGCATAGTGGATAGAGCACCGGCCCTGGAGTCAGGAGGACCTGGGTTCAAATCTGACCTCAGACACTTAACACTTACTAGCTGTGTGACCCTGGGCAAGTCATGTAACCTCAATTGCCTCATACACACACACACACAAAAATTATATAGTCAATAACCTTAAAGCTAATTCAGAAAAGATCTCAGTAACAGGCCTATCATTAATTTAATGGATTATAATAGTTTCACATTTAGTATAATCAATCAGGAACTATCTACTAAGCTCAGCAGACCCTAGGAATCATCTTTCTATTTAACAAGCAGCTAAGTAACATAGTGGATGGAGTGTGGATTTGGTATCATGAAGACCTGAGTTCAAATTTGGCCTTAGACAATTACTAGTTGTATGACACCGAGCAAGTCATTTAACCTCTGTTTTCCTCAGTTTCATAAACTATGTAATAGATTATATTAATCATGCCCACCTCCCAGAGGTATTTTTAGCATAACAACAAAACCAATAGCTAGCATTCCTATAGTGCCTACTATGACCCAAGGATGGTGCTAAGTATTTCGCATGCAATTGTTGTTCATTTGTTTCAGTTGTGATTAACTCTTCATGACACCATTTGGTGGTTTCTGTGTGTGTGTGTGTGTTTATTTTTTGGCAAATATAATAGTATATTTTGCCATTTCCTATTCCAGCTTATTTTAAAGATGAAGACCTGAGGCAAACAGGGTTAAGTAGCTTGACCAGAGTTCCATTACTAGGAAGTGTTTGAGGCAAGATTTTAAAGGAAGGTGAGGTGGGGAAAAAATCTACAGAAAGTAAGCATAAAGTTCAATTTAGAACATTCAAGGCAATGGGATGCAGCCAGTGGAAAGTCATAATGTGGGAAGATGGAATATTTTGTATGAAGAACAGTAAGAAGGACCATATCCTTCTATTATAGATGATACAGAGGACAGTGAAGTCTAAGAAGATTGAAAAAGGAAGAACTTTAAAAGTTAGATGTAAGATTTTAGAACTTCACGTTATTTTACGTTTATAGAGTAGACTGACAATGGTAAATTGACAGATTTTAAATATTTTCCCTTACTATGGCACTGAATGATGGAATTCCTGCATCCCTGGAAGGTCAGGACAGAGGAGTTCAAAGTCTTTCCCAAATGCTAAAAGTCTATGATTACATGTTAACTTCTCATTAATACTTGAAGCATAACTCCTTGTCCATGTTTCCACTTTAATCTGCAACATTGGGATATGCATTCCTCTGTTGTATAGTAAGTAACCTGAGCTGCTATGATGAAGCACTTGCCCAGAGGTTCATATTTTCCATTACTTTTATATGTTTGGGGATTTTCACATAAGAGATCACATAATTTATGCATGAATAGATACCTAAAACATTGAAAAACAAGCCTCATTTACAGAAAAAGGCTTTTGTCTGCATGTTTTGTTTTCAAATTGAAAACAAAAGCATGCTGTGCATTTTAAATAGTTCCCTAATTTTGTAACTTTTATCCATAAAAGACTTGAAATGTTTCATGAAATAACTAGAAAAAGAATTTGCTTCAATATTATACTTTTTCCTCAAATTAGTAACTTCAGAAAAAATGAACAAACCCAATATTTTTAAAAAATACAGAGGACAATGATCAAACTTGAATGATAATATAGAGGAAGTCACTTCAAGGCTTCATTTAGCTCCTAAACAGCTAACTCCAAGTGTGTCCTTGTGTCCTTGAAGATGATATTTATCATCTGCAACTCATTTACTCCATCTGTAAGGTAAGGAGTGTAAACTCTTCCAAAGAATATCAAAATAAGTGAAAATTTTGCAAAGACAATACTTCTTTAAAAATGTCCAACAGACTTTTTTTGCCTACAAAGCATATAGGATGCACCCAAAGTGCTCAAACAGCTTAAAATTTCACAAAATCTTTGGGGACAACCTGTATATACCTATAATCTTCTCAAAACAGTTCCTAGGAAGTTATTTTGTAGGACGTTAGAGATATGATCTCTCCTCTTTTAGAGTCCTGTGTTGATGAATTGCAAAATTAGTCATTTTAGCTAATGCTAAAGCCCAGCAGTGGTCTTAATTATTAGATATGGAGACATTGGAGAGGTTAATTAAAATCAATCCTGAGTGCTTAATCTGTTGGATAACCCTGCTCATTTTTTTTCAGGATTCATCTGAGTTTGTTTTGCTTTCTTTTTTAACTAAGCCTGCTTTATCTGATTATCCTCTGAGTTTGGGAAAAGTCTGTCAAAAATATTCAGAAAAATGTAGGGATATGTGAGTTTGGACTTCAATTTGGAGTACTTTTGTGTTCCAAAGACACATAGAAAATTTTTAAAAAATTATTATTTATATATTTTGATATCCTTTAAAAATGTTTCAAATTTTCTCCCTCTCTTATATACCCTCCCCAAAACACTAAGAAGACAAGCAATATGATATGAATTATACATGTGAGATCATGAAAAACATATTTCCATATTAACCATATTTTTAAAAAAGCAAGACAAATATTGTGAGAAAAAATACTTCAATTTTCACTCAGATTTCATCAATTCTCTCTTTGCAATTGTATAATATATTTTTTCCTCATCAGTCCTTTTGAATTGTCTTAGATCACTCTATTGACCAGGGTCACCAAATCTTTCACATTTGATCATTATTACAATATTATTGTCACTGTACACAACAATGTCTTAGTTCTTCTAACTTCACTTTCCATCAGTTCATAAAGGTATTCTATGTTTTTGCTGAAATCAGCCCCCTCATCATTTCTTTTAACACAATAGCACTTCATCACAATCACGTGCCACACATTTTTCAACAATTCTTAAAATGATATTGATAGACATCCTGACAATTTCCAATTCTTGGCCACTACAACTATGTTTTTTGTTTTTGTTTTAATATTATTTTATTATTAATGCTACTTTTATTTTTATTTAAAATTTAGAATTTTCTGCATTATATATATAAAGACAAAAAACAAATTTTTCCACTGATTTTTAAAAACCTTGTCTTCTAAATTTTCTTCTTCTCTCCCTCCTCAACCATCCCTAAGAAATCAAGCAATTCAATCTAAGTCATACATGTGCAGTTATGCAAAACATCTTCACATTAGTCAGGTTGTGAAAGAAAACAGACAAAATAACTTTAGAAAGAACAACTAACAAATAAAATTAAACTTCAATTTGTATTCACATACTATCAGTTCTTTCTCTGTTGATGGTTTGCATTTTTCATGTTCTTCTAATAGCATTCTGTTCATCATGTCTTTCATAGCTACTATTGCTAAATGTATTACCCTCCATCCTATTCTCTCCCTTTGATATTTACTCTATTTTCTATCTTCCTTCACCCTATCCTTCCTCAAAGTATTTTGATTTTTATTGCCCCCTCCCCAAATCTGCCCTCCCTTCCTTCACCTCTCCCCCCTTGTCCTCTTCCTGTCCCACTTTCCCTCATGGCAAAATATATTACTATACCCACTTGAGTGTGTATGTTATTCCCTTTGTGAGTCAATTCTGATGAGAGTAAGGCTTAATCACTCCACTACTCCTTCCCCATCTTTCTCTCCACTCCATAAACTTTCTGTTGTTTCTTTTATGTGAGATGCTTTACCACCTTCCACCTCTCCCTTTCTCTTTCTTCCAGTGCATTCCTCTTACCCCTTAACTTTATTTTAAATATGTCATCATGGGTCAGCTAGGTGACACAGTGTACAAAGCACCAGCCCTGAACCCAAGAGGCCCCAAGACCATATCTGGCGCAAGACATAAGCCACCCTTCCCTGCCTGCCCCACAAAAGTCAAGGATAAACAAAAATAATGCCTTACAGATATCATCCCTTCATATCCATTTCACACGTGTGCCCTCTGTCTAAATATATTCCTTCAGCTACCCTAATACTGAGAAAGTTTGCATGAGTTAGAAGTATTATCTTCCCATGAAGGAATGTAAACAGTTTAACCTTTTAATATCCCTCATGATTTCTTTTTCCTGTTTACCTTTTTATGCTTCTCTAGGGTCTTGTATTTGAAAGTCAAATTTTCTATTCTGTACAGGTCTTTTCATCACAAATGCTTGAAATTCTTCTTTTTTATTGAAGTCCCATTTTTCCCCTGAAAGATTATACTGAGTTTTGCTGGGTAGGTGATGTTTGGTGGTAGTCCCAGTTCTTTTGCCCTCTGGAATATCATATTCCATGCCCTCCAGTCCTTTAATGTAGAAGCTGCTAGATCTTGTGTTATCCTGACTATGGCTCCAAAGTATTTGAATTCCTTTTTTCTAGCTGCTTGCAATATTTTCTCCTTGACCTGGGGTCCCTGGAGTTTGGCTATAATATTCCTGGAAGTTTTCCTTTTGGGATCTCTTTCAGAGGGTGATGGGTAGATTCTTTCAATTTCTATTTTACCTTCTGCTTCTAGAATGTCTGGGCAATTTTCCCTGACTTTTCCCAGACTTTGTATTCATATGGTTTTAGATCATATTAGATTTAATAAATACTTGGCTTATATAAAGATGCAACCTTTTCCCAATACAACTTAGAATCAAATTAATGAATACACTATTCTCTACCAATTTACAGAATACTGTAAATAACAATTTCATGAATTTTCTTTGAGATCCAAATTACTTAACACAGATGACCAACAGCCAGTTTTCAGCCCTATACTTTGACTACTATTTATGTGTTTCATCAAATGAACATGGTGCATGGAAAAAGATGTATTAAATCCTCAAAAGAGAAAATTAAGTAAGAGTTGAGTGAAGAGATTGAGTCACTGGCTGCAATAGTGATTAGGAACTCATATAATGAAATATTCATTGACTAGGGAATGAAACACAGTATGTTTTAATACAAAACATAGAAAAAAAGATATATGATCAAAAAGGAAAGAAAGGAGGATAATTTGGAGAGAAAATCTCAGAAATTAAATATTAAAGAAACATTTATTTCAAAAGGGATCTAACTCAGCCTTGCATGTTTTGTGTAGCCTATTGGCAGTGCCAAAGTTAGCCTGTGCTTAGATCATAGTGTTTATCCATGGATTCCTGGTCATTAATGCATTTTTATGGTGGGTGGATTTTATGCCTCACAATACAATGACTTTCAAGCTGTCATCAGCCACGTGGAGACAAGAGAATTTCATTAAACCAAATATTTAAATAGACATTAGATCCACATTGGATTTGAAACAAAACATAGAATTTCAAGGTACATTTTTGAGCCTTTTGGAAGGACCCCAAGATAGCTGTTTCTCTTTCTCCTTTAATAGATTTTTTAAAAACTAAACACTAGTGAGATAAAATATGCCAAAGAAGAAGTTTTTGTTTTTCACCACTATTCATCCATAATTTCCATATTTAGCTTCACAAAATGTAAAGAAGCTTAGAAAGTTGAAGCCATGTGTTTTGTTCTCCCCTCTCCTCACTCCTGTGCCTTCCAGGACTATACTTATTTCATAGCATTGAATTTAGAATTTAAGAAAAATTAGAATATATACTTAATTCTCTTAGTATTGCTTTTACTGTGAGAAAAAAACGTGCCCCTGTATATATGGGTATGCACTCAGATTGATGTATTAATTATGATACCTGAAGGGATGCACTGCTGCTTGTACCTGCAATTTTCTTGTCACTCAGAACCATTTCCAGTATAAAAGGTCAAAGTCTGTTCATAAGGAAATGACATACAGATACCCACACCAAGAACATGAAAAGAAAAAAATAGTAACAAAATTTCATTATATGTAGACTATGGTTTTATATTCTAATTAAGAAAGCAAGATTCTGAGCAGGAGAAATAGCAAAGACAGACAGGTGGGAGAGTGGTGGAATGGCTACTTAGCATATTTCTTTGCAAACCAAGAGGCAACTGATTGTTTGTCTTGTTCCATTTGCTGCCTTTCACAAAGAAGTTTGATCAATGGTAGGATAGTGGGAGCTTTAAAAAATTACCTCATATATACACATACATACACACACACACATATATATATATACACATGTATATACATGTATGTATGTATGTATATGTATACTGTATATACATATAATGTGTATATAGCATATTTATACACATACATACCATATATATATGCATGTATATGTGTATGTATATGTATCTCTATCAATCTACACATATATCATATGCATATGTCACAATCTAAAGCAGAACTCTCAGACATGGCTTCCTTCAAATGTAAAATACTTAACCAAAATATGCCTATTTCAGAAGTTCCAAATCTGAAGGTAAATCTGAGCCAAAATCAAAAGCACTTGAGGTCTTTGCCAGTGAAACAGATGCTATCCCTGGAAGTCCTTTTTGCATTTTCTGGGTAGCATCTGGGCTCTCTTTATTCTTACCAAAAGAGGAAAAATAACATGAGAGACAATGGCATTTGTAGTCTTCATGAACATATCCCATTTAGAATCTCACCATCACCACTATTATATGTGAAAATACATACCTTAAAAATACACATAAGGAAAGAACAGTTCTTTTGCATCTCTTTTAAAATTCATATTTAATAGATATATACTCCATTTGCTTCAGTATGGAATAAGAAACCTTCATTGCATCATCTGTTCCTCCTGCACAACAGATAACACTTCTTGGAGATATATAGTGTGACATGTGGACCCAAATTTAGTTATCTGTTAGCTTAAATCATTACCAGGGCTGAAAGCCTGAATCCACACTAAAGGCTAAATGCTGAGTTCTTGTCTATAAATGGAGAATCCTCCTGGGCTTATTGAGATGATTTCTAAATGTCCTCCTATATGCATAAACTTGCTGATTTAAAACATACATTTTACTATATTATAATTGCTATGGAAGGAGATTTTAGAAAGGCTCCAATAAAACACACACACACATATTTTAAATTTTTAGCTATTCTGCTTATATGTGTGGAGTGATGCGGCAGAATAATTGAAATGAAATCAAGATATAATCATGAAAAAGAAAATTATGCCAGTTCATGAGAAATCCATACATGCATATTTCTGTTTTGACTAGCATAATTATTAATATCTAATAATGCTAATAGTTTACATTTATCTATACATTTTAAATATATAAACTATCATTTCATTCATGTGTCAAAAAAGCAACACTATAAGAGTCTTATTGGCTTTCTCATGGTCACATACCTATTTGTCACATAGTAACATAGTATATGGCAGAGATGATACTTGAACCCAGGTTGTAATGACTCCTAATTCACCCTGGAGAAGTTCTTATACCTCCCTATACCTCAATTTCCTTTTTTTTTTTTCTTTTTTTTTTATGGGGCAATGGGGTTAAGTGACTTGCCCAGGGTCACACAGCCAGTAAGTGTCAAGTGTCTGAGGCCGGATTTGAACTCAGGAACTCCTGAATCCAGAACCGGTGCTTTATCCACTGCGTCACCTAGCTGCCCCCTCAATTTCCTTATCTATAAAATGAAGGAGTTAGACTTTATATGTGTGTGTGTGTGTGTGTATATATATATATATATATAATATTTATATTATATTCATTATAGTTCCTACACCAGAACATGTCAAAAGTAATAACAATAATGTATATAAACATGTGTTTATATATTATTAATATCAACCTATTACATATCTATGACTATATACCACATATCTCTGTTTTGTTATTATAGATATAATTAGGGAAAGAAATTAGCATAAGATATAAATTTTATTTTCTTCATAATGATAATAGATAACTTTTGCAAAATGATTTTAAATAAGAAAATCCACAAATCCCAGCTCTGATACATCACTGTGGCTTGGAAGTGACTATAGATTTTGAGAATATGCCAATTGAGTGAATGGTTCCACAGAGCCAGAAAGCCTTCATATATTTCCTTGCTACAAAATGAAATTGTCATTGAGGACCAACCTAGCTATGTATGGAGAGGACTATCACCACTTGGCTAGCAACTGAGTAATCATTATTTTTGGCCATAGTAATCCATGAAACAAGTGAAAGTAAAAGATGGCTCTAAGATCCATGCTGCTGGCGTCATACTTCTATAATGTGATAAAATAATGAAAGTTGGAAAGAAAAAAAGAGTATTTAGCAAACCTCTTGATTTTTTGTTTTTGTTTTTGACTTTTCCTTTTGCTTTCTTTTTAATTCAATTTTGTAAATGGAATGAATTTCAAAGACTTTTTGAGTATATACCATTCAACTCTGATAACTTCAAGAATCTATTACTTTGACTGGACTAAGGATAATGAAATCATTACAACTAAGGATATAGGTGGGGCCATTGGGATTTAAAAGCTGAAACTATCACAATTTTTTTAAAGAACCTTGGGTTTAATGAGTCTGTTTATGGGATTATGTTAAAAAACATAATATGAGACCAGCAGCATAGATCTTAGGGTAACAATATGCATTTAGCTAGAAAACTTATAGAATATGTATATCTTTAACTCTTACAATCAATGGACAACACATTGTACCCAGCTTTGAAAAGAATATGAAAGATTACCTTCAGAAAATTTGAAAACTCCTCAAGAAAGGAAGAATTTCTCAAGAAAGTAAAGGTCCTTTTTAATACCGACACTCTACCAGTGTTGCCATGTGAGACTGAATTATGAAATATAACTATCTATGAAGTATTAAAATTTAATATTTCACAGAGGGCAATGGAGTCGTGTATGTAGGGTATGACCAGGGTACAAAATATAACCATTAAGCAACTCTGAAAAAGTAAATTAATGAAAGATAGCATGGAGGAATTGTATGAAAGGGAAGATGACTGGTTACATAGAGAGGGACAACAATGACAGATGGATAACCAGAATGGATCCCTGATACCTTTGCAAAGGCAGGAAAAAATGTGGAAGGTGTCCAGCACAGGACTTGTGTAACAAATATATGGAAGGACAAGGATAAGAGTTGTCATAAATAGGTAAAGTGAATGGGTTATATCTACATCATTGGAAGGAACTTCTGAATCAGTAAAATCAGACACCCATTTGAATATCTGAGAACTAAAAAGTAACTTTGTATTATGAAGTTGATTGATAATCTAGTTTCAAATCAATAAAATTGCATTAACTGCATTCCCTAAGCAAAGCACTGAACTAAGTATTAGTGATGCACATAAAGACTTCAGTGGCTTTGTGATCTCATGTATATAGACATTACCTAATCATGATAAAGTTTTCAGTTAATTGATCTCTTTTCACAACATGTAATTTTTTTTTTCCCCATGCACTTTCTTAACTCTACCATAAAAGATCCATACAACTTGTCGTAAGACTTTCTCCTTGTTCTTTTTTTTTAAAAAAATAATTAATTCATTTATTTACCATCAATTGCTACAACTTTATTGTTGCATCCTGGTGTGTTGCTACCCCATCCCAGTCCTTCAGATTACCACCATGAAGTCAATAATTAAGAGCTCACTGTAGACATATTGCAGAGTTTTTGTCAGAAGTTTTCCATTTGTTTTTGTTTGTTTGTTTGTTTGTTTTTCAGTGCAACAAACATTTATTTTTTCCCAGTTACATATAAGGGTAGTTTTCAACATTCATTTTCATAAGATTTAGGGTTCCAAATTTTTCTCCCTCCCTCCCTTACCTCCCCCCTCCACAAGACATCAACCAATCTGATATAGGTTATATACGTACAATCCATAAGTGCTCTTTTTAATCAGTTCTTTCTATGGGGGTGGATAGTATGCATCTTCATTAGTCCCTTGGGATTGTCTTGGATCATCATATTGCTGAGAGTAGTTAAGTCATTCACAATTGCTCATCAAAATATACTGCTGTCACTCTGCACAATGTCCTCCCAGTTCTTCTCACTTCCCTATACGTCAGTTCATATGAATCTTTCCTGGGTTTTCTGGTATAATCCTGTGTGTCATTTGCTATAGCACAATACCATTCCACTACAATCATATACCACAGCTTCTTCAGTCATTCCTCAATTGATGTACATTCCCTTGATTCTCAATTTTAGTCACCACAAAAATTTGCCATAAATATATTTTGTACAATTTTCCCCCTTTTCTCTTTTTCACGATTACTATTGTTAACTGTTTCCATCTATCCTATTCCTTTCCCCATGATATTTACTCTATCATTTATCTTCTTTCACCCTATCCCTCTTCAAAAGGGATTTTCTTCTCTCTGTCCCCTCCCCCAATCTACCCTCCCTTCTTTTGCCCCTCTCTCTTTATCCCCTTCCCCTCCTATTTTCCTGTAGGGTTAGATAGATTACTCAACCCAATTGAGTGTGTGTGTTAATCCCTCCTTGAGTCAATTCTGATGATATTGAGGTCTTTGAGCCAATTCTGAGGAGTTGTAGGCTCATTTACTGCCCAGATTAAATAGATTACTCCACCCAATTGGGTGTGTGTGTTAATTCCTCCTTGAGGTATGTGAGAGCCAAATTTAATATAGGGAGAGTTAATTGAGTGGCTCATCATAATATTGGGGTCCCAGAAATAATGAGGGATGTCTATGTCCAAAGCTCCCTCCCCTCCAAACTGTCTTTTTTAGATATTTCTCCCAGGCCAATAGGAAAGGATTCTAACAGCCTCTTTTTCCAAAAATGAATCAGATTTTATTAGTGGGAATAAAATAAACAGCAATGGTGAAATTAATAAAATTGAAGACAAGGGAATAAGGAAAAAGAAAAATGGATAATCCCCCTAACTCTAACCTAAGTCTATACAATCCTAAAACTCGCTTCCAGATCAGCTAATTCAAAAGAGCAAGTCTCGTATGTTAACTCACCACCTGGGGTCCATAACTTTGATGGAAAACGGCCAGGGCCTGCAGGACAAAAACTGCTAAGAAAGAACCTCTTTCTTGTCTCCTGAAGCAGCTCGCACCACTGGAAAGAAAGTTACTCCGGAAGAGACTCAGCTCCCCTCAGCAAGTGTTTACTCTCCCTCCCGCAAAAGGGGAAGTCCTTCAAAACTGTCTGTGGAGAGTGGTTTCTCCTGCTGACATCAGCAGCACAGATCACTCAGGACAGGCCAGGTGTGGCCCTTACCAATTAGTCTGCCAAATTCCAATAATCTTACCACATTCCCCCCTTTATTTCTTTGAGGAACACAGGGTGTTTCCTTGATGAAACAGGCACCTCTGGTGAGTTTAAGGTCTTTGAGCCTATTCTGATGGGCGTAAAATTCATTTACTGGCCTGTTCCTCCTCCATTTCTTCCCCAACTCCTTAAGCCCTTTCTTGTTTATTTCATGTAGGATTTCACCCCATGCTAACTCTGCACTTCCCCCTCCCCCAGTGCATTCCACTCACCACTCAATTTTACCCTAAAGATGTCATCATGGGACAGCTAGGTGACACAGTGGACAAAGCATTCACCCTGGACCTAGTGGAATCCCATCCAAAACCTGGCTTCAGACACAAGACAGTTACCCACTGCATGACCCCAGGTATGTCCCCGAGCTCCAATTTTTTATCGTTCTCTAAAGTCTTGTATTTGAAAGTCAAATTTGCCATTCATTTCATGCCTTTTCATCAAAAATACCTGAAAAGTCATACTTTTCATTGAAGTCCCATTTTTTTTTCCTCTGAAAGATCATGATCAGTTTTGCTGGATATGTGATTTTTGTTTGTAATCCTAATTCCTTTGCCCACTGGAATATCATATTCCATGCCCTCCAGTCCTTTAAGGTAGAAGCTGCTAGATCTTGTGCTATCCTGACTGGGGCTCCACAGTACTTGAATTTTTTCTTTTTTGGCAGCTTGCCAAATATTTTCTCCTTGATCTGAGAGCTCTGAAATTTGGCTATTGTATTCCTAGGAGTTTTCCTTTGGGGATCTCTATCAGGAGGTGATTGGTGGGATTCTTTCAATTTCTGTTTTACCTTCTGCTTCTTGAATATCATGGCAATTTTTCCCTGAAAATTTCTTGGAAGATGATGTCTAAGCTCTTTCCTTGATCACGGTTTTCAGGTACACCAATAATTTTCAAATTATCTCTCCTGGACCTATTTTCCAGGTCAGCAGTTTTTCCAAGGAGATATTGCACATTGCCCTCTATTTTTTTCTATTCATTTGGATTTGCTTTATTGTGTCTTGGTTTCTTATAAAGTCACTGGCTTCCATTTGTTTAATCCTAATTCTTAGGCAATTATTTTTGTCGGAGAAATTTTTGTACCTCCTTTTCCATTTAGCCAATTTGGCTTTTGAAGCTGTTGACTTTCTTCTCATGTCTTTCCTGCATCCCCTTCATTTCACTTTCTATTTTTCCTTCTACCTCTATAACTTTATCTTCAAAGTCCTTTTTGAGTGCCTCTATGGCCTGAGACTAATTCATATTTTTCTTGGAAGGTTCAGATTTAGGGGCCCTGATGATTCCATTCTCCTCTGAGGGTACACCTCAATCTTCCTTGTCACTAAATAATATTTCTATGGTCTTCACCTTTTTCTGTCTGTTCATCTTGCCTTTCTATTACTTGACTTTTAGCTCCTTAAAGTGGGGCACTGTTTCCAGGTTGCACTATCCCAAGCTTCAGAAGGTCCCAGGTGGTATGATTTAAGGAAGAACAGTTTCTTCACTAGCCTGGCCTATTCCCTGGTCCATAGATGACTCCAGACTAACTTGCTAATCAACCAGCTCTGTGTGCTGTGGTTGTCAGCTTAGATGAGACTGTTCCCCTCCCTGACCTAAGCCACTGCTATTCAAGCCTACCTCCTGGTTCCCAGCAGGGGTGAAAAATCCAAGTTCTGCCTCAGCACCAGCAGAGACCCCTTTAATCTCCCCCCTGCCAAGGGCTCAGCCCTCTCACCAGTATGTGAGCTTAGTTCCAGACAACACTGGTGCTGCAGCTGATTCAGAGGCTTTGGGGGGGGGTGCAGTGTCTCTTTCTCTAGCAAGGCCTTCCTGGGACTGGATCTGTTTCAGGATGACTGTGGGGTTGGGTTCCACTCTTGTCTCAGCACAACAATTCCCTCCTTCTGAGCCATCCTTGGCTGGAAGATGATTTCAGCACATTCTTCTATGGGTTTTGCTGTTCCAGGAATTGTCCTATTGAATTATTTGGATCTTTTTTGGAGTGATTGTGTCATGAGTTTGAGAGTTCACTGCCTTTCCTCTTCCATCTTTCTCTTTGTTCTTTTAACTTTTGTGAGTAACTGAAAAATCCATTTTCTGTTTTTGATCTCTAACTCTCACCATATAAATGATCCTGATTATTTCCTTGTGTATCTTTGTATGCCACTAATTGCCCAAGTCTTCTAGAAACATTACAAGGTACTTATGATAATCTTAATTAAAATAGTATTGGAGTTACTCTTCATTTTTTAAGAGAGTATATTTTATGATTCACAACCATATCACATGAAGAAAAGGATGCTTGTGTAAAAAGGTTTGTGTGTGTGATAATACATCTTCAGTCACTGAAGTTTTCTATAATTTCCTACATGTAACCTAGCTTGCCCTTTTCCTTTTATTCAATACAAAACATCTCATTTTTCTTTTGAAGTGTCTAGATGTACTAAAGGGAAAAAAATCTCAATGGACTGATCCTCCAATTCTATTACACAGGGCAGGTTTTTACACTGAGTTCAGAAGACACAATACAAGAGCACCCTCAAAGTCTCTCTGTAGAATACTGGCATCAATTTTGAGACATGGGAAATACTGGCACAGGTTCATCCAACATGGCATGCCCATACTAAAGAAGATTCTATGCTCTATGAGCAAAGCAGAATTTAAGTAGGTCAAAAGAAATGTGAGTTGTGTATATTTAGAGACCTCTCTATTCCAAATGTTCATATAGAATATTTGTGCCTGATCTGTACAGTCAGAAACACTGTAAATTGAAGCAGACATCATAATGTCAATTTGGTCCTATTCAGGCACAAAGAACAAAAAACAACAATGTGGCTAGGAAATTGATCTTCACCATCCATTTTTTTTTCTTTTGGACTGTTCAGCCCAAGTTTTTTGCATAACTATAGATTTCATCCTGCAGAATTCATAGTTTCTGGGGCTTCTTGAAATGCAAGTATTTTTTAATAAAAGAAAAAATGTCATCAATTTCTATAAGGAATTTCCTTATATTTGGAATATGTGAAAAATATCTTCTACTACAACACTGGTTAATGGAGAAAGGCATACACTGCAGAAAGGTGTCCAACTTCCTGTTTTTATGGGTCATCTGATATTGATTATCAAATGATCCACATATAAATTCATCTGTGTAGTTGCATCTTAGCATATGCAAAGGAGAAACCCCTACCTTTGAATGCTTTTAACGTTGAATCTTACTCTAATGCTCCAAGTAACTTATTATCTATAAAATAATTGTAGCACTACAGAGGTGCCACCTCTACTCAAATTCCAATACGCCCAGGGGACCTCAACTTTTAATACTATAGATCATAAGCTGCCACCATTGAGTTTACTTATCAAGAATCTGAAAGATGACATAGTTTGAAATAAAGAACATAATACCTCCCTCATAAATCTGAGCTGGACTCTTGCAAATATACTCAGAAAAGCCAGAAAGAATAGAGATGCAGAGAAGTAGAGTATAACACACATAGAAAACACATGTACCCAGGGCACACACATGGAGAAGTAAATGTTAGGGAACATGTATGACATGTAAAGGAAAGGTAACTCTTGCCTCAGTTCACATTGTAGGGCTACTGATGTTTTTCTGCTTGTTCTATAGAACAGGGTTATATCTTCTTTACTTAATGTCACTTTTTGTTTCTTGGCTCTTTCCTCTACTACCTCCATTTTCTGGCTCAGAATAAATTATAGGATTATAAATCTCAAGCTGAAAAGGGATATTAGAGGTTATACAAGTTTAACACTCTCATTTTATGAATGTAGAACTGAAGCCCAAAGAGGTCAAGTCATTGTCCAATGTCACAATAGTAACAAATTGCAGTCAAAGCTTAAAACCAGGTCTTCTGACAATAAAAACAACCTTTCTACTGATGTTCTATGTATCCTTTATTAAGGTATTGCTGTGCTCTTTCAGGAAAAGTGAGTACCTTTATGTTAGAACAGCACAAATATCTCCTAGCTCCTCCCTGCACCCAACATACACTTCTACTCCTACAGAATCTAGATTGTGAGGAATGCTATTTCCTGAGCAGGAGATCAAAGAGCAAGGTTGATCTTCTAAATTAGAACTCACCCTAACTTATTAGGATTATCCAATGCATTTCCTAACAGTTCAGTTTTTCTTATAATCACCAGACTAATGCTTTCAGGAATCTAGAGAACTCTAACTTGCTCTATCTGTCCATGCAAAAGAATTCATGAAGAATTTATGCCAGTGGGGCAAGTTCATTGTTTAAGACAACTACTGGGGGGAGGAGGGGGGTGGGGCCAAGATGGTGGAGAGGAAGCAGCAAGCTGCCTGAGCTCTCCTTTTGTTCCCTCAAAACGAACATTAAATCAAGCCTCTGGACAGATTCTGAAACTACAGAACCTGCAAAGAGACAGAGAGACACAGTCCTCCGACCAGAGATAATTTAGAAGACTTCAGGAAAAGGTCGGTCTGACTCAGTCGAAAGGGAGGCCCAGCGCAGGGCAGGAACCCAGTGCCAAGGGGGTCAGGGCAAGTCAGCAGGAGCTGCGGGCCACAGCCGAACAACTGAGGCCCCTGAAACCTGGTTCAAAAATCTGGTGGCCAAGAAGGACAGTGGAAAAACCTACCTGCACCGGCCGAGAGGGCCACGAACGGGTCAGGCGGGATCAGACGCCAGGGTCCGGCGCCTGGCTGGCTAAGCACAATCAGACAGGAAGTGCAGGGCGGGGGATCTCCACACACCATAAAGGCCTCAGAGTAAAAGCCCGGTCACACAGCACCTATACCCCTGCACAAGAAGCCCAAAACAGGGAACCTGGTGCCCCCAGAGCAGACCTCAACTTAAAGAATAAATAAATAAGCTGCAATAATGAGTAAGAAGCAAAAAAGAGCCCTCTCCATTGAGAGCTTCTGTATCAATAGGGAAGAAGCCAACACAAACTCAGATGAGGACAATAGCCTCAAATTGCCTACATCTGAAGCCTCACGAGGGAAGGTGAATTGGTCGCAAGAACAAAAAGCCTTCCTGGAAGAGCTCAAAAAGGATTTTAAAAATCAATTGCAAGAGGTAGAAGAAAAAATGGGGAGAGAAATGAAAGCAAAACAAAAAAACTATGAAAAAAGAATCAGCAGCTTGGAAAAGGAAGCACATAATTTCACTGAAGAAAACAAAGCCTTAAAAAATTCATTTGGCCAAATGGAAAAAAAGGTGTATAATCTCACTGAAGAAAACAATGCCTTAAAAATTAAAGTGGGACAGTTGGAAGATAAGGAATCCATGAGACACCAGGAATCAGTCAAGCAGAATAAAAAAAATGAAAAAATAGAAGAAAATGTGAAATACCTCATTGGAAAGACAACTGATCTGGAAAACAGATCGAGGAGAGACAATTTGAGAATCATTGGACTGCCTGAAAGCCATGACCAGAAAAAGAATCTAGATACCATATTCCAGGAAATTATTAAGGAGAACTGCCTGATATCATAGAATCAGAGGATAAAATCATCATTGAAAGAATCCACTGATTACCTCCTGAAAGAGACCCCAAAAAGGAAAACTCCAAGGAATATTGTAGCCAAATTCCAGAATTATCAGGTGAAGGAGAAAATACTCTAAGCAGCCAGAAAGAAGCAATTTAAATATCATGGGGCCACAGTCAGGATTGCTCAGGACCTGGCAGCTTCAACATTAAAGGACCACAAGGCTTGGAATATGATATTCCGGAAGGCAAAGGAGCTTGGATTGTAGCCGAGAATCTATTACCCAGCAAAAATGTGCATTTTCTTTCAGGGGAAAAGATGGACATTTAATGACATTGGGGACTTTCAATCTTTCCTGGTGAAAAGACCAGAACGGAATAGAAAATATGATCTCAACATACAAGACTCAAGAGAAGTTTAAAAAGGTAAACAGAGGGGGAAAAACAAAAAGGTTACCCTATTAGGTTAAACTCTTTATATCCCTACACAGGAAGATAATACTCATAATTCTTAAGAATTGTAAATGTATTTGGGCAGAGAGAAGGACTTTATATAGAGGGTATAAAAATAAATTGTCTTTGATGTGATGATACAAAAGAATTAAGGGGTTAAAAAGGGAGTCTATGGGGAGGAGAGGAAAGGGGAGGTGGAATGGGATGAATTATATCATATGAAGAGGTGGAAAATAACCTATTACAATAGAGGGAAAGAAAGGAGGGGGGAACATTGTTTCAACCCTATTCTCATTAGATTTGACTCAAAGAGGGAATAACATATACGTTCATTGGGATAAAGAAACTTAACTCATTTTTTAGGGAAACAAAAGAGGAAGGGAAAGGGGGGACTGATAGAAGGGAGGACAAAAGCAAGGGAGAAAAGGGTAAAGAAAAGAGAGGGGGGTGATAAAAAGGGAGGGCAGATCGGGGGAGGCAGGGGTAAGAAGTAAAACGTCGGTGAGGAGGAATAGGGTGAAAGAAGGGGGGAAAAGTACAAAGGGGGTAAATAGAATGGAGGGGAGTAGACAGTCAGTAAAAATAACTGAGAATGTGAATGGGATGAACTCTGCTATAAAATGGAATCAAATTGCAGAGTGGATTAAAAACCAGAACCCTACAATATGCTGTTTACAAGAAACACATTTGAAGCAGAGAGATACACACAGAGTAAAGGTAAAAGGCTGGAGCAGAATATATTATGCCTCAGCTAAAGTGAAAAAGGCAGGGGTAGCAATCCTTATCTCAGACAAAGTGCAGGCAAAAATAGATCTCATTAAAAGAGGTAAGGAAGGAAATTACATCTTACTTAAAAGTACTATAGATAATGAAGTAATATCAATATTGAATATGTATGCACCAAGTGGTATAGCATCCAAGTTCTTAGAGGAGAAGTTAAATGAGTTACAAGAGGAATTAGACAGTAATACCATACTAATGGGGGATCTGAATCTCCCCCTCTCAGAATTAGATAAATCTAGCCAAAAAGTAAATAAGAAAGAAGTGAAAGAGGTGAATAGATTACTAGAAAAGTTAGACATGAGAGATGTCTGGAGAAAATTGAATGGGGATAGAAAGGAATATACCTTTTTCTCAGCAGTACATGGCACATTTTCAAAAATTGACCATGTATTAGGGCACAAAAACATCATAGTCAAATGTAGAAAGGCAGAAATAGTAAATGCATCCTTCTCAGATCATGATGCAATAAAAATTACATGTAAGAAAGAGCCAGGGAAAAGTAGAATGAAAATCAATTGGAAACTAAATAATTTCATTCTAAAGAATGAATGGGCCAAACAAGAAATCATAGAAACAATCAATAACTTTATCCAAGAGAATGACAATAATGAGACAACATACCAAAATCTATGGGATGCAGCCAAAGCAGTGCTTAGGGGAAAATTTATAGCTCTAAATGCTTACATGAATAAAAAAGTGAAAGAGGAGATTAATGAATTGGGCATGCAACTTAAAAAGCTAGAAAAAGAACAAATTAGAAATCCCCAATTAGACACTAAATTAGAGATCCTGAAAATTAAAGGAGAAATTAATAAGATTGGAAGCAAAAAAACTATAGAATTAATCAATAAAACTAAGTGCTGGTTTTATGAAAAAACCAATAAAATAGATAAAATATTGGTTAATTTGATTAAAAAAAAGAAAGAAGAAAACCAAATTACCAGTATCAAAAATGAAAAGGGTGATGTTACCACCAATGAAGTGGAAATTAAGTCAATAATTAGGAATTATTTTGCCCAACTGTATGCCAATAAATTTGACAATCTAAATGAAATGGATGAATATTTACAAAAATACAAACTGCCCAGGTTAACTGAAGAAGAAATAAAATCCTTAAATAAACCCATATTAGAAAAAGAAATTGAACAAGCCATTAATGAACTCCCTAAGAAAAAATCCCCAGGGCCAGATGGGTTTACGGGTGAATTTTACCAAACATTTAAAGAACAATTAATTCCAATATTATACAAATTATTTGGAAAAATAGGTGAAGAAGGAGTTCTACCAAATTCGTTTTAGGACACAAATATGGTGGTGATACCAAAACCAGGCAAAGCAAAAACAGAGAAAGAAAATTATAGACCAATTTCCCTAATGAGTATTGATGTTAAAATCTTAAATAAGATATTAGCAAGGAGATTATAGCAAGTGATCACCAGGATAATACACTATGACCAGGTGGGATTTATACCAGGAATGCAGGGCTGGTTCAACATTAGAAAAACTATTAACGTAATCAACCA
This sequence comes from Dromiciops gliroides, assembly GCF_019393635.1. Classification (NCBI taxonomy): domain Eukaryota; kingdom Metazoa; phylum Chordata; class Mammalia; order Microbiotheria; family Microbiotheriidae; genus Dromiciops; species Dromiciops gliroides. The sequence continues at coordinate 208,743,802 of NC_057861.1, read as the reverse complement.
TACCAATAAGAAAACCAACCAAAATCATATGATTATCTCAATAGATGCAGAGAAAGCTTTTGACAAAGTACAGCACCCATTCCTAATAAAAACACTAGAGAGTTTAGGAATAGGTGGAGCTTTCCGTAGAATAATAAACAGTATCTACCTAAAGCCATCAGCAAGTATTATATGCAATGGAGATAAATTAGAGGCCTTCCCAATAAGATCAGGGGTGAAACAGGAATGTCCATTATTACCCCTATTATTTAATATTGTACTAGAAATGTTAGCTTTAGCAATCAGAGAAGAGAAAGGAATTAAAGGAATTAGAATAGGCAAGGAGGAAACAAAACTATCACTCTTTGCAGATGATATGATGGTATACTTCAGGAATCCTCGAGAATCAAGTCAAAAATTACTTGAAACAATTAACAACTTTAGCAAAGTAGCAGGATATAAAAAAATCCACATAAATCATCAGCATTTCTATACATGACCAACAAAGTCCAGCAGCAAGAGATAGAAAGAGAAATTCCATTTAAAGTAACGGTAGATAATATAAAATACTTGGGAGTCTACTTGCCAAGACAAACCCAGGAACTCTATGAACACAACTACCAAACACTCTTCATACAAATCAAATCACATCTAAATAATGGGAAAGATATCAATTGCTCATGGATAGGCAGTGCTAATATAGTAAAAATGACAATACTGCCTAAATTAATTTACTTATTCAGTGCCATACCAATCAGGCTACCTAAAAATTATTTTATACAGCTAGAAAAAATAATAACAAAATTCATCTGGAAAAACAAAAACTCAAGAATATCTAGGGAAATAATGAAAAAAAATTCACAGGAAGGTGGGTTAGCGGTACCAAACCTGGAGCTTTATTATAAAGCGGCAGTTATCAAAACTATCTGGTACTGGCTAAAAAAAAGAGTGGTAGATCAGTGGAATAGGCTAGGCTCAGGAAATGTAGTAGTAAATGACACTAGTAATGTAGTGTTTGATAAACCCAAAGACTCCAGCTTCTGGCATAGGAACTCAGTATTTGACAAAAACTGCTGGGAAAACTGGAAGATAGTATGGCAGAAAATAGGCATAGACTAATATCTTACACCTTATACTAAAATAAGGTCAAAATGGATACATGATTTAGACATAAGAGGTGATACCATAGGTAAATTAGGAGAGAAAGGAATAGTGTACCTATCAGATCTTTGGAAAGGAAAACAGTTTTTGACCAAACAAGAGATAGAGTATATTGTAAAATGCAAAATGGATGATTTTGATTATATTAAATTAAAAAATTTTTGTACAAACAGAAGCAATGCATCCAAAATTGGAAGGGAGGCAGAAAGCTGGGAAACAATTTTTGAGGCCAGTGCTTCTGATAAAGGCCTCATCTCTAAAATATATAGGGAACTAAATCAAATTTATAAGAATCCAAGTCATTCCCCAATTGAGAAATGGTCAAAGGATATGAACAGGCAGTTTTCTGATGAAGAAACCAAAGCTATCTATTCCCATATGAAAAAATGCTCTAAATCTCTAATGATTAGAGAGATGCAAATTAAAACAACTCTGAGGTACCACCTGACACCTATCAGATTGGCTAAAATGACAAAAAAAAAAGATAATAAATGTTGGAGAAGCTGTGGGAAAATTGGAACACTAATTCATTGTTGGTGGAGCTGTGAACTCATCCAACCATTCTGGAGAGCAATTTGGAATTATGCCCAAAGGGCGATAAAGCTGTGCATACCCTTTGACCCAGCAATACCACTTTTAGGTCTTTTTCCCAAAGAAATCATGGAAAGGGGAAAGGGACCCACATGTACAAAAATATTTATAGCTGCTCTTTACATGGTGGCAAGGAATTGGAAGTTGAGGGGCTGCCCATCAATTGGGGAATGGCTGGACAAGTCGTGGTATATGAATACAATGGAATACTATTGTGCTATAAGAAACGATGAGCAGGAGGAGTTCAGAGAAACCTGGAGGGTCTTGCGTGAGCTGATGATGAGTGAGATGAGCAGAACTAGAAGAACATTGTACACCGTATCATCAACATTGAGTGTTGACCTACTGTGATAGACTATATTCTTCTCACCAATGCAATGGTACAGAAGAGTTCCAGGGAACTCATGATAGAAGAGGATCTCCAAATCCAAGAAAAAAAAAAAAAAGAACTGTGGAGTATAGATGCTGATTGAACCATACTATTTCTTTTGTTTTGGTTGCTGTTGTTTTTTTTTTTCTATTTTGAGTTTTTGCATTACTGCCCTGATTTTTTCTCTTATAATAGGATTAATGCAGAAATAGGATTAATGTTATTATGGATATATATATATGTGTGTGTATAGATATATATATGTATATGTATATACATATATAGATATAACGTATATCAGATTACCTGCTGTCTAGGGGAGGGGGGAGGGAGGGGAGGGAGGGAGAAAAATCTGAAATTGTAAAGCTTGTATAAACAAAAGTTGAGAACTATCTTTACATGTAATGGAAAAAATAAAATACCTTATATGTAAAAAAAAAAGACAACTACTCGGATTTATTCCTATATTTTCATATACAAATGTGCCTATTCAAAATCTGAAAGTCTTTTTGCCTCCAGCTCTTATATCCTAAAAGATCATTATACTTCCAGATCTCCTTTAGCTGCCCTAGAAATATTAACTAGATTACTCATTTCTTTGTTGGTGGTGCTCAAAAACAAGGACCTTCCTCTATCAGCAACTTTTTATTCAGTTATTTGACTATGAAAATACAGTTTGATGTACAAAGTCATTTGCAAAAGCATTCTCATATTTTCATCAAGAATATTTTAATACATGTACAAATCATTCTCATAAAGAATTTATGAAGACGAAAAATAGGAATATAGGTTAGTTGTTGGGTTCATAGACAGCAAGGTGGCACAATGCATAGAGTTCTGGACTTTGAGTCAGAAAAATCTAAGTTTGAATCCTGCCTCAGCCCTTTTCTAGCTGTGAAACCTTGGACAAGTCATTTAACCTTATGTGTTTCAGTTTCTTCATATGTAAAATGGAGATAATAACACCTAACTCCCAGATTTGTTGCGAGGATTACATAAAATAATTAATATCAATTGGCAAAATCACTGGGTAAACATTCAATAAGGAAGTAGGTCATCTCATCTCCTCCTCATTTCATCATTGGGAGATAAGATCAGTTCTCACATAATGAGAGTTGCTACAACAGTTTTAAATTGACAAGATTGAACTTTAGGTTAATCAAGCTTTTCTGGAATGTCAGTGATGGTTGAAGATAGAAGGATGGTGGTAAAAGGCATTATGTAATGGTAGAATTGCATGTCACAAGAGACTCAAGTGACCTTAGGTTCCTTGAGTAAATTTGCAAGAGCAAGTAATTTAGGTATATACAGCAAAGGATTATGATAAATCTATGTTAGGTTGATTGTCTTAATAAAATAAGATACAATTTCAACTTCTCAGTTTCACAATTTCCCCTTTGATTTTTTGGAGGATATGCCTTCAATGAATCACTTAATCCAATTGAATTTACAAAGCACTGTAAATTTAATGTTTAATAAAGCTGAAGCAATGACTACAAAAGCAAAAGGGCAAAGTTAACTTGATACTCATGATTAATATCTGAACCACCTTAAGTTTCTTAGGAATCAATTTCATCAAATCCATAAGGCAATTATGAAGCTTTGGGCTATGAGAGACTTATGGCATGGTACAGGCTCCTTAATGACTCACATGCAGTTTGAGCTATTATCTCTGCTTGTTCTAATGCTGTAACTCCAATATATAGGAACAGAGACTAAAGACATTTTGTCTCAGATATTCTACTTTAATAGGACTAATTTGATGGCTTTCAAGGCCATGATATTTAATCTTATAATAATCTAGTTCTTGGTCTTGAAATCACCTGTGACCAACACATTGACAAACTCTATTGGTGCAGTCTACTTTGGTAAGTAGGCCCAATAGTAAGAGCAACACAAGGGGAAGAAAGGAAAGGGAAGGTTAAACATTAACATAGTTCCTAGTGTAGGGGACAAATTTTAATTGGGGAGTGTTAGCTAGGTGGCTCGCTGCAATATTGGGCCAAGGAAGGAGACCAATAGCCTCCCTCAAAAACAGAACAGGGTTTATTAACAGGAATGAACTTAAAAAACACAAGCAATATCAGTAGAATTCAGGGAAAGGGGAAAAATGGGGGAAGGGAAACGATACAACCTGAAAAATACCACCGCCCAGGGATCAGCTGAGAACATGCGACTGCATCCTGTCACTTTCCAGCTTCAAGCTCGAATGGCAAAAATCCTCCCTTCTCCTTCCCAGCAGACCCCGGGCTGACCACACACAGCCCCAAGTCAATTGGCTGACATCCCCGAATGACAGTCACATGACTGCCCTCACTGGGCTTCCAGTCATTATAATTTTGCCAGGCCCATGGCTACAGCTACAATCAGTGGGTGGAGCACTGTGCCATTGCATGATTGGCAAATTATGTACTGAAACCCATTTAAAATGGCCTGATGTTCTACCCTTGGCATTGTTCTATTTGCACAGTGGACCAAGAAGAGAACTCCACATATCTCCTTATGAGATGTTTTGTGGTCACCCTCCTATCCAAGCTAAAACTTTATCCCCAGTCTATACATTGCTGGTGGGAGGTGAAACTTCTGTTGCTTCCTATATACAGGAACTATAAATTAGGCTACATGAACTCCATGAAGCAGGAGTTGCTGTACAAGCTGATCCTTTAGATTTTTCCTTGCATGATTTAAGTCCTGTAGACAATGTATATATTAAGAATTTTCAGCAGACCAGTGGGACCCAGCCTGCTTGGGAGGGACCTTTTCAGATATTATTGACAACTCTTAGCTGGCTTGCCAGTAGTAACCCATTCCCCAAATTCATTTCATTAGTACATCATTTCTTAGGTCTTAGGTGTCTAATGCAGTATTCTGATTTCTGAAAATATTTCCTCTTGGACATTCTGGAATATGCCTGTCCTTTGAGAAGCTTTGAAGGGAAGGGCTTCTCCTAGAATATCTCTTTCTCTAGTTTAGGTTATTTGAAGAAATTTTTAGATAATCTTTTACAAAAGAGAATTTAATACAATTAGTACATCCTCCTAAATTTGGTTTTCCAATAACCTGCTCAACAAACGGTAACCCCAAATTAACCTAAAACTTCAGAGAATTTAAGTTTTTATATCTCATCTACTGTTACATAAACCTTGTACCTGATATGAATCCTGCTATCAATAGGCCAAAAGGAGAATCTTAAAAATAAATGCTTTAAGTCCAAGAAATACATGAAGAACTACCTTATAAAATAAGCCCTTCATTCGTTTCAATCTTTATTTCATATTTAAGTACCATACAAGGAAAAACTATAGTCTTACCACTTATAATTGCCCTTTGATATGTTAGCAAATTATTGTGTTATTATACTTAAGAAATTCAAATGAGAAATGAGAAATGAAAAACTAAACATTTTAAAGTACCACAGAAAACAGAGCTTTGAAACACTTTAAATTATGCTTTAAAAACCAGAAAATTCCTGCCTCTTTGCAGAAGGTAAGCAATACAATGCTATTTATAAAATCTTTAATCCAATTTTAAGAACATACTCAAGGCCAAAGTATATTCCATGAAAATCCTTTGAATTTGATAGCCAGTGTTGTACACACATATATCTTCTTACTCAAAATTGTCCACTCCATTTAATTTTTAAAAATGACATCTTTATCTAAATCTAATTTCCCCTTAGGAAGATATTATCACTATATTAGTTTGAAAGAATGAAATATTTCAAGAACCTAATCTCACACATGAACACATAACTCTTAAGGGGATTACAAGCTCAAAAAATAAAACCCTCTTATAATTAGTTGGTTAGGATATGAAATTGACTACAAATTTAGATTAAAATAATAAACTTTTGGGGGCAGCTAGGTGGCATAGTGGATAAAGCACTGGCCCTGGATTCAGGAGGACCTGAGTTCAAATCTGGCCTCAGACAATTGATACTTACTAGCTGTGTGACCCTGGGTAAGTCACTTAACCCTCATTGCCCTGGAAAAAAATAATAAGCTTTTTCCCACTTGCATTGAATTATAGTAACTCAAATATTTCAGTATTAATTTATTAATTAATAGATTTGTTACTGCAACAACAAATATTTCTACATTTCACCTGATATTATAGAAATCTGCTATGAAAAGAAAAAAGAGGCACATGGTTATGGCAATATCAAGACAGTCCTTTCAAGGGCACTAGCCTATTTGACATAAGTATGAACAGGGAAAAATTCTCTTAGCTCTGTTGGATTTCCAGGTATGAGCCATATTTAACAGCCAAGCATGTAGCAAAGTTGCATGTTTATTCACAGGGTATTATAGACAAGTTTCATAACTAATGAGGTAGGAAAATTCCCGTTCAAAAATAAATATCACAGTGGGGAAACTGAGTTAAGAAGATCCTACCCTTGATTATGTCAAGGTCATTCACTCAACATTTTCTAGGGATAAACATCCACCTATAGGCCCTGTCAGATCTCACTCCTTTTGAGTAGTACATTGCATTTCCTTGAATGGTGGATTATTGGCTTAGTAATAATTCAGACAATCATACTAGAAATCAAAACTCAGAAATACTTCACATGGCAAAATTTCACTAATCACTGGTTAGAGCTAGGTTTTTACTATAAGCAATCACCTTCTGTTGTTTTACACATGTAGATACCAAATAGTGGACTCAAAAGCAGAGAAAAAATGCTGACAACTATAAATTTCTGGACTAACATGTGTATGCACTGCCAATTAAACTCTAAGACACAATAAAATCTCTGAATTTAAAGTCAATTATTACCAATTCTTTCTAAGATGTAACTTCAATACCAACTATTTTTATTAATGTATAATTTCATAAGTGATAGCAAAATAATAAATCAGATAAAACTTATTCTTTATTATAATTGTACTTCCTTCCATAATAGAACCTAATAAGTTTCTTGACTAACTGGGAGTGGTCCTAGCTTTTCAAATTCCAATATATGGTTAGCAGGGCTGATAAGATCCAGTTTATGACCCAGCCAAAACAGAAAACCCCAAGGAACCCACAGATAAGGATTAATTTAAAGAAGACTTTGTTACATTTTTTTCCTCCCAACAATAATTTATTATCCATTTTAAAGTAAAATATACCCAATTAGAGATTTATTTTTAAACTTTTTATTTTTCTCTTTGTGCAATTCATAATATAACAACATTTAGATTAAAAGAGAATTTACTTTTCCAACATTTTCCATTAAAATGTTTACCAAATTTTACAATATAAAAGATTTTAGTAGCACAATAATAGCCTACATGATATGTATTTAAAACATGAAACAAAACTTATTACCTGTCAGATTATATAAATTCAATTGATGAATTTCCAAGTTATCATAAAAATCATTCATCATGGCACTTTTGATATTTTATACTAATCACAGTTAAAACCCAGTAGAGAGAAGTACTGTATGGAGTAACTACATTTAATTAAAGGAATAATAATAGTTAACATTTATATGAGTCTTATCACAAGCCAGGCACTGTGTTAAGCACTTCACAATTATGTGAGCCTCACAATAACCAGGGTTGTGGGTGCTATTATTTTTTCGTTTGCTTTTGTTTTTTGGTGGGGTGATGGGGATTGCCCAGGGTCACACAGGTGTGAGTGCTAGTATTAATATTCCCTCTACAGATACGAATCTGAGGTAAGAAGAGGTGTAACAACTTGCTAAGGTCACACAGCTAATACATTTCTGAGACTCGATTTTAACTTGTTTTCTTGATCCATGAACTTTTCGGCAAAAGACCCTAATGCAGAAAAGGAGATATTATTTGCATTGTTCTGATTGAAAACAATTACCTAAATAGAAGAATTCATCACACTGTTATAGGGGACAAAATTAAATTAGGCCTTACATTCAAAAATGTAAAAGCTCATTTTTTTTCTAAAGGCCATTAGCTGGCAGCACCTCAAATTTCTTGGGTCACTGTTTTCTGTTAATTCATATTCAAATTTTTGTGGTAGTAGAGTTTCCATAATTTTTATTTATTTTTCTTATTTGGCAAGACAGATTTCTTTACCCAATAAAGTGTGTATGTATACACACACACACATACACACACACTTTCTTCCCTCTTTTGAACAATTTTGAGAGTGAGGTTAAAACATTGCCTGCCACTATTCAATTTTCCTTTTCACTGTAAAATGTCTTCATTGCATACTTCTTTTATATAAAAACAATTTCTTCATTTTACCTTTCCTGTACCCTGTCTCCCAGTACAGCCTTTTCTCTCACCCCTTCATTTTTGGGGGAGATCTTTCCATCATGATGGATTCCCACCCATGACCTCTGTCTATGTAAACTCCTTTTAACTTCCTATTAATGTTAAAAATAAAACAAAACAAAACATTAGGAGTTACATGTTTCATCTTCCCATAGGAACGTCATTAGTTTAACTTTATGTTTTTATAATTCTCTTGTGTCTTCTGTTTGAATGTCAAATGTTCTATTCAACTCTGATCTTTTCATCAGGAATGCTTGAAGGTGCTCTATTTCAATAAATATAATTTTTCCCCTGAAGGATTATACTCATTTTTGTTGGGTATGTTATTCTTGCTTGTAATCCTAGCTCCTTTACCTTTTGGAGTATCATAACTCAAGACCCCTGCTCCTTTAATGTGAAAGCTGCTAAATCATGTGTAATCCTTTGTGGTTTTACAATACTTGAATTGTTACTTTCTGGCTACTTGAAGTATTTTCTTTTTGAACTGGTAATTCTGTAATTTGGGTATAATAGTCCTGGGAGTTTTCATTTTGGGATCTTTTTTCAGGAGATGATTGGTAGATTCTTCTAGTTTTTATTTTACCTTCTGGATTTAAGATAATAGGACATTTTTTCCTTGGTAATTTCTTAAAATATGATGTTTAGGATCTTTGTTTGTGGTTTTCAGGTAGTCCAATTATTCTTAAATTGTCTCTCCACAAACTATTTCCCAGGTTAGTAAGATGCAAAGAGGACCGAAAAGTTAGGAGGATGCTAGGTTAGGAAAGGCTTTCAGTATCAATTGGAGCATTTTGTATTTGATTCTGGTGGCAATAGGGAGCTACTGGAGTTTATTGGGTATGGGGGTGACACAGTCAAACCTAAGCTTTGGGAAAATCACTTTAGTGACTGAATCAATGATGGATTAAAGTGGGGAGAGACATGAAGTATAAAGACCCACAAGCAGGCTACTGTAATAATCCAAACATGAGGTGATGCAGGCCTGCACTAGTATGGTGGCAGTGTCAGAGAAGAGTAGAGAGCATATTCAAAAGATATTGCAAAAGCTAATTCAAGATAACTTGGCAACAGATTGGATATGGAACGTGAGAGATACTGAGGGGTCCAGGATCACTCCTAGGTTGAGAGCCTGAGAGGATGGTGAAATGGTTTTGCTGTCTACAGTAATAGGGTATGTAGAAGTTGGGAAGACTTTAGGGGCAAAGATGATGAGTTTGGTTTTGGGAACATTGTGTTTGAGATATCTACTGGACTTCTAGTTTGAGATATCTGAAAAGCAGTTGGAGATGGAAACCTAGAAGTCAGCAGAAAGTTGAGTACTGAGTAGGAAGATTTAAGAATCATTAGCGAGGCGGAGCCAAGATGGCGGAGAGGAAGCAGCAAGCTGCCTGAGCTCTCCTTCTTTTCCCTCAAAACGAACATTAAATCAAGCCTCTGGACAGATTCTGAAACTACAGAACCTGCAAAGAGACAGAGAGACACAGTCCTCCAACCAGAGATAATTTAGAAGACTTCAGGAAAAGGTAGGTCTGACTCGGGCAAAAGGGAGGCCCAGCGCAGGGCAGGAACCCAGCGCCAAGGGGGTCAGGGCAAGTCAGCAGGAGCTGCGGGCCACAGCCGAACAACTGAGGCCCCTGGAACCTGGTTCAAAAATCTGGTGGCCAAGAAGGACAGTGGAAAAACTTACCTGCACCGGCCGAGAGGGCCACGAACGGCGGGATCAGACGCTGGGGTCTGGCGCCTGGCTGGCCGAGCACAATCAGACAGGAAGTGCAGGGCGGGGGATCTCCACACACCATAAAGGCCTCAGAGTAAAAGCCAGGTCACACAGCACCTATACACCTGCACAAGAAGCCCAAAACAGGGACCCTGGTGCCCCCAGAGCAGACCTCAACTAAAAGAATAAATAAATAAGCTGCAATAATGAGTAAGAAGCAAAAAAGAGCCCTCTCCATTGAGAGCTTCTGTATCAATAGGGAAGAAGCCAACACAAACTCAGATTAGGACAATAGCCTCAAATTGTCTACATCTGAAGCCTCACAAGGGAAGGTGGATTGGTCGCAAGAACAAAAAGCCTTCCTGGAAGAGCTCAAAAAGGATTTTAAAAATCAATTGCAAGAGGTAGAAGAAAAAATGGGGAGAGAAATGAAAGCAAAACAAAAAAACTATGAAAAAAGAATCAGCAGCTTGGAAAAGGAAGCTGAAGAAAACAAAGCCTTAAAAAATACATTTAGCCAAATGGAAAAAAAGCGGCATAATCTCACTGAAGAAAACAATACCTTAAAAAATTCAAATAGCCAAATGGAAAAAAAGGTGCATAATCTCACTGAAGAAAACAATGCCTTAAAAATTAAAGTGGGACAGTTGGAAGATAAGGAATCCATGAGACACCAAGAATCAGTCAAGCAGAATAAAAAAAATGAAAAAATAGAAGAAAATGTGAAATACCTCATTGGAAAGACAACTGATCTGGAAAACAGATCGAGGAGAGACAATTTGAGAATCATTGGACTGCCTGAAAGCCATGACCAGAAAAAGAATCTAGATACCATATTCCAGGAAATTATTAAGGAGAACTGCCCTGATATCATAGAATCAGAGGATAAAATCATCATTGAAAGAATCCACTGATAACCTCCTGAAAGAGACCCCAAAAAGGAAAACTCCAAGGAATATTGTAGCCAAATTCCAGAATTATCAGGTGAAGGAGAAAATACTCTAAGCAGCCAGAAAGAAGCAATTTAAATATCATGGAGCCATAGTCAGGATTGCTCAGGACCTGGCAGCTTCAACATTAAAGGACCGCAAGGCTTGGAATATGATATTCCGGAAGGCAAAGGAGATTGGATTGCAGCCGAGAATCTATTACCCAGCAAAAATGTGCATTTTCTTTCAGGGGAAAAGATGGACATTTAATGACATTGGGGACTTTCAATCTTTCCTGGTGAAAAGACCATAACTAAATAGAAAATTTGATCTCAACATACAAGACTCAAGAGAAGTTTAAAAAGGTAAACAGAGGGGAAAAAAAAGTTACCCTATTAGGTTAAACTGTTTATATCCCTACACAGGAAGATAATACTCATAACTCTTAAGAACTGTAAATGTATTTGGGCAGAGAGAAGGACTTTATATAGAGGGTATAAATATAAATTGTCTTTGATGTGATGATACAAAAGAATTAAGGGGATAAAAAGGGAGTCTATGGGGAGGAGAGGAAAGGGGAGGTGGAATGGGATGAATTATATCACATGAAGAGGTGGAAAAAAACCTATTATAACAGAGGGAAAGAAAGGAGGGGGGAACATGGTTTCAACCCTATTCTCATTAGATTTGACTCAAAGAGGGAATAACATATACGTTCATTGGGATAAAGAAACTTAACTCATTCTTTAGGGAAACAAAAGGGGAAGGGAAAGGGAAGGACTGATAGAAGGGAGGACAAAAGCAAGGGAGAAAAGGGTAAAGAAAAGAGAGGGGGGTGATAAAAAGGGAGGGCAGATCGGGGGAGGCAGGGGTAAGAAGTAAAACGTCGGTGAGGAGGAATAGGGTGAAAGAAGGGGGGAAAAGTACAAAGGTGGTAAATAGAATGGAGGGGAATAGACAGTCAGTAATAATAACTGTAAATGTGAATGGGATGAACTCTGCTATAAAACGGAAGCGAATTGCAGAGTGGATTAAAAACCAGAACCCTACAATATGCTGTTTACAAGAAACACATTTGAAGCAGAGAGATACACACAGAGTAAAGGTAAAAGGCTGGAGCAGAATATATTATGCCTCAGCTAAAGTAAAAAAGGCAGGGGTAGCAATCCTTATCTCAGACAAAGTGCAGGCAAAAATAGATCTCATTAAAAGAGATAAGGAAGGAAATTACATCTTACTTAAAGGTACTATAGATAATGAAGTAATATCAATATTAAATATGTATGTGCCAAGTGGTATAGCATCCAAGTTCTTAGAGGAGAAGTTAAATGAGTTACAAGAGGAATTAGATAGTAATACTATACTAGTGGGGGATCTGAATCTCCCCCTCTCAGAATTAGATAAATCTAGCCAAAAAATAAATAAGAAAGAAGTGAAAGAGGTGAATAGATTACTAGAAAAGTTAGACATGAGAGATGTCTGGAGAAAATTGAATGGGGATAAAAAGGAATATACCTTTTTCTCAGCAGTACATGGCACATTTTCAAAAATTGACCATGTATTAGGGCACAAAAACATCATAGTCAAATGTAGAAAGGCAGAAATAGTAAATGCATCCTTCTCAGATCATGATGCAATAAAAATTACATGTAAGAAAGAGCCAGGGAAAAGTAGAATGAAAATCAATTGGAAACTAAATAATTTCATTCTAAAGAATGAATGGGCCAAACAAGAAATCATAGAAACAATCAATAACTTTATCCAAGAGAATGACAATAGTGAGACAATATACCAAAATCTATGGGATGCAGCCAAAGCAGTGCTTAGGGGAAAATTTATAGCTCTAAATGCTTACATGAATAAGAAAGAGAAAGAGGAGATTAATGAATTGGGCATGCAACTTAAAAAGCTAGAAAAAGAACAAATTAGAAATCCCCAATTAGACACTAAATTAGAGATCCTGAAAATTAAAGGAGAAATCAATAAGATTGAAAGCAAAAAAACTATAGAATTAATCAATAAAACTAAGAGCTGGTTTTATGAAAAAACCAATAAAATAGATAAAATATTGGTTAATTTGATTAAAAAAAGAAAGAAGAAAACCAAATTACCAGTATCAAAAATGAAAAGGGTGATGTTACCACCAATGAAGTGGAAATTAAGTCAATAATTAGGAATTATTTTGCCCAACTGTATGCCAATAAATTTGACAATCTAAATGAAATGGATGAATATTTACAAAGATACAAACTGCCCAGGTTAACTGAAGAGGAAATAACATCCTTAAATAAACCCATATTAGAAAAAGAAATTGAACAAGCCATTAATGAACTCCCTAAGAAAAAATCCCCAGGGCCAGATGGGTTTACGGGTGAATTTTACCAAACATTTAAAGAACAATTAATTCCAATATTATACAAATTATTTGGAAAAATAGGTGAAGAAGGAGTTCTACCAAATTCGTTTTAGGACACAAATATGGTGGTGATACCAAAACCAGGCAAAGCAAAAACAGAGAAAGAAAATTATAGACCAATTTCCCTAATGAATATTGATGCTAAAATCTTAAATAAGATATTAGCAAGGAGATTACAGCAAGTGATCACCAGGATAATACACTATGACCAGGTGGGATTTATACCAGGAATGCAGGGCTGGTTCAACATTAGGAAAACTATTAACATAATCAACCACATCAATAAGAAAACCAACCAAAATCATATGATTATCTCAATAGATGCAGAGAAAGCTTTTGACAAAGTACAGCACCCATTCCTAATAAAAACACTAGAGAGTTTAGGAATAGGGGGAGCTTTCCGTAGAATAATAAACAGTATCTACCTAAAGCCATCAGCAAGTATTATATGCAATGGAGATAAATTAGAGGCCTTCCCAATAAGATCAGGGGTGAAACAGGGATGTCCATTATCACCCCTATTATTTAATATTGTTCTAGAAATGTTAGCTTTAGCAATCAGAGAAGAGAAAGGAATTAAAGGAATTAGAATAGGCAAGGAGGAAACAAAACTATCACTCTTTGCAGATGATATGATGGTATACTTAAGGAATCCTCGAGAATCAAGCCAAAAATTACTTGAAAAAATTAACAACTTTAGCAAAGTAGCAGGATATAAAATAAATCCACATAAATCATCAGCATTTCTATACATGACCAACAAAGTCCAGCAGCAAGAGATAGAAAGAGAAATTCCATTTAAAGTAACGGTAGGTAATATAAAATACCTGGGAGTCTACTTGCCAAGACAAACCCAGGAACTCTATGAACACAACTACCAAACACTCTTCACACAAATCAAATCAGATCTAAATAATTGGAAAGATATCAATTGCTCATGGATAGGCAGAGCTAATATAGTAAAAGTGACAATACTGCCTAAATTAATTTACTTATTCAGTGCCATACCAATCAGGCTACCTAAAAATTATTTTATACAGCTAGAATTAATAATAACAAAATTCATCTGGAAAAACAAAAAATCAAGAATATCCAGGGAAATAATGAAAAAAAATTCACAGGAAAGTGGGTTAGCGGTACCAAACCTGGAGCTTTACTATAAAGCGGCAGTCATCAAAACTATCTGGTACTGGCTAAAAAAATAGAGTGGTAGATCAATGGAATAGGCTAGGCTCAGGAAATGCAGTAGTAAATGACACTAGTAATGTAGTGTTTGATAAACCCAAAGACTCCAGCTTCTGGGATAGGAACTCAGTATTTGACAAAAACTGCTGGGAAAACTGGAAGATAGTATGGCAGAAATTAGGCTTAGACCAACATCTTACACCTTATACTAAAATAAGGTCAAAATGGATACATGATTTAGACATAAGAGGTGATACCATAGGTAAATTAGGAGAGAAAGGAATAGTGTACCTATCAGATCTTTGGAAAGGAGAACAGTTTTTGACCAAACATGAGATAGAGTATATTATAAAATGCAAAGTGGATGATTTTGATTATATTAAATTAAAAAAATTTTGTACAAACAGAAGCAATGCATCCAAAATTGGAAGGAAGGCAGAAAGCTGGGAAACAATTTTTGAGGCCAGTGCTTCTGATAAAGGCCTCATCTCTAAAATATATAGGGAATTAAATCAAATTTATAAGAATCCAAGTCATTCCCCAATTGAGAAATGGTCAAAGGATATGAACAGGCAGTTTTCTGATGAAGAAACCAAAGCTATCTATTCCCATATGAAAAAATGCTCTAAATCTCTAATGATTAGAGAGATGCAAATTAAAACAACTCTGAGGTACCACCTGACACCTATCAGATTGGCTAAAATGACAAAAAAGGAAGATAATAACTGTTGGAGAGGCTGTGGGAAAATTGGAACACTAATACATTGTTGGTGGAGCTGTGAGCTGATCCAACCATTCTGGAGAGCAATTTGGAATTATGCCCAAAGGGCGATAAAGCTGTGCATACCCTTTGACCCAGCACTACCACTTTTAGGTCTTTTGCCCAAAGAAATCATGGAAGGGGGAAAGGGACCCACATGTACAAAAATATTTATAGCTGCTCTTTACGTGGTAGCAAGGAATTGGAAGTTGAGGGGGTGCCCATCAATTGGGGAATGGCTGGACAAGTTGTGGTATATGAATACAATGGAATACTATTGTGCTGTAAGAAATGATGAGCAGGAAGAGTTCAGAGAAACCTGGAGGGTCTTACGTGAGCTGATGATGAGTGAGATGAGCAGAACCAGAAGAACATTGTACACAGTATTATCAACACTGAGTGTTGACCTACTGTGATGGACTATATTCTTCTCACCAATGCAATGGTACAGAAGAGTTCCAGGGAACTCATGATAGAAGAGGATCTCCAAATCCAAGAAAAAAAAAGAAAGAAAGAACTGTGGAGTATAGATGCTGATTGAACCATATTATTTCTTTTGTTTTGGGTGCTGTTGGTTTTTTTTTTCTATTTTGAGGTTTCGCATCACTGCTCTGATTCTTTCTCTTGTAACAGGATTAATGCAGAAATAAGATTAATGTTATTATGTGTATATATATATGTGTGTGTGTATATATATCTATATCTATATGTATACGTATAGAGATATATAGATATAACCTATACCAGATTACCTGCTGTCTAGGGGAGGGGGGAGGGAAGGGAGGGAGGGAGAAAAATCTGAAATTGTAAAGCATGTATAAACAAAAGTTGAGAACTATCTTTACATGTAATGGAAAAAATAAAATATCTCATTAAAAAAAAAGAATCATTAGCATAGAAATGATAGTTAAGGGGACAGCTAGGTGGCACAATGGATAAAGCACCAACCCTGGATTCAGGAGCACCTGAGTTCAAATGCTGCCTCAGACACTTGACACTTACTAGCTGTGTGACCCTGGGCAAGTCACTTAACTCTTATTGCCCCCCCCCAAAATGATTGATGACAATAAAATGTTAATTAAATTTAAGGGAGCTGATGAGTTCACCTCAAGAACTTTTCAGATGAAACTGGAAAGAGGACAACAAACTGATGAAACATAACTGAGCTAGTAAGCACTTTTCTGACAACTTATTTTTAGTATTGATGAGTTTTTTTATATTTTATTGCAGTCACATGGCACTGTCTTCTTGTATTTATCCTTTTAAAACATGAACTCATCTGTGAGCTTCCTGTGCATCCACATTGTTGATTATATGGTTAGACTTGAAATTCTGAAAACTGTTTGTGTTGTTATGCTATGGGCATTTGAATTCCATAAAACTATTAAAAGCTACTAAATTCAAAGCCTAGTACTAAACTGTAGAACTACAACATTGAAAAAATGCAATTTTGCCCTGAAGGCACTTAATCTAGTAGAAAACAGAAGACTATAGTAATATTTGCAATACAAAAGTCAATATAGTCAGGACATAGAAAACATAGAGAGTGTTATGAGTAATCTAGTTGGGTAGAATGATCCTCATTCATTTTACTTAAAAAAAAACATGAAGAATCCAGTGTAAACAGGAACAATGTCTGCATAATAATTGTTCTAGCATCCAACCCACCTCCCCCCAAAAAAAAACACACATACACATTATATTTATTGGTCATATTAAAGAACAGGTTGAGACGTTACTTTTGTCAGTGAACTTCAAGGCTGGTGGCATATCTTTAGACATAGTTATCTAAAATGAGAATGGACATTATCAGATTTAAGTCTTTAGAACTTAAAAAGATTCTACCTGCACTATTTATGTTTCCAGGGAAATTATTTTTGACTTAGAAATTTTTCTGAGAGTGATGCCAGGTGTGCTAACCCAGGGGAAGACAGATGGAGAACTGTATTGTTGTGTCTGAATCTCCTTCTCTCAGGCTTCTTTTATGCTGTAGCTGGTCTTGTAAGGGATAAATTCATGAGGAAGAATATGTAATAATAAAACCCTTCAAGTAAACCTCAGACTGAATATGTGATATGACTATCTGAGATAATATTCCAATGTTGTAAGGGTATACTTATCAGTCTTAGACCTAAAACTTATTATGGGCACAGAACTGTACTAGAGGAGATAAAAAGAATTAATAATTCATGCACATAGCCAGGAGGATTTAAAGTCTAGTGGAGTAGTTGCTTTATAAAACATGTAGGCTTTAAGTGTGTGGTTTTATTATGTTTGTGATTGTTATTATTAAAGGGAAATAAAAAGTATCAAAATAACTAGAATATAAAATGGACCATGATAATGCAAAAGAGATATTCAAAATCCCTCCTCTATGAGGTGTGAGGAAGAAAATATCAATGTTGACTCAGGAAAATCTTAATGGAGGAGTTATGATGGCAGCTGGGCCTTTAAGAGTGGATAGCATTTTGACAGGTAGTTATAATGATAATACTACTACTAATAATAATAATGGTAATGATAATGTCATTTGCTACAACTACTATTGTAGGGAGGAAATATTATTATTTCTATTTTATAGATGATGAAACCAAGGCAAATAGAGGTTAAGTAACTTGCTGAGAGTCACACAGCCAAAATGTGTCTGGGGCTGGATTTGAACTTAGTTTTTCCTGACTCCAGGATCATCATTCTATCCATAGCAACACCAAGCTGCCAATATAATTGTGAAGATGCATCCCAACCATAAGGGTATTTAATCATATATATCTTTTATTGGATTTTTTTCCAAAATATGTTTTTCTAAATTCTAGCACACAGAACTTCCTTTATTCACTATGACAAATGTGTCTCCCAATTCCTGTTACTCTCATGTTACTTGTTAGTTCTTACTTGTTTGTTTTAACAAAGGCCAAAGTTATAGATCCCTTTCTTGCTTCCCTCAACTTGTAAGAAATGAGTCTAATAGCAAGGTGAGGCAAGTACCTACTCTTGCTTTTCTTTTAGTAGAATTAGTGTACTTGAAAGGAAATTTAATTTTGTTTCCCAGTTGACATAATAAATAAAATCACAATAAAATGTGGTACCTAGTACATTTCCTCTGAGACTGCATTTAAGAAGTGCTTAAAGAGAATTTATCATTGGTGCAACTATTGTTTGAATATATAAAGATACTTTAAAAGTCCTAAAAAAGTATGCAGTGAATAATTTTAATAATGACTCTGCAAGCATATATGTATGATTAATTTGCTAATCATTTTCCTTATTGGGAAGGAAGTTGGTGAGAGTGAAGAGAATATGTATTTATATAATACTTACTATGTGCCTGGTAGTGTGTTAAGTGTATTTTTAAAAATAATGTTTCATTTGATGTAATATACATATTAGACAAATGATTAAAACCAATTCCTGTTTAAATTACCACAGATTCTTAAATATTCAAATGCAAAATCATTTTTACTTTGCTTTATGTTTGTATATATGAAGTGCTAGCTATTATCTGTTACCTGAAAATATATGTGTTATGGGTGGATGAATAAATACCATCAAAAGTTCTAGAACCTACCTGGGAATAAACCAACATATTTCTTGCATCATATTGCTTTATGGAAATAAGAATCTAGAGTTGAGAGGGACTACTGTGACCATATAATGCAATGTCTCCATTTATATATATGAAAATTGAGACCCTAGGAAGTTTAATGATTTCCAGTGGGGAAATTTGAAATCAAGTCATCTTGACCAAGAGTTAATTCCTGCCCACTGAAACATACTGTCTCTCTACTTCAGCTTTTTAAAAATGTACTTAATATTATATTAATGCTCTTTATATTATATTTAAAATATTTCCATTTCTAACTCATTTGAAACTATCTATATGTGTGTGTTGGTATGGAGTTAGGATTAGAGTTAGAGTTACATATAATTTTGTTCCATAGAGAGAATTCTCTTCTAGAATTCATAAATGAATTATTTAAAGGTCTGATATGTGGGAAAAATACCATGATTATCCTACTTGACCCCCCTGAAGGAGTAGTAGGTAGAAACTTCAAAGACATGGATTTTACTTGATTTAAGTGAAAAAAAAGAACAAACTTTCTTTCAATTAGAGCTATCCAAGAGTAGAACTGGATTCTTTGGGGGGACCTTCTTCACTAGAGGTCAACAGGTAAAAGTTGAATGACCATGCTTTGTGTATACAATAGAGGGGACTCTCAGTCACCTATGAGTTGGTCTAGGGGACATCTGAGGTTCCTTCCAACTCTGAGGTTCTATGAAATAGTTAACACAATTATAATTATAGGAATTTAATTAAAAAGAAGGCACTGATTTCTACACACACAAATGCCCATAGAAATTTATTAGTGGCATAAGCTGACAAAATATTGAAATGCACAGTTAGATGGGAAATGTACCATATGCCATCTTATACCTGGACACAACAGGACATCTCCTTAATAGCTTTCTTAATGTCCTTACTATGCTTGGGTTCAGGAGAACATATGGTATTTCACCTGCTTAGCCATGCTTTTCCATGCTAATCTTGGTTGACAGTATTTGATGTTAATTGTTGTTCAGCTATAAATTTCAAAAATCAAAATATTTAATTCATTTTTTCAAGGCTTCTTAGATATTAACCAATTTCTAAATCAATTTCTAGTTTGTTTTTAGAGGTTCACACATATCCTCATAGAGTCATTGGAATTAGACTTAGATGGAAACTTCAAGGTAATTTTACAAATGAGGAAAGTAAGATCCAGAAATGTTATGGGTTTACCCCAGTTCATACTGTCAGTTGTGAGGAAAGGCATGCTTCAGAGTCCTTTCTCAGGAAGAAGAAGGGAAAGAATTAGTCAATTGGAGAGAATTAAGGAAAGCTAAATAGCAGGGCCTGTATCTACATATTGTGCTAAAATACTTTCATGTATACGTACAATGACAACTATGATTGAAATGTGTTTTGTTTAAATCAAGACATTTAATTTTATCTGGGAATTAAATAGTCTGCATCATTCTAATCATTCTCTTTGTTGATTCTCCTAGTTGTTCATTTCCTTTCCTAACAGTGATGCCCACAATCTTGGTTCCAAAGGATAAGTGATGAGAAAAGCTTCCCTCCTTTTGGGGGGTGTGGGTCATGAGCCTACAAATGAGAGATCTTGTAGATCTGTTGAGATAGCCATTTTCTTTATAGTTTGGCTTAAGTGTTTTTATTTGTTTTATGAGGGTGCTCAAGGACAATGGGAATCTATTAAAAAAATAACTGTCATTAAAAAATGTAGCCATATTACTTTAAAAAAAATACGGTGTTACCCAGAACTTAATGAACACTTCAGATTTGTTCTGACCTGTTCAGAATATGGAGATATCCTGGAGCCAGCTTGAACCACTTCATAAGAACTGATTGTTATATTTTCATGATGAACATTTACAGACAATACAAAACAGGATTTAATTTATTATTTTCTTAACTGTCTAGAGTTATAAAAATATGAAAATGATAGAGACATGTTAATAAAGCAAATTATTCTTTAAAGTGTATCCTAAGAACTTTTTTCCCCAGAGATCTTGTTAACCATTTACCGGCACATCACTGGATTATCATCTCTCTTGTTTTATACACTTGCTCTTAATTCATCCTAAGAATGGATGAGCATTTTATTTAAAAATGTTTTAATAGTAACCTTTGATTTTATATTACCATAATTTCTGGGAGCTGTATCCTCTCCAGAATTGGTCCTATTTGGAAGAAGGAAAATCAAATGAGTAAAGATTCACAATATTTGGAAATATATACACCATTCTGTTTTCCTACTCCTTCTCATCTTTGTAATGGGGAATGAGTTTTTTCACTGTCTGTTCTCCAGAGTAATTTTTTTCAGTTTCTTTGAATTTAGTACATTTGTACTTTGTATTGTTTTATCACCCTGTTAAATCATATTGAGCTTGCAGCCCACAATAATCCCTATATAGTTTCCACAAGAACTGTTGTCTAGCCATTCCACCCCAAAACCTCAACTTGTGCAGGTAATTAATTGAAACTAAATTATAGAACATTTCATTTATCTTCACTAAATTTTATTTTACTGAACTCAGCCCAGACTGCCAAATAAATAAGAATATTCTTGAACATATTTTGGTTAAAAGTGTTTGTTATTCTTATATGAGCTTTGCGTTCTCTGAAGATTTGATAAATATATCATATGACTTTGTCCTCATTATTTTTTCAGCCATTGAACAAAAGTGCATCAATGTCAGATCCCTGGATTACTTCCCTCATGAATAACATAGATAAAATAATCACTATTTATAACTAGTAATTCTGTCTCTTATTCTTACTTCTCTCCATCTTGACAACAAAAATATCATGAGAGAAATTTACATTAGCCCGGATGAGATTTTTGTTGTTTATTAAGACTACAGATTTCGCTTAAGTTACCAATCTAGAATTGTTCTCATAAAGAATATTCTTGACAAACCCTTTCTGACTAATGATCAAGGCATTAGGATACCTCTATTGGAAAATTTATTCATTTTATTTTATTTTTTTTTTTTAGTGAGGCAACTGGGGTTAAGTGACTTGCCCAGGGTCACACAGCTAGTAAGTGTTAAGTGTCTGAGGCCAGATTTGAACTCAGGTACTCCTGACCCCAGGGCTGGTGCTCTATCCATTGCGCTACCTAGCTGCCCCGGAAAATTTATTTTAATGTTTATTAGCTTTATGATCTTGGTCACATCACATTCAACTCCATAATCCTTAGTTTTATCACTGATAAAATGAGGTTAGATTTGATGACCTCTAAAGGAACATCCTACCCTGACAGTATATGTTTATTTTCTTCTATAACCTGAGCTCTGAAGAGTGGGTAGATAGTGTATAGGCAAAGAAAAATAGAAAGAATGGTATAACATATAAACATCAATGTGATGTGGGCAAAATTGTATCATACACACATGTTTGTGTGTATATATATTTATATTTATATGCATAAATGTATATGTGCATGCACCCATACATATATACTTACATTTATATGTGTTCATTTATGTATGTGTATATGCACATATATGTGTGGTTATGTGTGTGTACACACACATTTGTGTACACACAAGAGAAAGGAATTAATCAATTTGGCTAAAATTACAGTTTAGGGATGCTATGCAGCTAGGGGTACAAATATAAATAAAGATTGGGGGATAGATTCTGGAGAATCTTGAATGCCAAGCATAGCAGTATGAAATTTATTTAATAGAAACTAAGGAGCCATTATTATTTTTTTAATTAAGGAGTGACATGACAATAGTAATATCTTTGAAAGGTAAACTTGGCAAAAGTGGTCCATATGAATTGGAATGGGTATAGACTGGTGAAAGGGCAACCAGTTAGACCACTGGCATGTTCCAGGATGAGGTAATAATGAATTAACTAAGGTAAGTTAAGGCAATCGTCCATAAGGGCTAAAAAGTGCACAAGTTTTGTGATTACAGTTCCTCCCAGAGGCATTTTTTTTCACTTACTTCCACTTGTCTGGTTGTGTTCCAGATGATTTAGGAAGAAAGACTTTTGACCACCTAATGACAATAGCATTACTTTTATGCAAATATATAGTCCTGCTACCATGAATACTTTTTCGGTAAAAAAATTCAAAATATTTACTCATTTATATTTTTATAAAGCAACATAAAAAACCCATTATTCAAAATAATGTTCAATTTGATACACAAAATATTGGGTTGCTATCAGTTTGAAACATACCATATACCATTTTCATCAATTAAGACAACAAGCATGGTAATTGGCTAAAATTAATTTGTGTCTTTATTAATCTGTTAAAGATATTATAGAGGCAGCAAACTGCCAACTATGTTTTCACTACTCTGTTTCATGAGGGCCCATTAGCTTTGATAATTGAGATTTTACAACTGAAAGCCAGGACCATTATAGAAATGGTCTATGTATTTCCATTAGAAAGGATTTTTATATTGCAAGATAAATTAAATTGCTTTTAAATATGCAGTTTATGTGTATTCCAAAGGGATAGGATACAGTATGTTGGCTGTATCATTTTTATTCATAGTTTTAGTTGGATGTTTTCTCTTTTAATTCCCTAATTTTCTGGTTCTCCTGAGATATTAGAGGAAGAGTATGCTTAGCACTGTGTATTTGAGTTTTTGTTGCCTTGGAAACTGAAATGATAGTTTATCAAATAAGCTTGGATACCTTCAAATACATGTCTATAACAATGGCACCAATGATTTGCTTTCCATCAGATAAGAGACTACTAGAAAGGCAAATTATGGGTATTAGAATATTTTTCTAGGTCATTCATTTAGTAAAAAGTTTATTTTGCATTTATATAAAAATACACTTATTTTATTGAGTCACATAATCATTAAGAATTCTGAAAATGAGGATCAAATGGAACACCTTTGATGATTTCTCTATTTCTAAGAATATACATGATTTTAAAAGTATTTTAAATAATAAATTAATAAAAGCACTTTTGTTTGTGTCCATAAATTATGTAAGTAGCATTAAGTATGGTAGCCAAGTCATTTACCACATATGAGAAACAGACAGACAGAAGGGATGGAAATGCCAAGCACACTGTGATAAATTTGGGAGATATAATTAGAAAAAAATTAGAATTTCTGTTCTCAAAATATTCACATTATCATTGGGATAGACAACACATTAAGGAAAAATTAATTGAAGGGCAGAGGAAAAATCTGGGGCTTTTGGGGGTATGTTGGCTGGTTAGATGGCCATGCATTAGGTCTGATGGGTAAGTGCAGTTAGTAATCAGGCTATTTGCCATCATACTTTAAGGAGCTGTGTGGAGGGGTCTGTATAGCATCATTAAGAAAGAAAACAGTGAGCCTGAGGGACCCACAACTGTAATGGGGAATCTGGGTTCACTGAACATAGGGAGAAAGGGGAAAAAATTTGGGGATTGAAATATCCTTTTTGGCAGTGAGATAATATTAGGAGGACAAACAAGAATATAGAATGTGAAGTGCCTGTCACTAGATAATATCCTTCCTTCACTTTCCATGCCATTTTAAGATTTATTTCCAATGGTTCTATTTAAGAAATTTACCATAGGAAGAAATCTTTCACTCTGACTGTTTATCTCCCAATAAAAATTTGAAGTATCACCATGGAAGGGGTATCTATAACTTCTAAGCAGACAGTGGTAGCCTCATTTAACTCAAAATATGTATGTCCAAGTTCAGCATCTCCCCTGGAATGGAGATTGTTACTATAAAGTGAAAATAGAGATAAACCTACCTTTCCCTATGTATCCCATAGTTGTTTTCAAGTAAATATGCAATTTAAGGAGAATAAGTTCCTTTACTTACTGTTATATGTTGTGGGGGGATAGATATCTATCTATTTATCTGGCATATTCATATGTGTATATATACACATATATACCTAGGTTTGTATGCACAGGAATTTGCATATATAGATAGCATTTTGTTAGTATATGCTTATAATATGCATTATTTACACATGTATACACATAGATACAAATATCTCTATGTATAGATAGATATGTATATTTGTCTCAGAAAAATCAATGGAAAACATGTGAAAAACTATCAGGTATATAAGGGAGGAACTGAGGCAGGGGAGAAAAAGAAATGTTTTAGTGGGTCAGAGATGGGAAAGGTACTCATTCGCCTCTACATAGGGTTGGGGTCCTGGGGTTCAAGGCTTTCACAAAGAGTTTATACTGCTCCATGTAGATCTGCCAGAGAAATCTGGGCATGTCTCATATGATCATCATAACAACTCTGGAAGGTAGGTGCTATTATTATCCCTATTTTACAGATAAGGAAAATGAAGCAAACAGAACTTTGGTCACTTGCTGATAGTTACAGTTATTAAGTGTCTTGGACCATATTTGAATTCAGCTCTTCATGACTGTATCATCTAAATGCCCCCAAAGTTAAATGTAAATTTCCCATTATTCTTATAAGTTAATTGATGTGGACAGTTAAGTTGGATAAAGCAAATTTTAAAAATTATGTTTGTATATATACATATACATTTTAAAATAACATATACATATATACATATATATATGCATGAGTATAATGCATATATACATGTTAATATATAACAAATTGTGTATATTCATATAGATATACATGTACACATATATATTTTTCATTTACATTATTCAGCTCAGTTGTCTACATGTATCACATGTATCACATATCACTATCACCTATATACATACATGCATAACTATGAATTTGGGGGCTTGGCTTTATGAATTAGAAATTCCTAGGGGAGTTACAAACCTCTACTTTGTGCTTTGTTTATCTATCATCTATCTATCTATCTATCTATCTATCTATCTATCTATCTATCTATCTATCTATCTATCTATCTATCTATCTGTCTGTCTGTCTATGTATCTAATCAGTTTAAGTTCAATCATTGTTGTTCATTTTCTTATTTATTTAAACAAAAGGTTTATATCTGTCTTAGAAATATTTCATCTGATCATAAATCCCAAAGTTCTACTACTAATGAAAAATGGAGAGATGAGATAATAGTCATTATAGTGCATTTAACATTGAAATAGCTAAATTTGGACTTACTTTTAAGAACCCCATTTTCCTCAACCCTTTCATTGCCTACATGGTGCTTTTAGATGTCTCTCCTATTTTATAGACCTAACCATATATGGTTTATTTTAAATTATCCCTTCACTGTCTCATGACTGGTGCACTGTCATTGTATCATATATTCATGTGTACAGTGGGCAACTGATAATATAACCACATATCAGGGTTCAAGTAAGATAAATGATAAATTAGGATACCTAAGTCCAGCTATGATGTGGTTAAGTGAAATCAAGAAGAATTAATTAGTTTTTGTTGTTGCTCAATTGTTTCACTCATGTCGAACTCTTTGTGACATTTGGAGTTTTGCTGGCAAAGACAAAGTGTTTTGTCATTTCCTTCTCCAATTCATTTTGCAGTTGAGGAAGCTGAGGCAGAGTTAAGTGCCCAGTTTCACAAAGATAGTAAGTGTCTGAGGCCAGATTTTGACTCAGAGTGATATCTTCCTGACTGTGTGTGCAAAAATTAAATTGAATTAAATTAAAATGTGTGTTATTTTTATACTTCACAACCTTTTCATTTATTCTAGGTATTCCTTGTTGGATTTTCTAGTCATTTTCAAATTTCCCTTTTCCCCCTCTAGATTAAAAAGACAAAAATATATGAGTTCTGCATATGGAATCAAATTGAGTGCAAAATATACCTCTGATGACTCCACTGAAGCAGAGTATGAAGAAGAAGGGGACCAGTCTGTTGCATGAAACACCTGGGGATACATGGAATTGTCAAATTAGAGTTGAAGAATAAGATAGACTCTAGAAGGGAAAATTAATTGGAAACATCTCAAACATAACTATCTTTTTTTTTTTTTTTAGAGAGGCAATTGGGGTTAAGTGACTTGCCCAGGGTCACACGGCTAGTAAGTGTTAAGTGTCTGAGACCAGATTTGAACTCAGGTACTCCTGACTCCAGGGCTGGTGTTCTATCCACTGCTCCACCTAGCTGCCCCCATCACTATCTTAATAAAATGGCGATTATTATACGACATTTTGTAAACATTTTATCCAATACCTTTTTTTTTCATAAAACAAATGTTGTCTTCAAAAAAGGGAGGGTTGAAAACAAAAAAAAAGAAAAGAAAAAAAAGGGCAGCTAGATGACACAGTGGTAAAGCACTGGCCCTGTATTCAGGAGGGCTTGAGTTCAAATATGGCCTCAGACACTTGACACTTACTAGCTGTGTGACCCTGGGCAAGTCACTTAACCCTCATTGCCCTGCAAAAAAAAAAAAAAAAAAGGAGGGTTGAGTTTTTAAGTGTAAATTGTATACCCTGTGAATTCTGTTGGATTTTTTTTCTAAATGGCTTATTCAAATTTTGCACCTCCCCTCTTTCATTGTCACTAAGAAAAGTTGTGAAATTTTTGACATGATAGGTAAAAAGTATAGACCAGAGCTTGTAAGAATGTGAGGGAAAAAAAAGTTAAAGCTTCAGTTTATTTTTACCTTCTACCCATCACAATGCGCATATGAGATAGAAATGATACCCATGAGGACATAATGCTTTCATTAACATTTTATAGTAAACAACAAAAGATTACCATCAATTTTTAATATGAGAAATCAAAATAGTAAATAGTATATTGAGAATAAATCAATATTTTCAATAATTTGAGAAAAATTACATATAGCTTGAGCAGTAAAAGGTGGTATCATGGCTACTATTTTTCTTCTAAGTGTTATGCTTTGGTTGCTGACCTCATTGAATATCCACTAAGTTTGATTTTTTTTTGTTCTACATATGAAATCAATTATAATTCTGAGATATATGGCATATTTACCATTCTTACGAAGACTGGTGATATTTTTATTGTCAATCACTGATGATTATAACACCTATCAACTTCTTAGAATTATATTCTTTCAAAGATCTAACTTCATAAAAAACAGTATATTATTGGTTGAAAAATATTTACCAAGATATAAATTAAAGAGATAAACGTTTTCTTAAACTTAGCAAGTGTTGAAATTATTTATTGGAACAATAGATTTAGTCATATATATTTACAAAGTAGCTGGCTTCTGTAGTCTCTTAGGAATCTTGAAATGTGATTCTATGTGAAGCCCAGCATTCCAAATATAGTCATTTTTTGCAAGATAAAGAATACTCTACCCCACATACTTTCAGGTAAAGAATGTGTAGTCTTTCAGAAATTCATTTGCAGATTTCATGGAATAAACTCATAAAACATGAGTTAGAAAATATCTTAAAGGTTTTCTATTCAAATCCCCTCATTTTATGGATGAGGAGAATGAGAGTCAGAGAAATGAAATTATTTTCTGAAAGTGACAGAGCTGGTATGAACAAAGATAGAAAGTTCTAAGATTCCAGAAATCAGAGCTTCTTCTATTCCATCACACAATTCTTAGCAATGTTAATTTGCTCATATCCAATACCACTAGGATTTAACCATTCCAAATAACACATAAAGAATTATTAATTACAACATGCTGGAGAATACCATCCCTTACAGCTAAAAGAAGATCTACCTAAATTAGCGTTTCAGTTTAGATAAAGGCACAGCAAACCAGTCAATATAAATTAACACAAGTGAGTAATGTTGCAGAATAGTCTCTCACTGAAATAGTCTGTACATTGGAGAGATTATAATTACTTAAATTGTGTTAAAGTACCATCCATTTGTAAAGTCATTCCTATTTTATGCA
Organism: Dromiciops gliroides; assembly: GCF_019393635.1. Lineage (NCBI taxonomy): Eukaryota > Metazoa > Chordata > Mammalia > Microbiotheria > Microbiotheriidae > Dromiciops > Dromiciops gliroides. Next base: position 208,715,140 of record NC_057861.1, on the reverse strand, counting down.
TTGGGTATGTTCCTTAAACTTTATATTAACTAATATTTAATAAACTAATTACTTCTTGAATTCACTAAGAAATCTTGTAAAACTTTATCTTGAATTGAAAAACAGGACTTTTTTGTCCATTTCAATTGTCATATATTGGATCATTTCAAAAGTAGGATATAACTTTACTCAAGAAAATATTTCTATTATTTGAATCATCTTTAATTTATAAAAGATCTCCATATTTTGAGTACAGAATTTATCTTGGAACAATTTTAACCATAATTTTACATCTTAACAGTTAACTTTTTTTTCCTTGATAGAGAAGACTAATCAGGTCAACTGAAAGAAAATTATAGATGGATACTTCTGATTTTCATGGTTGTTAATCATACTAAGTTTCCATTGTATTAAATTTTGAAAAAAAAATTTAATGTCATAATTAGTTACAAAGAAGCATATCTTTTAAACTATTTTAGCCTAATTCTACACTTGTTAACTATATGTTGTATTAACTAATCACTTGAGTATAGAATGTTTTATAATGCCTTAAAGAAACAAGGAATGAAATCATAGCTACATAAGTTAAAATAAGAAACACATTTGGATATATTTCCCTAATCACTTAATACTGTTGAATTTTTTTAAAAAATTTAATTTATAGAAAGAGTCTTCTAAAAGTCAAGCTAAATAAGACATAAGAATTAATGGAGAAAACTTTTGAGATTTGATTTGATTTTAATATTCATCCTTAGGAGGTTGTCATGGATTACATTCTTATGACACTTTTGTCCAAAATCAACATAATTATAGTTATATGTTAATGAAACAAATGAAATGTCTTGAATTCTAATGAAGTACAAATATATACAAAAAAATATGCTATTTAAGCATTGTTATTCTTTGCACAATTTTTAACATAAAGTGGCCTTAGAAATGTTGTTCTCTAATCAATTGATAAGAAAATGTTAATATTAAACATCAAAATTTCAAAATAATTTGTTTCTTGAACTTTTTAGTGAATAAGTAATGCAAGTTTATTTGTTTTACTGGAGTAGTTCACAGTTACTAACTTTTGCATGCATTTCAGAAGAAATAGTTTTGGCATTCTATAATGGACTTTTCTCTCTCATTGTTCAATTTCTATTTCAAGGCAATTGAAAAGAGAATATAATGTTGAGTATTTTTAAGAGTTTCCTAAAGTAACAGCTTAATGAATTTTTTTTATTGTTTTACCTGTAATATCACTGTTTCAAGTACCATGAATGTTTTATTGTTCACCTGTTTACAGTTTATTTCCATGGGCATCAATGTCCTAATAAATAATACAGAACTATATCTATAAAACAGGCACAAAAAACTCTGATGTTGCTGAAAACCTAAGGTAAGTTTCCCAGGGCAACATTAAATATGCAGATTATCTCACAAGCCAATGAGAAAAATGGCAAATGGATCCATAAGACAGATCAAACTCATAATACTTAATTTAAAAGCCAATATCTTAATGTTTTACTTAATGAAATATAGTAGTTTATAATAAAGTTACTAGAATTTCTGAGGTATATCATCTTTATATTATTATTTCATGTTTCTAGATATAATTCATGGAAATGTTATGTGTTGTGTTCTATTAATACAGATAGAGCAGGCAGCTAGGTGGTGCAGTGGATAAAGCACTGGCCCTGGATTCAGGAGGAAATCCGGCCTCAGACACTTGACACTTATTTAGCTGTGTGACCCTGGGCAAGTCACTTAACCCTTATTGCTCTGCCAAAAAAAAATACAGATAGAGAGCTTCTCCCATACAGCTAAAAAGACAAGATAGAAACTATTATCTACAAAGTAAAATCAGACTTGTAAATAGTTTCCAGGATTAGGAACAACCAAGATAGCTCTTTCTTTGGGTGGAGTAAAATTACTTATTTATAATTCAACACTTCCCCCCCTCTGAGCCTTTACTTAGATTTCAAAATCTCCACAACTTTCAAAATTTGAATGAGTAGCTTGTAAGAAATCTTTTTAAGCTTTGTAATAAATTTATCAGAAGATTTATTTCTAAGAATTATTTTGTATCATGGACTTTGTATTAACTTTTTTAATCCACAGTTAAATTTGTTCTTTCAAATCTAATATCTATTTTAATTTTAAAATATTCATTCTATTAATAGCTACACAAAACTCTTAAATGAAGTGGTCATTTATCTCTTATTTAACATTACCTCATATCAACAACTGTTTCTTCTTAATATGAATTTTCAGTTTGGATAGTTGCTTATCAATAAATAACTTCAATACTTGATATTGTTAAAACAATTTAGGTGTGACAAACTTCCATGATCTCATAAAAACCTTCAAATAGTGTCAAAAAGAATTAATTAAAAATTAATGTAGATATGTGTTCCTACAGTAGGCAAATCCCTTTTGCATTAACTGTTTTTTTTCCTTTTCCCATGTATAGGATTTTCATTATTATCATCACCATTACCCATGCAATACAATTTTTAAAATATACTGAGCCATAGCTAAGTACAATATAGCAGCCTAAGCACTGAGGAAACACAGAACATAGACACAGCAGCTGCCCTTATGAACAAACTGCATAATACCATAAATAAATAAATGAATTTCCAAAGGAAAAAAAAAACATAAAATTACAGTGCCAGATGGATACACAAGTGAATTCTGTCAAACATTCCAAGCCAATTTGGGTATTGCATAAACTTTTTGAAAAAATGGCAAAAGAAAAATATTCTTGCCAAATTGCATCTTTGACACTGATATTCTCTTTTTGTCTCTGTCTCTCTGTCTCTGTCTCTGTCTCTGTCTCTGTCTCTGTCTCTGTCTCTCTCTGTCTCTGTCTCTGTCTCTGTCTGTCTCTCTCTCTCTCTCTCTCTCTCTCTCTCTATATATATATATATATATATATATATAATTAAAGTAGAAAAAGAAAGTAAAAGACCAATGTCTCTAATCATCATTGATGAAAAAATATAAAATATAAGAACAGAGCCTAAAATAACTATCATAAAGATTACACAACTATTTATTTAAAGATTGGATTTATATTATAAATGCAAGGATGATTTAAGATTGGGAAAACTATTAATTAACCATATTCATAACAAAATGAACAACACAAATAGATTAATAAATGCAGAAAATTGAAAAACATAACCATTTCTGTTAGAAAGACTAGAAAACATAGAAAAAAGTTCCTTTCCTTAAAAAAAATAACAAAGATCTAAAACAAAGATCTCCATTAAAAGGAAGGGATATTTGAAACCATTTCTATTGAAGAAAGACAAGAAAAATAAATTGAAGAAATAAGCATGGGTAGAGAAAGCAAAAATCATTGTGGTTTTTGGAGATGATATGATGGTATACATAAAGAACTCTAACATCTCAACTAAAAGTAATTGAAACAAATATTTCAATAAGCTTGTAGAATATAAAATAAATCCACACATACAATCAGCATTATTATGTAGTACCAATGTAACCTACCCAGAAGAGATTAAAAGAGAAATTTTATTTAAAATAAACACAAAACCTATACAACACTTTGGCGTCTATCTACCAAGATATACATAAAAATAAAAATGTGACCACTAATCACAATTTTCAGAAACAGACAGATTTGAATAACTTTATATATACATGTATCTATATCTATGTCTATATCTATCTATCTATCTATCTATCTTACTCTTTTCTGGGATGAATCAACATAATATTAATGAAAACACTGCCAAAATCAATTTACTTATTTAAAGCTGTGCCAAATCAAACTACCAAAGATGAGCCAACATCATATTAATGAAAATACTGCCAAAATTAATTTATGTATTTAATGCCATGCCAAATCAAACTACAAATAATGATTATGTTAGAGATCTAGAAAATGATAATAACTGATGGGAAGGCAAAAATAAAAGGTCAAGAATCAAAGGGTAATACTAAAAAGAAGTAGGAAATAAAAGGTGCCTATCAGGTCCAAATCTCAAACTCTGTCACAAAGCACGAATTCCTAAAACAATTTTGTACTGGTTGATAGGTTGATAACTCAAAAAGATTCTGTAAACAAAATACAGAAGAAAATGGATCTAGTACCTTAGTATTTGATAAATACAAAGAATATAGCATATGGCAGTATGGAAGAAATTGAATGCAGACCAATAACTTATACCTAATACCAAGATAAGTTCCAAATGAATATATAATATTGATATAAAAGCGCATATTATCAACAAAGTAGAGAAACAAGGAAAAATGCCTATCAGATCTATGTATAGAAAAATTGTTCATGATCAAAAGATATAAGTGATCAGAGAAAACAAGATGGATAATTTAGATTAAATAAAATTTAAAAGAGTTTGCATAAAATTTCCAGTAAAACTAAAGTTAAAAGAAAAGAACTTTAACTCAGAAAAGAATATTTGCAGAAAGTTTCTCTAATAGACATCTCATTTAAAAGATTTAAATGAAACTGATTCAAATATATCGGAAAAAGAACTATTACCTACTGATAAACATCCTGAGGATATGAACCAACAGTTTTCAAGGGAAAAAACCAATTGTGAAAAAAATAATTATTAATAATCAATTTCTATGAAAGATCCAGACATCAGTCTATTTGCTTTCTTCCCCTCAGCCCAGAAAGTTTAGCTCAGTGCTTGGGATGAGCCCAGGTGAAAAAATAATATTTAGCCAGGGGAAGCAGCACAACCAGACACAGGAAGTTGCCCTCCCTAGGCTACTCTCAAGTCATGTCAAACAATGGAACTAAATGATGCTATAACAAATTAGCTTAGATCAATGCATGGTCACATGCCTTTACCAAAAGAGGATAAAAAGACTTAACCATGCAAGGCTCCATCTCTCTCTCTCTCTCTCTCTCTCTCTCTCTCCCTCTCTCTCTCTCTCTCTCTCTCTCTCTCTCTCTCTCTCTCTCTCTCTCTCCCCCTCTCTCTCTCTCTCTCTCTCTCTCTCTCTCTCTCTCTCTCTCTTTCTCTCTCTCTCAGCTCACCCTCTTGGTTGCTGCTGTGCTGAGACACAAGTGGATTCCAACCCCACAGTCACCCTGACACAGATTCAGAGTCAGAAAAGCCTCGCCAGAGAAAGAGACCCATCCCCAGAGACTCTGAATCAGCTGCAGCACCAGAGTTGTCTGGAACTAAGCTCACAGTCTGGTGAGAGGGCTGAGCCCTTGCCAGGGGGGAGATTATAGAGTTCTGTGCTGGTGCTGAGGCAGAACTTGGGTTTTTCACCCCTGCTGGGAACCATGAGGTAGGCTTTAGTAGCAGTGGCCCAGGTCAGGGAGGACCAGAGACTCATTGGAGCTGACAATCACAACCCACAAAGCTGGTTGATTAGCAAGTTAGTCTGGAGTCATCTATGGACCAGGGAACAGGCCTGGCTAGTGAAAAAACTTCTCCTCCTTAAATCATACCACCGGAAACTTGGGATAGTACAGCCTGGAAACAGAGGCCCACTTTCAGGAGCTAAAAGTCAATAAAAGAAAGGCAAGATGATCAGACAGAGAAAGGTGAGGACCATAGAAAGTTTCTTTAGTAACAAGGAAGATTGAGCTGTACCCTCAGAGGAGAATGGCAACATCAGGGTCCCCCAAATCTGAACCTTCCAAGAAAAATATGAATTGGTCTCAGGCCATAGAGGTATTCAAAAAGGACTTTGAAGATAAAGTTAGAGAGGTAGAGGTAAAAATAGAAAGTGAAATGAGGGGGATACAGGAAAGACATGAGAAAAAAGTCAACAGCTTGAAAAGCCAAATTGGTCAAATGGAAAAGGAGGAACAAAAGCTCTCTTCTGAAAATAATTGCCTAAGAATGAGGATTGAACAAATGGAAGCCAGTGACTTTATGAGAAACCAAGACACAATAAAGCAAATCCAAATGAATTAAAAAAAATAGAGGGCAATGTGCAATATTTCCTTGGAAAAACTGCTGACCTGGAAAATAGGTCCAGGAGAGATGATTTGAAAAGTATTGGTCTACCTGAAAACCATGATCAAGGAAAGAGCTTAGACATCATCTTCCAAGATATTGTCAGGGAAAATTGCCATGATATTCTAGAAGCACAAGGTAAAACAGAAATTGAAAGAATCCACCAATCGCCTCCAGGAAGAGATCCCCAAAGGAAATTCCTAGGAATATTACAGCCAAATTCCAGAGCTCTCAGGTCAAGGAGAAAATATTTGGCAAGCTGCCAAAAAGAAAGAATTCAAGTACTGTGGAGCCCAGTAAGGATAGCACAAGATCTAGCAGCTTCGACCTTAAAGGACCAGAGGGCATGGAATATGATATTCCAGAGGGCAAAAGAATTGGGATGACAAACAAGAATCATTTATCCAGCAAAAGTGACTATAATCTTTCAGAGGAAAAAATGGGACTTCAATGAAAAAGAGGACTTTCAGGTATTCATGATGAAAGACATGAACTGAATGGTAAATTTGACTTTCAAATACAATACCCTAAGAACCATAAAATTTGGAGTTCAGGGACATACCTGGGGTTGTGAAGTGGGTAACTGTCTTGTGTCTGAGACCAGGTTTTGGATGGGATCCCCCTGGGTCCAGGGTGGATGCTTTGTCCACTGTGTCACCTAGCTGTCCCATGATGATATCGTTAGGGTAAAATTGAGTGATGAGGGGAATGCACTGGTGGAGGGGGAAGGGCAGAGGTAGCTTGGGGTAAAATCCAACATGAAAGAAACAGGAAAGGGCTTATAGAGTGGGGGAAGAGATGGGGAAGTAACAGGGTAGTGAATGAACTTTACACTCATCAGAATAGGCTCAAAGAACTTAACCTCATAAGAGTTGCCTCAAGGAGGGATTAACACACACACTCAATTGGGTTGACTAATCTATCTAACGCTGCAGGAAAATAGGAGGGGAAGGGGATAAAGAGAGGGGGGCAAAAGAAGGGAGGGTAGATTGGGGAAGGGGACAGACAGAAGAAAATCCCTTTTGAAGAGGGATAGGGTGAAAGAAGATAGATAATAGAGTAAATATCATGGGAAAGGGAATAGGATAGATGGAAACAGTTAACAATAGTAATCGTGAAAAAGAGAAAAGGGGGAAAATTGTACAAAATATATTTATGGCAAATTTTTGTGGTGGCTAAAATTGAGAATCAAGGGAATGTACATCAATTGAGGAATGACTGAAGAAGCTGTGGTATATGATTGTAGTGGAATGGTATTGTGCTATAGCAAATGACACACAGCATGATACCAGAAAACTCTGGAAAGATTCATATGAACTGATGTATAGGGAAGTGAGAAGAACTGGGAGGACATTGTGCAGAGTGACAGCAGTATATTTTGATGAGCAATTGTGAATGACTTAATTACTCTCAGCAATACGATGATCCAAGACAATCCCAAGGGACTAATGAAGATGCATACTATCCACCCCCATAGAAAGAACTGATAAAAAGAGCACTTGTAGATTGTACATATTTAAACTATATCAGATTGGTTGATGTCTTGTGGAAGGGGGAGGAAAGGGAGGGAGAAAGAAAAATTTGGAGCTATAAATCTTATAAAAATGTATGTTGAAAACTATCCTTACATGTAACTGGAAAAAGATGTTTGTTACACTGAAAAAAAAAAAGAAATACACACATATAAGAAGAAAAATGTTGGATGTTGGAGGGGATGTGGGAAAACTGGGACATTAATCCACTGTTGGTGGAGTTGTGAAAAGATCCAATCATTCTGAAGAAGAATTTGGAACAAAGCCCAAGGGGCTTACCCTTTGATCCAGCAATACCACTACTAGGTTTATATCCGGAAGACATCCAACAAAGAAAGGGTGGGGGGAGGACCTATTTGTATAAAAATATTAATAGCAGTCCTTTCTCTGGTGGGTAAGAATTACAAATCAAATGGATGCATACCAATTGGGAAATGGCTAAACAAGCTATGGTATATGATTTTGCTGTGAGAAATTAAAAACAGGATTTCAGAAAAACCTGGACTTACATGAACATCAGTCCATGATATAATGAACTAAACAGACCCAGGAGAGTGTTATAGACAGTGAAAGTGATATTGTTCAATGAGGTACTTTGAATGACTTAGCTATTCTCAGCAATATAATGATTTACGACAATCCTAAAGGACTAATGATGAAGCATACTATCCACCTTCAGAGAAAGAATTGATATTTATTGAATGCAGATTGAAGCATGCTATTTTTCACTTTCTTTTTTTCTCATATTTGAGACTTCTTATAGAAAATGACTAATATGGAAATATTTTACATAATTGCAGATTCATAATCTGTATCTGCTTACCACCTCAGCAAGGGTGGAAGGAAGGGAGAGTGGAATGGATAGAATTTGGAATTCAAAACTTTAAATAAAAATATTTAAAAAGTAAAAAATCGAAGTAATACACACACATAAATTTCCTTATGCATGTGTACACACATATGTATTTGTATGTTTAGATATGTGTGTGTGGGGGTGGAGTCAAAATGGCTGAGTAAGGCAAGAATTCACCTGAACTCTCCCAAATTCACCTCCCAACTACCATAGAATAATGTCTCAAAATGAATTCTGGTGCAGCAGAACTAATAAAAGGATGGGCTGAAACAGTTTTCCAAACCAAGTCCACATAGAAGGTTGGCAGGAAATGTTTATTTCATTTGGATAAATGGAGAGTGCAGTCCAGTGATGGTGGTGCCTGTGTAATTCAGGAGCAAGATACATCCTAACAAGCTAGCAATGAGAGGCTGAGCAACAGGCTGTTGACAAGGCCCAGAGCCTCTGACACAGTAGGCCAGCAATGTTGTTCATGTCCCTATCATGGTAGGTGGTAGTGAGACCTCACATTCTTGGCACAACAAACCAGCAGCTAGGCTGGCACAGGAAACTTTTATAGTACCCTTCAACACCAGGGGCAGAGCCCTATTTTAACTTAAAATTTAAAGTCATGAAGTATGCTAGAAAAATGAACAAAATGCAAACAAAAAAAAGCTGACCCTAGAAAATTACTATAGTTACATGGAATATCAAATACAAAATTAGAAGAGTATAATAATAATAATAAAATGGTTAGATGCAAAGCCTCAAAGAAAAACGTAAATTGATTTAAGGCCCGTAAATAAATTTTAGAAGATGTTTAAAATAATTTTTAAAATCAAGTAATAAACATAGAAGAAAAACTGGAAATAGAACTGAAAGCAATGGAAAAGAATCATGAAAAAAGTGAGCAGTTTGGTAAAGGAAGCACAAAATGGAAAAAGATGTATGAAAATTCAATGAAGAAAACAACTCCATAAAAGCAGAACTGGCTTAATAAAAAAATGAAAAGGTACAAAACCTCGCTGGAGAAAATAATTCTATAAAAATTACAATTATGGGGCAGCTAAGGATAGAGCACCTGCCCTGGAGTCAGGAGGACCTAAGTTCAAATCCGGCCTCAGACACTTGACACTTAGTAGCTGTGTGACCCTGGGCAAGTTACTTAATGCCAATTGCCTCACACAAAAGCAACAACAACAACAACAACAACAACAAATTAGAATTGAAAAAGAGGAAGCTTGTAACTTCCTAAAACATCAGAAAACAATAAAACAATCAAAAGAAATAGAAGAAATTTAAGAATTTTAAGAAATAGAAGAAAACTAAAAAAAAGTAGAAAATATGAAATATTGCATTGGAAAAACAACTGACCTGTAAAATAGGTCTAGGAGAGACAATATAAGATTTATTGGGCCACCTGAAATATATGGATCAAAAAGAGAGCCAGGACATCATATTTCAAGATATTACCAAGGAAAACTGCCCAGATATCCTAAACCAGAGAATAAAATAAAAATTAGAAAACCTTCACCAATCACTTCCTAAAAGAGATTTTTTAATTAAAACTCCTAGGAATATTATAATCAAATGTCAGAGCTTCCAGATCAAGGAGAAGATACTAAGGCAGCCAGAAAGGAAAAAAATAATATTAATTCAAGTGTATTGGAGCCTCAGTCAGGAATATGCATAATTTGTTAGCTTTTACATTAGAAGATTGGATGAATTGGAATAATATTCCAGAAGTCAAAGGATCTAGGGTGAAGAATCACATACCCAGTGAACCTGAGTATAATTATTAAGATGAAAATGGATATTTAATGAAATGCAGGACTTCCAAATATTCCTGATGAAGATCAGAGCTGAACATAAAATATGATTTTTAAATAGAAGAATCAAGAGAAGAATAAAAAGGTAAACAATAAAGAGGAATAATAAAGGATTGAATAAAATCAAACTGTTTACATCTCTACATGAGGAGGTGATACTTGTAACTCTTAAAAGCTTTCTCATTATTACAGCAGTAAGAAGTGTATATAGACAGAAGGCATTGGGTATAGATTGATTTTGAAGGGATGAAGAAGAAGATTGCACTGGGAGAAGGAAGGAAGAGGTAGTATTAGGTAAATTATTTTACATGAAGAGGCACAAAAGAAAGAATAATCAATTCCAATACTCTATAAAGTATTTGAAAAAAAATGACAAAGTAGGAACTCTCCCAAATTCCTGTTACAACAGAAATATAGTTTTGATATGTAACCAAAAAAGAACCAAAAAAAAAAAAAGGAGAAAAAACCCCAGAAATCTATAGACCAATTTCAGTAGTGATATTGGTGGAACTTTTAAGAATAAAACACCAGCAAGGAAATTACAGCAATATATCACGAGGGTCATATGACATGGAAGCTGTTTCAAGGGGCTGGCTCATCCAAAGAATTGACAGAAGACTCACAGCAAATCTTGTAAAATAGAGAGATTTATTAGGGGAGAGCAATACATGGCCAGGAGAGAGTCATGATGGAGCCTGTCTCTCTGAATGAAAGGAAAGTTGACCTTTTATACAGTTTCAAAGAAGGCTTCATGCTCAGAGTAATGAGATTGCAAAAACAACCAAAAAGAGGACATTGGGAGAGGCTGTTTGGGGGTCAAGTGATGTACACATCTTTTTGACATGTTAGTATGGAACTCACATATCATCAATGTTCCTTGCAGACCTTAATATGCTTAGCAATGTTTACATCATAGGTAGAAATGTCTCTAAATATCCCAGGGTCTAGATGTTCCCTGGTCTTGGCAACATCACATTCCTGAGGTATGAAACAGGAATTGTTTTTTGGTTTTTTTTTTTTATTTCTGTAATCTTTGGTTTTATGGTCTAAAGTTTAAGGATTGTTTTTCACTTCTGGTAAACTTTAAGATCTCTAACTTTCTTGGAGCCTGGCATCCCATCACACATATACTATCATTAGGTATGATTTATACTAGAAATGAAGGGCTGGGTGAATATTAGGAAAACTATCAGCATAATTGACTATATCAATAACAAAACCATATGATCACATCAATAGATATAGAAAAAGCTTTTGATAGAATACAGCATTCATTTCTATTAAAAAGAGAGAGCATAGCAGTAAATGGAGCTTTTCTAACTAAAAACACCAGCAAGCATTATCTATAATGGGGATAAGCTAGGAAACTTCTCAATAACATCAGCAATGAAGCAAAGATGTCCATTATCACCTCTATTATTCAATATTGTACCAAAAATTTTAGCTATGGCAATAAGGGAAGAAAAAGAAATAGAAAAAATTTGATTGGGCAATGAGTAAACAAAACTACCACTCTTTCCAGATGATATGTTGTTATTCTCATAGATTCCTAAAAATCATCTAAAAAACTAGAGAAATAATTAATATTTTTATGAAATTTGAAGGATATGTAAGAAATAATTATTAATAATCAATATATTGGGGAATCCAGAGATCTCTTTCTTAGTTCTACCTTCCTCTCCACTCAAGAAGCCAGCTCTTGTTGAGATATTCTATCATCTTATCTAGAACAAACCCATCCCTAAGCTTACAAAAGGAAACTTAGGTCAAGACAGATTCTTTTGTTTAGATAGCCCAAAGACTTTACTGATGAGATTAAACCACACTTAAATGAATGCATTTTGCTCTGACCACCTGGAGTGGGAGGTTTACATTCCCTTCTCTGGTGTCATCCTAGGACTTCATTTTAATATAACCCAAATTCAAGTCATGTCAACCGATTAGATTTGAATAGTGCTAACCAATTAGATTTGTTTGATGTATAATGACCCAGTTAGCTTTGATTGATGTATGATGACCTGGTTCATCAAAAAAGGATAAAATTGGAGACATGTAGCCATGCTGTCCCTCTTGGGACTACATGCTTACTCTGAGAGACCACGTGCTGTCTAAGGAACATGAGAAACCAAGGAGAGACTTGCTCAAACCCTTACCAACATAAATTGATAAATTAATAATATGCTTTCCCAAAACTTGTTTCTATAATAATTATTTTTTTCCATAACAGATATAAAATAAATCCATGGAAATAATCATAATCTCTAGATGTCATCAACAAAATTGAGCAACAAGAGATAGAGAGATCTCATTTAAAATAACTATAGACAATATAAAATACTTGGGAGTCTGCCAAATTTTGTTTTTCTCTTTGACAAGGCAAATGCAGGAACTATATGATCATAATTTCAAAAGACTTTTTAGACAAATAAAGTCAAATTTAAATAAATGGGAAAATATCATTTGCTCATGGGTAAACAGAGAAAATTTAACAAAAAATTCCTAAATTAATTTACTTATTCAGTGCCAGACAATTATACCTATTAAAAATACTACTTTTATAGATCTAGAAGAAAAACCATAACAAAATTCATCTGGGAAAAAACATTCTAAAAAATCGAGGGAATTAATGAGGGAAAAATGTGAAAGAAAGTAGCCCAGGGATATCATAACTCAAACTGTATTATTAAGTGGTAGTCATCAAAAGAATCTGGTACTGTCTAAGAAGTAGAGTGGTAGATCAGTGGAACAGATTGGTACACAGTATGCAGTAGTAAATGACCATAGTCATCTAGTGTTAGATAAACCCAAAGATAAACCATCCAGTGTTAGATAAACCCACTATTTGATAAAACCTGCAGGGAAAACTGGAAAACAGTTTTGCAGAAACCAGGTATAGACCAAACAACTTATATCATATAACAAGGTAAGGTCATAATGTGTACAAGATTCAGACATAAAGGGTGATACCATAAAGAAATTAGGGTGGCAAGGAATAGTTTGCCTGTCAGATCTATGGAAAAGGGAAGAATTTATGAGGAGGAGAGAGAGAGAGAGAGAATTATGAGATACAAAGGGATTGTTTTAATTACTTTAATGAAAAAGGTTTTGTACAAACAAAACCAATGTAACTGAGATTAGAAGGAAAACAAAGCTGTGAAAATTTTTATAGCCAGTATTTCTGAGAAAAGCTTCATTTTTCAATAATATAGAGCTGAGTCAAATTTATAGGAATAAAAGTCATTCACCAATAGACAAATGGTCAAAGGATATGAACAATTTTTAGGTAAAGAAATAAAAGATATCTCTAGTTGTATAAAAGTGCTCTAAATCACTTTTGATTAGAGAAATTCAAATTAAAACTACTCTGATACCAGCACACACCTATGAGATGGGCTAATATGACAAAATTAAAATGATAAATTTTGAAGAGGATGTTGGAATATTAGGACACTAATATCTGTTTTTTATTTTTTACTAATGTATTTTTTATGAGGTTGTGAACTGACCCCATTCTAAAAAGCAATTTGGAACTGTGCCAAAAGTATTATAAAACTCTGCATAATCTTTGCTCTGGTAATATCACTAGTAGGTCTGTATTCAAAGAAATAAAAAGAGGGAGTTTCAACAGGGAAAGGAGCTGCATGCACAAAAAATATTTCTAACAACTCTTTTAGTGGTGTCAAAGAATTGGAATTTGAGGATATGTACATCAAATGTGTAATGAATAAGGAAATTTTTATGTATCAATGTGATTGTGCTCTAATAAATGATAAGCTGGATGCTCTCAGAAAAGCCCGGAAAGACTTACATAAACTGATGCAAAGTGAAGTGAGCAGAAACATGAGAACATAGTAAAAGCAATATTGTATGATGATCCACTGCAAATGACTTAGCTTTTCTCGGCAATTAATGATCCAACACAATTCCAAAGGAATGATGAAAATTCCTACCTATCTGAAGAGTAAGAACTGATGAAGCCTGAATGAAGTTTGAAACAGGCTATTCTTCCTTTTATTTTATGGGGTTTGGGGAATATTTTTTCATAATATGAGTAATATGAAATATATGTGAGTGTATATATATGTGTGTGTGTGTGTGTGTGTGTGTGAGTATTGCATGTTTGCACATGTATAACCTATATAAAATTGCTTACTATCTCAATGAGGTGTGAGGTTAGGGAAGGAAGGAAAGAAAGAATTTGGAACTGAACAATCTCATATTATTTAAAAGATATTTGGAATAACATGAAAGGGACATAAATATTTTATGTTAGTTATTTGGTAGTGCCTTTTAGTCCTTAATATTGTTATCATGCTTAAATCATGTTTCAATAGTGCTTTCTAAGATAGATGTTGTGATCTATTATGTTCTGCCAAATTATGTCATAACAGACAGTACTAATTGAGAAAATTGGTTTAATTTCTCTCTATTGAATTGTCTATGTCTTGATTCCATTATCCTAATTTGGCATATTATAAGTGCATTTACACATGTATGTGTGTATGTATAAATATATACATGTGTATATAAATAAATATTTATTTATTCATTTATATACAGAGATATAGACATATTATATATATCCAAATCTGGCATTTGATTCTATATATCATATATATGCATACAAACACATATGTGCATGTATGTATACATGTATATACATACTGAGTGCAAGTCATTTATAATTATTATGTTAAACTACTTTTCATTATTAGAATAAAATGTACATTTGCATAATTGAAATTATGTGCATTTAAAATACCATGTTCTACTGCATTGTGGTAATAAATTAGGTGACATTTGTCATGGTCTAATTTTAAATGCATATCAAGTATCTGTTTTTGTATTATTTTGGAAATTTTCAGAAAAGATTCTCATTCTAGAAGTTTTTGGAAAAGTTTGCCAATATGGAATTGAAACTATTTCACTAGGATCCTTCATCTCCAGGATCAAATATAAAATCCTCTATTTGTCATATAAAGCTCTTGACAGCCTGACCCTTTTATCCACCCACCCCCAACTTTCTACATTTTACTCCTATTCATATATTTCAAGATCTAGCTTCATTGGCCACCTTGGTTTTCTTCTAAAATAATTATACTTCATTTCTGATTTCATGCCTTTAAACAGGATGTTCCCCCCAACACACCCCAACCTGTCCTCATGCCTGGAATGTTCTCCCTCATCTCTCCCTCTTCTCTTCCTTGATTTGTTTTATGACTTAACTAAAGACTTTTTGATCTTCCCAAAGGCTAGTTTCCTCCTTATTATATTATCTTCTATCTACTTTGTTTATATCTTGTATGTAGCTAATCATTTACATATTGTCACTTCCTTTTGAATGTGATTTCCTTTAAGAAAAATAACACATTTTTTGTCTTTCTTTGTATCCCCAGCATTTAATATAGTGCTTACCACTGCATAATAAATGACTAACATGTACTATATATGTGTTTTTTAATGTGTAACTATTGCATTTGAAAAGCAAAATAACCTGCTTTCCTATGTATGGAGACTGGTTTAAGATAAGTATTAATAAAATGTGACAAGGTAGGGGGGAGTTGAAGAGAAATTTAGATCTTCTCTAAGTACTTCCCCACAAAAGACATGAAGAGTCAGGAAGCACTCATCTTTAAATGGCATGTTCTTTTGCACTGGAGATAGTTATCATTCAAAAAGGAATTCTATCTTCTTTTTCTTTCCCAGATGCTCAAAAAAACAAGGCCTTAGACAGGCATGGAGAAACTTGACATAAGTCCCGTCATTCTGAGCTTTATTTTTATTTCACTCTTCAATTGTCACTCTGCCAATCTTTCAATCATCTATCTAGATACTAATTAGTTGTACTTCCTAAGTGAAAATACTTCCCTGGGGTCTTATTTTTCTCCTCTAAAGTAATAAAATTTTAAAAAGACACACAAAAAATAATTGTCCTCAAAGAATAGTTTATTTCTGTACTGATTTTCATTTGAATAGAGAATCAGCTTTCTGTCCATATTTACCATCCTATGAGATTTCAATAGATTGCTAAATTAAATTAACTATAAAAATTCTGAAAACATTGATAAACCAAAGATGCAAAACTGTTGTTAATTGGGGAGCATTGCTTCTGCAGTATAAACTAATTATTGAATTTCTGTCAGGCAGAACAACATTGTAGTAATCTCTTAAGATGTTAATTATTCTTATTAGCATGTAATATGTAAGTATTGTTTAAGAAAAATATTTAACACATATAAAATTAAATATATTATTTTCAATGGAAAAAGAGAAGACAGAATTGCTGGGGTATAAAAATAATCCTGCACTTTAATACTCCTCTAGCTGAAACATTCAATTAGTCTTAATTGTTTCTAATCAAGATCTATGATTGCTCTCTCTACCAAAGTACCCTGATTCTAAGTGTTTCTTCACAAAACTTGCATGTAGATGAACAAAAGACTTTGTAGGTACATTAAGCCTTTGAAATCTAACATTCTAAGAAGTAAAATACTTTCTATGAGATAACTGAAAGATTCTCTCTCTCTCTCTCTCTCATCATGTAAAACATATTTCCATATTATTCATATTGTTTAACAAAAAAATCAAAAAATTAAGAAAGTGAAAAATAGTATTTTTATCTATATTTAAACTACATCAGTTCTTTCTCTGGAGTTGGGTAGCATTTTTTTATCATGAGTCCTTTGAAATTGTCTTGTATTATTGTATTTCTGAGAACAGCTAAGTCATTCACAGTTGAACATCATTCTATATTGCTTTTCCTGTGTATGATGCTCTTGTGTTTTTCCTCGATACACTCTACATCAGATTATGTTAGTGGTTCCAGATTTTTCTAAAACCATTCTGCTCATCATTCCTTTTAGAACAATAATATGCCATTGAAATCATATACTGTAACTTCTTCATACATTCCCCAATTGATGCAATTTCCCATTTTTGCCACCACAAAAGAGCTGCTATTAATATTTTTGTACATATAGCTCCTCCTGCTCCTTTTTGGGGGGATCTCTTTGGGATAAAAACCTAGTAGTGGGTTTGGCTAAGTGGTGCAGTGGATAGAGCACTGGCTCTGGAGTCAGGAGTACCTGAGTTCAAATCCAGCCTCAGACACTTGATAATTTCCAGCTGTGTGACCCTAGGCAAGTAACTTAACCCCAATTGCCTCACCAAAAAAACCCACAAAAAACCTAGTAGTGGTACCGCTGGGTCAAAAAGTATGCACAGTTTTATTGCAATTTAGATATACTTCTAAATTGTGCTCCAGAATATTTGGACCAATTCACTACTCCACCAACAGTGCATTAATATCCCAAATATCCCAGATCCCTTCCAACATTAACCTTTTTTTTTCCTGAAAAGACTAATTTCTCAAAATGTTCCAGGCACCAAAATAATCATATTTCTCTGGTAACCTGGGAAAGTAAGATTTTCACAGACTGAAAATACAGTATAAGGGCGATTAGCCTTGCGATTTTGTTATTCCCTCTTCTACAATAGATAATAAACTGTCATTTGTTTTCTTAATACAATGGACCTAGAAAAGTAATCTAATTAATAAGAATATCTTGTGAGTGAGATTTTCCCCACCCCTTAGATAAAAGTGATTTAACACTAATGCTAATCACTTTATAGACTGCAAACCGTGATTTGAAAATGTTTAGATATTCTGTAGTAGTTTAAGCAAATGATAATGAAGTAAGATAAATAAATATATATGTGTGTGTGTGTGTGTGTGTGTGTGTATATATATATATATATATATGTAGGAACAAATGCAAATGCTATATTATCAACTTGTCTACTCCATCACTTAACTACTGTGTTATTTAAAATCTAAATGTGGGTTCTAATCTGCCCCCCCAGTCTTGTGGGGGGGGGGAGCTGGCTAAAATCACTGATCAATTCAGCAAGAGTTTAGGCTTTTAAAGATTTATTAAAATTTGGATCTATGTGGTATAGCCAGAGAGACAGAAACCTTTCCTTTCCTAGCCCCCCACGTGAAATCTCTCACCACCAAGCTGGTGTCTGAAAGACTAAGAGTGGCCCTTCCAGTTCTCTGTCTCCCTGCTGCCACATGCCTCTTTCGCACCAAAAAGAGACTCAGGTAGGCCAGCAAACTCTGCTTTCTTGTTTCTCTCTCCCTCCCAAAAAGGGGAGGTCCTTCAATCAGATTCGTTGAGAGTGATCTCTTGCTGGTGTCAGTGGTACTCTGCCTCTGAGAACTATGTCACTTAGGGCCAGTTAGGTGTGGTCTATATCTAATCACTCTTAAGTAGGCACTTAGTTTCTCATTTTCACCCAATTCAAACAAGACTAAATCAATCAGGTGGGGCCCCTGGGTGTCTGCAAAATTCCATTATTTTATCACACTCGAATACATCTATCTGACTTCCAGTTGTGGTTAGTTATAGCTACTCATCAGCTTAAATATCAGATACCAAAAATCGTAACTTCTGAGCTGAAAGGGCCCAACCAGAGCTAGGGAAAGTTGGAAAGTCATGCTTAAAGCAATATGGTAGAAATCCCTGATAGTAGAAAACAACTCAGAGGACTAGAGAGGTAAGAGAGGCATTTTCTGAACCTGTTATTTAGTAATGGAGTTATTTTAAATAGGGTATATAGAATGGCAAGTGACTATGTTGATATCTAGCTTGTAGTTTCTTTCTTTCCTATTCCATATTTATTGTCTACTTACCACTTCAATTGTGTTAAATTGTGGGAGGAGTCATTGTGTATAAATATCCACGGATCCTGAAGCTTGGGGTCTTTGGGTCCTAGACCTGAGACCAGTTTTATTGGGAGACAAGATCTCTCTCTCAATAAACCCATTTTATTTGGCTTGGAGACTTTGGGTTTTCTTCATCTAACCCTGTGAATCAGAAATTTTAGCAACAATCTTCACTACTTGTTAACATGATCAGCCTTAGCCTTACTTAACATGTGATTCTTACCAATGTGCATTGTTAGGTAGAGTTTCAAAGAAGAGCTCCCTATCAAAGAAAACTGGAGGTCTGGTCAAAACAAAACAAAATAAAAATGCTAAGGTATTCGGGAGGGAAAGTAAGTCAATTTAATTCAAGAAACATTTATTAAGTGGTTTTTATATGCCAAGCCCTGTGCTAAGGGCTAGACTACAAATAATAGCAAAAAGAAAGATAGTACCTGCCCTTGAAGCTTACATTTTAATATAGAAAAATAAAAGGGAATGGAAAAGCAGAAGAATTGGAAGGTAGAGAAAATGTGTACAGTCAGTAAAGGAAGCTGGAGAAAATAAGTAAGGAGGGTTAATGTCTGACCTTGGCAGAGGAATTGACCAATGAAAGGAAGGAGTGAAAGAGTAGTGATCTTCCTGAGTGAGTAAAGTAGCACAGAAAACCTATAAAGTCAGGAGTAGATGTTTGAAACTAAGTGTATGAACAATTAATGGCTTCTAATTTTTCCTTCTTTAGTTTGTATGGTCACAGACCCATAGAAGGATCTGGAAGGGAATATAGAAATCATCTAGATGTTTTCTTCTACTTACTTGGTATACAGTTGAAATAGAGGCCTATTAAGGCAGGATTATAAAAAAAGAATCCATTTAGAGATCTTTTACTAAAACTCCTCAAGTTTACAGATAAGGTAATTTAGAATTAAATAGACAAAATGCATGACTTTTTTTTTATAACTACAAGCATACCTTGGAGATATTATAAGTTTGGTTCCAGAACACTGCCATAAAGTTAATATCACAAAATAGCAAATCACATGAATTTTTTGATTTCCCAGTGCATATACAAGTTATCTTTATACTATGCTTTAGTCTATTAAGTTTGCAATAGGATTATGTCTAAACATGTACTCACCTTAATTAAAAAAAAACATTTTATTATTAAAAATGCTAACCATCATCTGAGCCTTCAGTGAGGCATAATATTTTTGCTGGTGGAAGGAAGGTCCTGCCTCAGTGTTGATGGCTTCTGCCTGATCAGGGTGGTGGTTGCTGAAAGTTGGGGTAGCTGTGTCAATTTCTTAAAATAAGACAACAATGAAGTTTGATGAATGGATTGACTCTTCCTTTCATGTGAACACTTAGAGACTATTATAGAGTTATTAATTAGTCTAATTTGAATGTTGATGTGTCTCAGGGAATAGAGAGGCTGGGGGAAGAGGGAGAGACTGGAACAGCTGTTCAATGGCACAATCAGAACACAAATTTATTGATTATATTTGTTATGTGGGTGCAGTTCATGGTGCCCCAAAACAATTACAGTACTAACATCAAAGATAGCTGATCACTGATCATCAAAACAGATATAATAATCATGAAAACATTTGATATATTGTGAGGAAATACCAAGATGTGAAACAGAGACACAATGAGAGTACATTCTATTAGTAAAATGGAACCAATAGATGTTCTCAGTGCAGGGTTGGCACAGACTTTCAACTTATAAAAACAAATGCAATATCCACAAAGCCCAATAAAGCAAAGCACAATAAAATGTGTTATGGCTCTATACAGGTAGAGCTCTGATTGGAATCCAACTCCGATTCTAAATCCAGGGCTTCTTCAACTATACCACACTTTATTTGGCTCAAAATTCACAAGGGTGGTTTGCAAAACTTCTTGAGCTGAGTCTTGTAGGAAGTTCACAATAGTGAAAAGCAGTTGTCAGGAGTCTTCTCAGCTACAAAATTAGAAAGGTAGAATAGATGATTTTTTTTGTCTATTCTTACTCTAAGATTTCTTTTTTGCAGGGCAGTGAGGATTAAGTGACTTGCCCAGGATCACACAGATAGTAAGTGTGAGGGCAGATTTGAACTCAGGTCCTCCTGAATCCAGGGTTGGCACTTTATCCACTGTGCCACGCAGCTGCCCCCACTCTATGATTTTATGTAATCATTTTGCAGTTAAGCATTAACAACAGCCATTCAAATGTGTGTGTGTGTGTGTGTGTGTGTGTGTGTGTGTGTGTGTGTGTGTGTGTGTGTGTGTGTGTAAAAGAAAATATTTAGAACAGGAGTTCTTGAGCTTTGGTCCATGAATTTGAATCTGAATAGAATAAAAAAATAACAGCTTTGTTTCAATATAATTGGTTTCTTTGGTAATCAATCGTGTTTATTCTGTTTTATGCATTTGAAAAGAAAGCCATTGGCTTCTCCAGATAGCCAAAAGGGTTCATGATATAAAATAAAGTTAAGGATCCCTGATTTATATCTTCTCTGTGTACAAAGTAAGTTGAAAATTTGATCTATAATTATAATGAGAATTTGTTATAAATAAGGATCTCAAGCAATGGCCTAAGGTGTAGTGATTTTGAGCCTTCCTTTTTCCATTTCTTCCCACTTTATTTAATTTTGCTTTCTTTTGGTTATTCATGACATCATTTTGGATTTCTGGTATCTTAGACTGACTATCAATTTGAAATCACATGAAGATTAGGAGATACATGCCTTCATTTTCAATCAATCAGTGGACATTTAGTAAATGCATCCTATGTGCTGGTTCCTGGTCTAAACACTCGAAATACAAGAAGAAGCAAAAGAAAAACAAACAAACAAAAATATAGATTCTGACCGCAAGGAGCTTACTATCTAATAAGAGGGACAACATACAGATAAATATGTACAGGATAAATAGGAAATAATTAAGAAAGGAAAAACTATTGAATAGAATTGCATTGTAGACATATATGGATATCACAAGGATGGCATCACAAGACATATCATTTTAAATATTTGGTAATAAAATCACATAATCTAAAATGTAGGCAATAGAAAGCTTGGTTTATATGAATATTATTTGTGTGAAAGAAGTTTTGCCAACCTCCAGACATTGCAGTAAATGTAAGAATCATCAAATAAAAAGATCAGGGTCTGATTGGAACATTTCTGAACAGAAGGAATTATGAATTATAATTTTAGTTGGAAAGAAGGCTGAAATTTGAAACTCAAAACTATAAATAAAAAGGTTTATTACTAGTTGCCTCACAGTCTTATGCTCTATTTAAGCCTGAGAATTTCCAACAGCAACTTTCCTTCTTACTGAGGGAATAATTATTCCTGGATATCTTCAAGAAGATGACAGCTATCTATCTTGCTTGATTCACAGAGAGAATTAAGCCAAATCATCTCCTGAGATATATTACACTTCTATTTTTCTATAATAAAGCAAAATTATTTTAAACATGTTATCTGTCCAACAAATAACTTCTCTTATTTCTCTTTTTTTTCCTTTGCAAATCTGAAAAAAATATCCCAAATTTTTGAAAGAGAATGATTCTGACACACTTCTAGCCAATCATAACATTATTATGTTTGGGTAGGAGGGAGAAGGTAGAGAAAGGCAGTATTGGATTCCATTTTAACTAGAATTAAATTGAAATAAAATGTTTAGTTGTGAATTGTCAGAATGACACGTTATCAAAGAATCATCTAATGTTTTGTATATTCAATAGTTAGTCTTCAGTATATTTGGATATGCCTATGTCTCTGGTGTATAAAAAAAGAATAGGAGAAAGACTTATGTGACTTGAGACCATTACTCTGAAATAGAAAAATGCATTAGATAATATTAACATAAAACTTTTACACACCCAGAAATACAAGTTATCAAAATACAAGCCATTGTTTCTGTTGTAATCAGGCAAGTCACCAAAATTGATTCATATTCTTATCAATGCTTTGATCCCTGCTTTCTGCAGCATATGTGACTCCTAGAACCATCTGGACTTTTGAGGTGCACTGAGAATCAGTGCCAATGCAATTAGAATTGAAAAGTGAGCTGACACACCTCGAGCCAGTATTCCATGTGCATGGGGAATACTGGAGGAGGTCAAAACATGAATTAAGAAGGTGCTGTTAATATGCTGACTGATATGCATTCAGCACATATGCTTCATGCTGTTTTCTATCATCCTTTCATCCCTTTCACATCTTATTCCATATCTCTGTGTAGCTGATCCTATGTGGGCCACTCACTGTAAATAAAGGAGAACTCAACTTGGCTCAGTTGTCTGACAAGAGAAAAAAAATTTTAATAAATATGTTTATTTAAAGTAAAAAAAAATATAGGTGGGAAGTAGCAGTACAGAACTAGAAACAATGGGTCCAAATTTTGGAGAGCAGATCCATCTGTTGTAAAGAAAATTATATACATTATAGTAACATGGCAAAATGGGATGCTTTGGAAAGCAGTAGGTTCCCAATCACTAAAGTTCTTCCAAAAGAGCTAAATTATACTTTCTTTGGGTGTTTTAATTTAATGCTGCATTTAAAAAGCAGACAATTTCCATACATAAATCAAAACATGCAAAAAATAGGACTGTATTTGAAATTATGAATTCTATCTCATACCAGTTGCTCTAAGTATAATTTTAAAGTTCTGCTTGTCATGTATTTGTTCTTCCCTTGAGTGAATCTGAAATATTACGACTCCTTAAGACTATTATTACTAACAAAACCTCCCATTAACCTTACTTTCTTCCTCCCAAATTCTCCCTCCACAATGGGGAAGTGGAAGTTAACCTACACTATGGCCATGTCTAAAAATATTCCTTTTTCCATCTGTTGTCCACACCTTCTGTACGAAAAAGGGTAATGTTTAAAGTATTTTCAGGTCTCCTGGAGGCTCGATTCTTTGTATTCATTAGTTTCAGAATTGTTTTCTCTTTATCTTGCCCTTATACTGGTTTAATTTCTTCTGACTCTGCTTATTTCACTTTGCATCAATCAGTTCATACTACCCAGGATTTGATGAAGTCACCTCTCATCACTTCCTTATAATGAAACAATATTTGTTGAACCAGTTTCCCAATTATCTAAGGCTCACTAAAAGACCTTAGTTATCACTTAACTTTTAATCCCTACATTAGGATAAGGACATGTTTTTATGATGACTCTTACCTCCCCAGTATTTTCACCTTCTTAATGAAGTGCACCCTGTTCTCACCATTAACCTTAGTTTTACATACTTCTACACCAAAAATTTTTACATCTATGATCAAGCTCCTTTGTGTATTTATATACATCTCTCATGTACCCCAATTATGTGATATAAAAAGGTTCACCTTTCCTTTTTATTATGTTTTTTTTTACCTGCCCTTGGTCTTATCACTCTTCAAACCCTTAAACTAGAACTAGTCCACCCCCCTAACCCCAACATCCTCTGAAGACATTAAGGTTCTAAAGGCCTACCAAAAGTTTCTTCCTCCCCCATCCCCATTAAAATGTTAGCACTAAACTGATTCAACCATTCTGGAGAGCAATTTGGAACTATGCCCCAAAGGGCTATGGGACTGTGCATACCCTTTGGCCCAGTAATACCACCACTAGGTCTGTATCCCAAAGAGGTCATAGAATAGGGAAAAGGACCCACATGTACAAAAAATGGGAAATGGCTGAACAAGTTGTGGTATGAATGTAATGGAATACTATTGTGCTATAAGAAATGATGAGCAGGAGGAGTTCAGAGAAACCTGGAAGGACTTGCATGAACTGATGATGAGCAATGAGCAGAACCAGAAAAACATTATACACAGTATCATTAACAACCATGATAGACTAGATTCCTCTCACCAATACAACGGTACGAGAGAGTTCCAAAGGACTCATGATGGAAAAGGCTCTCCAAATTCAGAAGAATGTGGATGCTGATTGAACCATATTTTTTTGTTTGTTTGTTTTTGGTGCTGTTATTTTTCTTTTGAGGTTTTTCCATTCTTGCTCTGATTCTTCTCTCATAACATGACTAATGTAGAAATATTATATATATATATATATATATATATATATATATATATATATATATATATATATATATATATAGTCTATCAGATTACGTGCTGTCTAGGGCAGGGGGAGGGAGAAAAATTTGGAATTGGAAATCTTATATAAACAAATGTTGGAAGCTATCTCTACTTGTAACTGGAAAATAATAAAATACTTTTATTTTTTTTTAAATGATGAGTAAGCAGTTTTCAGAAAAACCTGGACTTAAGTGGACTGATGCTGAGGGAAGTGAGCAGAATCAGAAGAACATTGTACACCAACATTGTGTGATGATCAACTGTGACTTAGCTCTTCTTAGCAATACAATTTTCCAAGAGAATTCCAGACTCATTATGGAAAATGCTCTCTGCATCCAGAAATAAAAGCTCTGTGTAATCTGAATTAGATTGAACCATACTGTTTTCTACTTTTTTAAGTTTTTCCCTTTTGTTCTACTTCTTCTTAAGCATGACTAATGCAGAAATGTTTTATGGGGTTATACATATGCAACCAAATTTGGAACTGAAAATCTCAAAAAACAAAATGTTGAAAAATCTTATATATAACTGGAATTTTAAAGAATGCTTTTATGATTAAAAACAGTAGCACTATCATACAACTCCTTTTAATTATTCCAATAAATTTACCTTTCTAGATTTCACTAAACTCATTTGTTTCTTCTATTCCAAACTTTTTCCTTAGCTCTGGTCTTTCCACCAAAAATTCTTCAAAATCTTCTACTGTATTAAATGTCCACTTTTTCCCATATAGGAACATACCAAGTTTTGCAGGATAGCTCATTCTTGGTTGTAAGTCCAATTCTTTTGCTTTTCTAAATATTGTATTCCAAGATTTCCTCTCATTTAATGTTGAAGCAGACAAGTTTTGTGTGTTCCTAACTGTAACTCCTTGGTACTTGAACTGCTTCATTCTGGATTCTTGTAGTATTTTCTCTTTGACTTGTAGGTTCTGAATTTTGACTATTACATTCCTGGGAGTTTTTATTTGGGGATTTATTAGAAAAGGTGACCTATGAATTCTTTCTATATTTATTCTGCCTTCTTTTCCTATTAAATGTGGGCAGTTCTCACTTATGATTTCTTGAAATATAGCATCCAAGCTTTTTACTAGATCAATGTTTTCAGGGAGCCCAATGATTTTTAAATTATCTCTTCTTGATCAGTTTTCCAAGTCAGTTGTTTTTGATACCAAATACCTTACATTTTCTTCTTCCAGCTTTTCAATCTTTTCATTTTGTTCTAATATTTCTTGCTGTCTTGAGGAGTCATTGATTTCTATTTGGTGTACCCTTGTTTTCAAGGACTCTACTTCTTGGGTAATGTCTACTACTTTGTCTTCTAAGTTATTTATTCTATTTCCAATTCTTTCCTCCAAATTTTTTATTTCATTTTTTTATCTCTTCCTTCATTACTTGTAGGAATTCATGTAGTCCTTGTGGAAAATCCATATTTTCCTTTGATTTTCTGTTTACATTTGTTATGGAGTTGCTTTCTCCTTCAAGAGCATCTCCAGATTTAGTACTGGATGATGTTTTCATCTTTAATGTAGTCATCTCTCCAAGTTTAGTTTCAGAATTGAGATTTTGTGTTAAGGCATGGCTATGTCCCCTCATAGGCTTCAGGGTGGGTTGGCTGCAGGGTCTTGCTCTCAATCCCTTGGATTCTTGCACTGACTTCCACACCCTGGGATTAAGTGTCTGAATCTTTAATGTTTAGAGCTGAATGGTAAAGGGGCAGTTGTCAGGAAAGGAACTCAGACCACCTAGGTCAGGAGTGTCCTGGGGTATGATGGCTGTGGGTGCCTACCGCACGTCAGTCCTCTAGCACTTCCAAGTTCTCCACCCTAAGGTTTTTTTTTTTTTTGTTTTGTTTTGTTTTTACAATGGAAAAAGTCCTCTTCATTTGCTTTTGCAGGCTACAGTCTTGACTGAACTGGGAGATTTCTTTCCTCACCTGAGTTTTCTATTCCCTGGTTGATTTTTCAGTTCTAAAGTAGACGTCACTGACTCATAGTTTCTCACTGGATTTTACTGTAGAAAGGACTTCAGAGATTGTTGAAGTAGGTACTCAGGAGGTAGGTGGTCTGCCTTCAGTCTCAAAATCCAGACAGCCAATCCTAGATGGTAACTTGTTGGAAATGTTGGAAGAAATTCTTGTCCAGAAATGGGTTTTGCTTAGATGAGCTCTTCAAACTATGAGTCTCTTTAACTATTCAAAAGGAGTCATCCTAAAAGTTCCTCTTCTCTCTGGTGTCACAGGAATTCCACTTCCCAAAGTCAGTTCCCTTAGAGTTAGCACCATGATTTTCCTGAGACTAGAGGAAATCGTGTAACTATAGTTAAGACTTGAAAGCGCTGGAATTTACCCTTACATTCCTTTCCTTGGATGAGACGTCCTTAAGTCACCTTTCAAGAAAGGGCTCCCTACACTCCTTCCACTCCTACAGACCAGGAGTCTCCAAAAATTTTTAAAATACTAATTTATTAATATTCTAATAGATGAATTGAGCATTTTCTAACACTAATAAAATTTTGAAAACAGAAAGAATATGTCTCTTTCCCCCATAATAAAATAGATATATGCTATAGAATTCCCACTTCCTCCTTACTCTAAAATATTTCTATCCTTCTATGACATCCCTCACATGTATAAACACATTCTCATACACCATTATAAATCAGCATGTTGATTATATTATATATGTGTGTGTGTGTGTACATACACGCATATATATTTTTAACACTGAAAGTTGTGTAACTCATGTAAGAATACATAGAACTATTCATTTGCTCCTTATGTTAGTTTTGCTTGCTGTTGTTCCCAGAGCTTCTATCTCCTTTCCTCTTGGATTGTTACCACCCCTTCTCTCATCATTACTTTCATTCACCTACTTAGATTAAAAAATTGTCTTCTGAATATCTACAAGTAAGGTGTTATATACTAGTCTGGTTTTTGACCTTCATAATGTAACCAGGTTAATTGTTAGTTAATGAAAGCCATTTATTTTACCTCTATAAGCTACTGAGCAGGCATTTTCCAAGCAATTATTAGTGACATGTTATATGGACCTTGTCTTGCATATTTGCACCCATTCCAAAATAATTTCCAAGAGTGATAATCTACTCTGTATCTTTCTTTGCCAAAAACACAATTAATTAATTAATTAATTAATTAATTAATTAAGATAGTAGTGCCTAGTTAAAGACTAATTCATCAATTAGCAGTGAATCTTGACTTTTCAAGGAAACTTCAATTTTATCCCAGAAAGTGACAAGGTGATAAGCAGGCAGGGAAAGTTGTTTTCTGGAAAGAAAGGATAAGCAAATACATATTGAAAAGTGTAAGTCAAACTCAAATACCTCAATTAGACTTCCTTAGGCATTTTAGACATTTTAAATATTGGTCTACCTCTCAGGTGGAATTTCCTTTTGTGACTTCATTTAGCTATAAGACAGGCTTATGGGTAAGTTAAAGTAAGAAATATAAATAGGTGATGAGGATAAAAGATCCGGGGATTTTCAAGTATTAAACAAGGAAATGTTTTTTGCCATGATTCGGTAGAGTATAAATGTTCATTGATTCCTGACTGAGCCAAACCAAGCAGTCTTATAGATACTGAATACCCAAAATACTTATGATCTCCTTGGCATAGGGAACTCCCGCCACTAAGTATTTTTACTTAAATAATCTCCATGTAGTTGTTTGCAGTAAGTGGTAATTTGATCAAGTTCACACAGCTAGAAAGTATCTGAAAGAAGATTTGAACCCAGGTCTCCCTGAACTCTATCCACTCACCAATACTGAATTTTACTTATATGTCAAGTAATGGAAAACTTCACTGGGAGAAAATATAACATTGCTTCTTTTTACTGACGAGGTAAGATGTTCCTTCTTTGGGGACTACACAGAGCCATGAGACGGTTTTCAATTTTATGTTATTTAAAGCATATTAGAGAGGTTCCCCGAATGGCCCGTTATCTAATCCTGCACTGTTTGTTTTTTAATATACCTTTAATATACTGTATAAAATTCTATCACAAAATCTTTTGGGTTATCAAGATGTTCTCTCTCAAAAGGCAAAGGCGAACAATAAATCAAATTCATTTTCTGATATAAATTAGTGGAAGATAGAGAGCCACTGATCAATAGTATTTGGTTTGGGATCTCTACTCCTTTCTTCATCATTGTGCTATGTAGATGATGTTCATCAGGTTCATCATTACTTATGGTTTCATTTCTATTTTTCTAGCACCCTACACACACATCCATTCATCAGAATTAGGGCAATGAACTCTCATGACAGCTTTGGTCATATATCAATTCTAGTCAACAAATATTTGTCAAGGGTCCACTATGTTCTTGACACTAATACAGAGACAAAAGTTCAAACACAATTCCTTGTCCTCAGGGAGTTTATATTCTAATAATCCAGTAAAATACTCCTTATCTAAATTGTTGCAGCTGAGCTCACTTATGATTCCTGTCCCTAAAGAAGTTTACTCGGATAGTCCATTTGTTAAAATGGACATTTTTATTACATAAGATTTTTTTCTTTTTTATTGTGATGCTGTGGAATAGTCAGCCAACTAGTATTTATCAAGAGCCTACAAAATATGAAGCGCTATGCCAAGCACTATTGCTACAAAGAAAAAGAAAAAAAGCTCCCTGTATTCAAGAAGTTGATGCTGTAATGGAAATATATATGTGTGTGTGTGTGTGTATACATATATATGTGTAGATATGTATATATATACACACATACACATACATATGCATATAAATGTATTTTCAACTAAACTACATACAAACATTACAATGTTTCCCTTCATTTTGGAACAGTCTACAAACATCCTGGATAGAATATGCAGACCACCAGGGTTCTTCTTTTGTAGAATATTCCCATTGTACTATATACTCAGCATAGAATGAGACTCAATTTCTATCATAAAATCTTGCTCTCAAAGTAGTCAGCTTAATAATATTTGTTTTTTTTATCATATACCTCATCAATCATTTTATAATAGAATTTAATAGAAAATAGGATTTGTTACCCAGAGATGCCTTTTCATCCAGTTTTACTGTCTATATAAACTCTTGGTAGATACGCAAAAAGCTTTTGCAATTTCAGAGGGTTATCACTTATATCTAGGTAGGACTGTAGTATTTTCTCTGGATATGACCCAGCTTACTTAAACTTTGGAATGAATACTTTGAAAATTATGTTTATTGCTTCATGCTATTGATTATTGTTTTATTGTCTATTTATTAGAACAAAATTATGTAACAATTTCTCTAAAGTCTGGTGTGTATGTAACATGCAACAACTGCAAAATGATTTTCTATAAATGGGAATTTCAAAACAGTACATATTATAATTTCAAGTGGGAAAATATAACCAAAGAAGGCAAAAACATAATGAAAGAGTGAGAATTTAGAATTTGAGTATGTCACTGTAAATTCTCCTGTCATATTAGTTATCACTTAACCTATTAGGACTTTAGTTTCTTTATCCATAAAATAAGAGAATTAGGCTAGATTCTGGCTCTAATTATCCTATGAACCCTTGAGTAAGTCTTCAGAAACAATAACAAACGAAAATTTCAGAGAGTATGAACTCTAATATGATTTGCCTCCCTAAAAGACTCTCAAGGTTATTTTTATTTTGGGATGATAAAATATTGGTTACCTTTTTTGTTATGTGCCAAGATGTATCAGAGTAGATGTCTTTCATAAATTTCTATGTGGTGTCACTGAATTTTCAAGAAAACACAAAAGATCAATGGTAATAATTTGTGTTCAATCTTCAAGGTAAGAGGTAAGGGAAGAATTGTAGTGTATGAAAATTTCATTTTATAAGAGGTATTAGGCTACTATTTAACACTTATTTCCCTTACATTTATTTTACCTGATTCAATGCCACATGAAAGGAACTCTTACTTTTTTTCACTAATATCTTTATTCAGGATTGAAGAACAGGAAATCCCCTAGGGTCATGTTCTAGTCATTTGGGTGGGGGGGGTATCTAAAATGTGGAACTTTATCCTGCAGACAAGAAACAGCTCTCCATTTTAAAAGCCTGGAGAGTTTTGATTATAACTGGTACTAAATGATTTATTTTGTATGCATGGCAGCGATAGTAACATTGATTAGATTAAGTGGAAACTTGTACCCCAATATGACCCTTTCCCTCCTTTGCTAATTTCTTCTCAGAGTATTAATTTCAAAATTGGGCATTTAGAGCTTTGCTTTAATTAAACAAACCCATTATTGTTTGATTAGATTTGGTGGCATCTGTGCTAACATATTACTTCTACTAAGTCTAAATGGTAACCAAAAGTACAGTATTTCTTCAATTCTACATAATTTAAATTCTCTCTCCCCCCCCCAACTAAATTTGTGGAAGAAAATATTTTCTTTCCATCTGCCAACCCATTTTGTAATGTGTGTTTAATTAAAAAAAAATGAATATGTGGCTTCCAACGCTTAAAAGAAAATGAGGATATGGAGATAGTAAGAAAAATTTTAATGATGCTTATGAAAAAATTATTTACCTTCTTTAACTTATATATTTATCCTATTTGATGGTTAAATTTTATTTATTTATGTCTTGTTTTGCTTCAAATGTTCAAAATTAATTCAGAGTTATCAAATTGAGTGAAGCAATTAGGAAAACCTTGAGGGAAACAGAATTCTGTTAGGTATGTCCCTTATAAAAGATACTCCACAATCTTCCAGCCACTGGAATGAATCAGAAAGTACGGATTGCAGTGATTGATAAAGGATCATGAGTTCAGCAGAACTTCATCTGCCATGAAAACTTAGCACTGCCCCTTGGGTCAGCCTTTTATGATTTCTGCATGGAGAAGGGGGGAAAAAACCTGCATTGATGGAGTCAGATCACCATTTGAGAGTCTGGCTCCATTTAAATTTGGAACCATTTTGTCCCCAATTGACTACCTAAGAGATCCTGAAACACTTGTTGAAAGATGACACTTTCTTATCCTTCAACTGTTCTTTTCCACCTTGGACCAGTTCTTGCTTTGTTAAATCATTTGGTGTCTTTAATTGCAATCTAACTCATTGAATTTAAACTTATATGCTTCCTTTGCCAACCCAAATTGCCCTACTTGCTGTTGACCTTTGACCTTCTTTCCATTGTAACAATTAGAATGATGCCACCTGCTGGAAGCTATTGTAGGAAAGCTCCGCCATGAGAAGAAGGCATCTGAGAGCAAGCCATGTGGTCAGTTCTTTGGCATCAGGAAGTGACGTTTGCTCGTGGGTACTGTCTATCAAAGCTACCAGCCTCCCATTTCTGGGAGGAGGACATAAAGTAGGAAGCTAATGCTGGCAGAGGGCTTCTTTCTCTTTTTGTTCCTGACCTCGCCATGGCAGGTCAGATGATATTGTCTCTTAGAAATAATTAGATTTTTACCTTTCTCTCTGATCCTAATGCTCTTTAATAAATACTTAAACACTTAAATATTCTTGCTAAAGCTTATAATTTATTGGTGACCACTCATTAGATTTCAGATAGTATAGCTAGAATTTTAGCCCCTGTACAACATATTACTCAGAATCAAGGAAAGTTTTATAAATGAGTTGGAAACTGAGTTGGGTTGTAAGTGAAGAGGAAGGCAGAGGAGTAAGAGCACGGTGGCAACTTTTATTAAAGAATATAGATAAAATAATATAGGATGAGATTGTGAAACAGCATTAGTCCAGTTTTTTGTAATGAAGATTACATTCTGGGAATAATGTGACATAGGAATGCAAACATATGTTGGAATCAAGACATGGAGGGCCTTAAATATCAGGCTAAGGAGTTTACATTGTATTCTATAAGAAATAGTAGTCATAGAAGGTTTCAAGTGCCATCAACAAATTTAGGTAAATTAGGAAAAGGGATAAGTAAAGAAGATGAGTTCAAATTTGGATGTGCTATGCTTCAGGTACTTGCAGGGTCCAGGAGAAATAATTTACTTGAAAGAAAAGGCTGTTGAACTTAGCTTTGGGTAAAACTCTGGCAAAAAAGTAATTTTAGTAGAGTGGTAGAGTCAAAAACCAGGCTGCAAGAAGCTAAATACTGAGTGGGTACTCAAGAAATGAAAGTGTGGTCTTTGTTTCTGAAAGTCTGGCAATGAGGAGAAATAAAATTTTTGTTAGTTATAATTTCTATTCCCCAATACTATATTTTACTTTGTTACAAAATATTGCTGATGGCCTAGGACAATCCCAGCATTCAACGTGGTCAAATATGGTCAATCCTGGCTCTTCCTGTGCAGGTCAAATCTATTCATTCTTATGAGATGGTGGACCTGATGTATGCCATTTAAGAAAATGTGTAAATTCATGGATCTGTGGACTCATGAAATATATCATTTGTGAGTATAATTTCAGGTGCCTTCCTCTAACCTCTACAAGTCCCAGTACTGTTGGGAATAAATGTCAGTTTCCCAGACAAATGTGATCTTGAAATCACTGGCATGTTTCCTGGCACAGTTCTGAATCCTTTGTATATTTGCAGCAGGAAGAGTCTGTCAATTTTCATATCTGGAAGCTCTAGGGGAAAAAGAAAAACAAAACCAAAAAACTATGTTTGCATCTATGTAAGGCAGTTTTATTTGGAGCACTAAATGAACAAGACCATTCTTTTGATGAAGGCCTTGATAAATTCATGTGATATGATAGCATGATAGCAATGACAGTGCATAAAAACTCACATGGCCTGATTCATCAATGCCTCTGGGTGGAAAACTAGGTGAATTTATGATGGGTAGTCTCCTATATCATAACATTTAACTGTGAATCAATTTTTCAGTTATAGAGACACCAAGGCCTATGTGTACTTGCTCTACTCAGCTTGAAAAAACATATAAATATGTTGTAGGTTGATTCAGTTGAAGCATGCTGCAATGGGTCTTTTATTCCTTCCAGGTAATGATATATGGATTCTAAATCCAATTTGTTTCAGACTACTTCCTGCTTTTCCTAATAGTTTGTGGAAAATACTGAGTCTTTTCCCCAGTAGTTGAGGCCTTTGGATTTGTTCAACTCTAAACTTCTAGATTTATTTGTTTCTTTAGGTTTTATACCACTCTCAAAATCCTATCAACTCAGTTCCTCAACCTACTCACTTCTTATGAGCTATTCTTCCACCCCACCTCAGTCACACACATTGAAGATCTAACCCTTCCCATCACTGACAAATATACCAGCTCTTTATTCAAGAATTTTGAAATGTCCTTACCTGATGACAATCTTTTGGCTGGTTACCTCTCCCTATTACTTCTCTTACAAAACTCTACTTTTCATCTGTACCATGACCTCCTCAATTCTCTCCAAGGCCATCTATCTCCTCTGCACTAGCCACTCTCTCTTCTTTTCCTTATCTTTATCCCTTGTGAACCAATTCAACTGTACAATTTCCTCTTCTTATGAATCTAGAGCCTTATATTATATTGCCTGTTATGTCTAGTTCAGCTTCAGCCATATATTGTTCCCATAATTCATCACCGTTGTTCTTATGGAAATACTGTTAAATGAAGATTCAGAAAGTCATTCAATATTTCTGACTGTCCAATACATACATTACACAACCTCAAATGAGTCCTCAATTATTGCTAGACAATCCTACTCTACCTCCCTTATCAACTCACTATCCCACTCTCCACAATGGCTCTTCCAAACCTTCTCAAGCCTACCATGGTTCAGGGCTCTTTCCACTCTCTCAACTGAGTATGTTGCCAAATATTTTACAGAAAAAAATGGGCCATTCTTTTTGACCTCCGTAGTATTTTATCCTCCTTATTTCTTATCACTTAAAAGCTTTATATCGCTCACTTCTCCTTCCTCTCTGTCTCACATGATGAAGTGGCCTTACTCCTTAACAAGACTAACACCACTACTTGTTAAAGTAATCCAATCTCCTCAAACATACTGTCTCTTCCATAACCCCCATCCTTTCACTTATTTCCACTCTCTCTTTGTTTACTGACTCATTCATTACTGCCTAAAACATGCCCATATGGGTCTTTCTCCATCCTGCAAAAACTTGATCCTTTAATCCCTGCTATCATCCTATAACTCTTTTGGTCTTTGTAACTAAACTCAAAAAACTGTGTATACTGGCGCATCCACTTTCTCTCTCACTCTTTTCTCAACCTCTTACAATATTGTTGTCAACCTTATCATTCCATTGTTTGGCATTCAAAGCCCTACATAGCAAAGCCTTCCGCTACTATCCTATCTTTTTATAATTTATTCTTCAACGTTATTAGAGATACAATGATCTCCTAATTGCTAAATCCAATAGACTTTTCTCAATGTTTATTCTCCTTGACCTCTGCAGACTTTGATATTGTTGATCACAGACTCCTCTTTGATACTCTCTTCTATAGATTTTTGGAACACCATTCACTTTTGGTTCTCTTTCTACTGATCTCACCACATCTTTTCTGTTCCCTTTGCTTAATCCTCTTCCAAATCATACCTTCTAACCACAAATGTCTCTCTCTCAGGGTTCTTTTGGGTCCTCTACTCTAGTCCCTTTATAATACTTCATTTAGTAATTTCATCAGCTCCCATGTAGTTAACTACCTTCTCTATGCTGATGATTCTCAGATCTACCTATTCTTCCCCAAACTCTCTGCTGACCTTCTATCACGCATCTCTAACTGCCTTTCTGACACAGATATTTAAACTCAATATATCCAAAACAACTTATTATCCTTACATGTAAATTCCCCTTCTCCCACATTCCCTATAACTATATAGGGTAAAACCATCTTTCTAGTCCCTTAGGCTTATAACCAGGAAGTCATACTGGGTTCTTCACTATCTCCCCAGCCTCCCTCCTCATTCCATCAAAAATGTTTCCAAGGATTATATATTTCACCTTTGTAACAGCTCTTGAATATGCACCCTCCCTTTTTTTTTCCCTCTTCTGACACTGCCACCACTCTAGCATAGGCCCTAATCAACTTAAAACTTGACTATAGTAATAGACATCTGGTGGGTCAGCCTGCCTTTTTTCCTGCTCCAATTCATCCTCCATTCAGACACTAAGGTGATTTTCCTGAAGAAACATAGCTCCCCTATTTAATAAATTCTAGTGTATCCTTATTGCCTACAGGTTTAAATGAAAACTGTCTGACTGTTCAAAGCCCTATATAATATATTACCTTCTTCAATTTATCTTCTTATGCCTTACTCTCCACTATATAGTTGAGTTACACTTGAGTTACACTGTTCTCCTGACTGTCTCATGAATAAAACATTCTCTCAGCTCTAGGAACTTCTCTGACTGCCCCCCCCCTCCCATGTCTGAAATGTTCTCCCTCTACTG
The DNA here is from genome assembly GCF_019393635.1 of Dromiciops gliroides. Lineage (NCBI taxonomy): Eukaryota > Metazoa > Chordata > Mammalia > Microbiotheria > Microbiotheriidae > Dromiciops > Dromiciops gliroides. The sequence goes on along the minus strand of NC_057861.1, from coordinate 208,678,887 downwards.
TTCTGCTGATTTGTGTCCCTGATTTCTTTTATGTCCCAATTAAAATCACATCTTTTACTGGAAATCTTCCCTATCCCCTCTTAATTCTGTTGTCTTCCCTCCATTAGTTATTTCTTATTTATCATACACACACACACACACACACACACACATATTTGTTTGCATGTTGTCTCCCCATGAGATTGTAATCTCCTCCAGGTCGAGTACTATCTTTTTTTTTTTTAGTGAGGCAATTGGGGTTAAGTGACTTGCCCAGGGTCACACAGCTAGTAAGTGTTAAGTGTCTGAGGTCGGATTTGAACTCAGGTACTCCTGAATCCAGGGCCGGTGCTCTATCCACTGCGCCACCTAGCTGCCCCCTCTAGTACTATCTTTTGTCTCTTTTTTTCTGTCTCCAGAATTTAGCACAGTGCCTGGAATAGTTGTTGTTGTTGAGTAAGTATTCAGTGCTGTTTGATTCTCCATGACCCCATTGGGATTTTCCTTTGAAAAGACACTTGCGAAGTTTGCCATTTCCTTTTTCAGCTCATTTTACAGGTTAGAAACTTAGGAAAACATGGTTAAGTCACTTGTCCAGGGTCACACAGGATCTGAACTCAGGTCTTCCTGATTCCAGAGACAGCACTCTATTTACTACCACCTATTTGCTACCTGCACATAGTAGGTGTTTAATAAATGTTTTTGATTTATTGCTTAATCTGTTCCACTGATCTCTCCCTCTCCCACCACAGAATTATTTTTGTGATTACTTTGTTGTAGTATAGTTGGAGATTTTGTATTGCTAGGCCTCCTTTACCTTCATTTTCTTTATTATTTCTCTTTTTATTCTTTGCCTTTTATTCCTCCAGAACATTTTTTTAGCTTTATAAAGTAATCATTTGGTAGCCCAAATGGTATGGCACTGAATTAGTAAATTAATTTATGTTGTAATGTCATTTTTTATCATATCACCTCTGTACCAAAGCATTCACTATTTCTCCAATTATTTAGGTCATTCTTTATTTGTGTAAACTGGGTTTTTTTTAGTTATATTCATAACATTTCTATGTATATTGTGATAAAATAATGGAATTTGGCAGACGTCCAGGGGCCCCACCTAATTGATTTAGTATTGTTTGAATTGGGTGAGACCTTACTGTAGTAAGAAAGTGTGGAAAATGATCATAAAAATTAGATTGACTCTTTCTTTTTATATAGAAACTATTATCTACCAACACAGCAGTTATTACAAAATCTTTTGTCTTTGTAGATCCTGCTCATCAGTTGGTTTAACATCAAGGTAAAAGTTAATACCAAATTAACAGAACCAAGATCAGAAGACAATGTGCTCAATCACAGTAACTCCTTTAGGATATGAACATTTTTTTTATCCTCAAAATGATAATAAAGATATTGATTCCAGCTATTATGATTTCCAAGAGTATTTTAACTGGTGTAAAACAATTGCCACAACAAGCAAACTTAAAAAGGCTAAAACTGACATAGTCCAAACTTTAACTTTTTTACATGCTAATTGACATCAAGGCCTTGGGTGAGAGTTTAGCTTTCAAGATAATTTGCAAATGTTAAGGAGAAGAATGACAGAAGATTTGAGTAGCATTGCCTAGATTAATAAGAAATTGCAGTTGTTACTTTAACACATGGTCAAGATAGTGAAGTGAAAACTATATTAAAATCTCATGTCAAAAGAGACCTAGGTTTTAGTCCTACTTTCTTCTAGCTTTGGTATTAGTCTATGGACAATTATCTGACTGCAGAAAGATAGTTGATTCTCTTTGGGGGAGTAGGAGGCAGGGCAATGAGGGTTAAGTGACTTGCCCAGGGTAACAGCACAGCTAGTAAGTATCAAGTGTCTGAGGCCAGATTTGAACTCAGATCCTCCTGAATCCAGGACCTGCACTTTATCCACTGTGCCACCTAGCTGCCTCCAAGATAGTTGATTATTAACAAAACCCATCAATAGAGCTGTGCCCTGTATAAGATATAATCATTTTAAGTTTAGTGGCCATAATATCCCACATCTCCCAAATAATTTCATAGAAAGCACTTATGATATAGTTTTGTGAAGCATTTATATGCTATACCCATGTATTCTTTGATAATTTGATGAACCACATATTAACCATATTTATACTATCCTGCCTTTCCCCATTGACACTACTCAATTTCAAGGTATAATTTAATTAACTTGGAGATTCATGTCAAATTCTTCATAAAGTCTACATTTTCTTCATCCTATGATTTTTGGTAAATAATTTTTATTTTCATGGTTGATTGTTCATATTCATACTGAGAATAACAATATAAGTTGGAAAAGTGTCCTACAAAATTATATTTCTGATCATCTTCATGCAAACCAAATATGTTAAATTTTATTGCATCTTGAAACTCAATCTCTTGGCTGTCCTTGAGGTTAGTTGCAATTTCTTTGTCTTGTTTCATTTATGGTGAAAATTTCAATATGGATATGCTTCTGTTGATCTGGTTAGTGTGCCAATTTATTGGCCCTTAAACAAAGATTGTACATGAAGCATTCTGGCAATTAAAGTTATCCTTGTAAAAAATCTAGGAACTATGCAATTTACTGCCCTCTGTCTCCTTTTTCCAACATAAGGTTTTAGAGCTGCATGTGACCTTTGTTATCATGTCATCTTACCTACCCCTTCCTTTTATAAATGAAGGAAATAACACTTAGAAAGGAGATATGACCTGCCTAAGATACCAGAAGGATTAAATGGTAGACTGATATTTTGAGCTCAGATACACAAGCAGGAATTTTTCTGCTATCACACACTGCCACACCATTATCATCACCAAGGAGGTTAAAAGGAACACAAAGTTCTAAGCACTATCTTATATTTTTGTCCTTGAGTGGGACAGAAATGGGTGGGCACTGAATGGGAATAGCTATGGCCAGAAAATGTAATCACCCTGTGGTAAATCTTCTGAGACTAAGCTTCCTTATCCATTCATAGGAAGCTCCTCAGTCATTAAACACCTAGGCTAATGAAACTTGGGAAAGTAAGTATGTTAACACATCCTCTTTCTCAAGAACCCAGGAGTACTTTTTTCAACATGATGAGGCATTAGAATTGGATTTTTGTGGAAGGATCAAGTACTTATGCCTGGGAACATCAGAGGTCATGATGTATCGTCAAATAATTTTCATTTTATTAACAGTCAAAATACTGGTACATGTATTTGAATCTAAAAGTCACTTCATTTATGATCTGGCCATAGTAGTGGAAGGAACAATTTTGACCATCTCATTTTATTCATGAATCACCTTCTTTCACCCTTTTAAGAGAAGAAGTGAAATTAGTTTGCACATTCTTGGCATAGTCTTTTAACTATGTGACAGACTAAAAATATATGGCAGTGGGTTAAATACTCCTGTAGATTTTTTTTAATAAGTATTGGAGCTAACCCATCTAATTACCTTTCCTTGTTGACATTAAAGCCTTTTATCAATTCCAAAGCTGCATTACATTCTATACCTCTATCTCTTCTATCAATTATATTCCTTTCCAGGTCACCAACCTCTCCTGGATTGTTTTACTGCTAAATTAATTTCATCAAAATGAGGTTTAAATTTCTCTGCAGTACTTGCAAAAGTTATGGCAGTGATTTGTAATCTGCTTCTCATCATCACATATCATGCATTAGTCATTTAAACTAATTCCATATATTCTAGATCAGCCATTCCAGAAGTCAGATTTAGGAATGTTTCACAATTTACTCTATTCCATGTAGAATTCTTCAGTCACAATATGTAGTCAATAAGATGAGTAGGGAGATCAAAAACCATAGTGTAACGGCATTTAATAATAAAGCAGAAGGACAACATAAGGCCTATGTAATAAAAAAAGAATGTACAGTGAAAGGAAGAATGGGATTTTCTCATTACCCTTTATTTTAATTTTTTTTTAATAATAAGCATTTTAATTTAGTTTTGAATTCCAAATTTAATCCCTCCTTCCCACTCCTGCTCCTCATCCCTGAGGTGGTAAGCAATCATATATAGAAAACATTACCACACGAGTCATTTTGTATAAGAAAACTTAAAAAAAAGAAAAGAAATACTGAATGAAAGTAAAAAATAGCATGTTTGAGTCTGTGTTCAATCAATATCAGTTCTTTCTCTGGAGGTGGATAGTATGCTTCATCATTAGTCTTTTGGGATTATCTTGGATCATTCATTCTATTGCTGTGACTAATTAAGTCATCCACAGTTCCTCTTCAAACAAACAAAAAAGCACAAGGTCAGTATGCACAACATTTACCTGGTTCTGCTCATTTCACTATACATCAGTTCATACAAGTCTTTCCAGGCCTTTCTGAAATTATCTTGCTAGTCATTTCTTATAACACAATAATATTCAATCACCATCATATACCACAGCTGGTTTAGCCATTCTCCAATTGATGGGCATTCCTTTTACTTCAAATTCTTAGATACCACAAAAAGAACTGCTATAAATATTTTTGTACAAATTGGTCTTTTTTTCCTTTTTGGGATGCCTTTGATATAAGCCTAGCAGTGCTATTTCTGGATAAAAGGATATGCAGAGTTTGATAGCCCTTTGTGCATAGTTGAATCAGTTTACAACTCCACCAAAAGTGGATTAACATCCCAGTTTTCCCACATCCAAGGATGGGCTTTTTTTTTCAGGAAATATGAGTTATTGTCCCAGTTGTGTGATATTAAGGAATGAATTAAATTCAACAAAGTTATATTAAGTAACTGTATTCCTCTTCACTGGGTAGATAAATGGCACAGTGGATAGAAAACCAGGTGTACAGTTAGGGATTAATTATCTTCTTGAGTTCAAATCTGGCCTCAGTTACTTACTAGCTATGTGACTTTGAGCAAGTCACTTAACCCTCAGTTTCCTCATTTCTAAAATGAGCTGGAGAAGAAAATGGCAAACCACTGCAGTATCTTTTCTAAGAAATATTCAAATGAGAACACAACTGAAGTCAGACACAAATGAAGTCAGATACAACTGAAAATTACCAGACAACATCTTAATTAGTTTCTTAGTATACAAACTAAAAATTAAGCAGGATCAGTGACCTCAAGGAGTCAATTAGATATAAGTATGTATGGACAAAACAAACCCATAAATGACTAAAACTATGGCATGATACTCATAAAGAAGATCAGATAGTATTAAATAAAAATATTTTAATTTATTTTATTTTTAATTTATGGAATAAAATGAGCATTTCCATAACATAGCATAATAAAAAGATGATTACAAATGAAACTGCAAATCTATTATGTATAACTTGTTTTTCCTTTTAAATTTATAATACAATTATCATGTAAATTTCTTTTTTTCTTTTCTTTTTTTCTTCCCTCCAATCATCCTAGAGATGACTAACATTAGGCATGAATAGGTAAATACATTTAAAATTATTCTATATATACTTTTATAAAAATATTGAAAATCACTTAGTTTGGAGCAGCTACATGGCACAGTGGATAAAGCACTGGCCCTGGATTCAGGAGGACCTGAGTTCAAAATACAGCCTCAAACACTTGACAGTTACTAGCTGCATGACCTTGGGCAAGTCACTTAACCCTCATTGCCCTGCCAAAAAAAAAACAAAACACTTATTTTCCATCCCGAGAAATTATTCTTTGTGATTCAAGTAAATAGTAAAATTTCAAACATCATTATTTATCATATATTAACTAAAGGCTTAATGTTAAGGCTTTAAATTAAAAAAAAGAAACAGATTCATCCTACCTAGATAGTTTATTCAAGAAACAACAGATAAGTAGAAAGTGAAGGAAGGAAAAGTTTTAAATAGGTGGTAATTAGAGAAGATTGTCAATTTGATAAAAGAGGAATATATTAAGCAAAGTCATGGAAAATAGAAAAATGTGTGAGAAGAGGGAACAAGCAGTTGTTCAATGTGGTTAGAACCTATAAAATGTGGTCGTGTGAGATCAAGCTAAAGATGTGAGTTTGTTGAATTACATGGAAATGATTTGAAGTAAATTGAATCAAATGTGTACTGAATTATAACTTGGCATGAGATTTTGGATGGATTGGGGGGGGGAATGCTGTTGTTGTTTGTGCTTCATTTTTGTTTAGTTTAGTTTAGTTTAGTTTTGTTTTGTTGTTGTTGTTGTTGTTGTTGTTGTTTTTGCTATTGTCATTCATTCTTGAAGAGGACCATCACATCAGGGTGATATCATGATTTGCAGCAAATTGGATTTAAGTCAGGGAGAGCTGTAAAAGGTCACCAACATCACTTTCTCCTCCACAATCATCTGGATCCAGTGGCAAGATATAGATCAGGATGAACAAAGATGGACCAAAATGTTTAAGGCTATTGAATAAGTGGATTGCCTAAGGTCACACAGCAAGTAAGTGTCTGAGGTAAGAATTGAACTCAGGTCCTCTTGACTCCAGGGCCAATGTTCTATCCACTGTACTACTTAGTTGCCCCTGGGGTTGGGTGGGTACCTTTATTCTGTAGGCAAAGAGAAAGCACTGAAGCTTTTTGATTATAGTAATGATGAGATAATAAAACAGTGTGTTAAGAAGATGAAGTGGACAGCAGCATTCAGGATGCTTGAGATATGGTAGATTTTGAAGTTAGGTGACTTACAATATCTCAGATGAGGATGAAAATACATCAGAAATATGGAAATTCATGTGAAAAATACTACAAGATAAAAGTGAAATGATATGATAACTTACTAAATATAGGTTTGAGGGAGAAGATAGTGGTTTTTTTTTTTCCATTTACTTAGAATTTTATTTTTCCCCAAATTACATGTAAAAACAAATTTTAACATCAATTTTTAAATCTCTGTGTTCCAAGTCCTCTTCCTCTCTCCTTCCCCACCTCTCATTAAGAACTCAAGCAATTCAATAAGTTATACATATGTAGTCATGTAAAACATTTTGACATTAGGTTGTGAAAGAAAACAGACTAAAAAAACTTAGGAAAAGGAACTAACAAAAAAATTATCTTCCAATCTGTATTCAGATACCATCTCTTCTTTCTCTGGAGAACATTTTTCATAAGTCCTAAAGAGATGTCTTTTTTTTTATTATTTCTTTTTTGTGTGGGGCAATGTGACTTGCCCAGGGTCACATAGCTAGTAAGTGTCAAGTGTCTGAGACCGGATTTGAACTCAGGTTCCTCCTGAATCCAGGGTAGGTGCTTTATCCACTGCGCCACCTGGCTAATCCCCTAGAGATGTCTTGGATAATTGCATTCCTGAAAATAACTAAGTCATTCACAGCAGATCATCTTACAGTATTGCTGTTATTTTATATACACTACATTTCATTTTGTATCAGATCATGTAAGTCTTTCCAGGTTTTTCGAATAGAATCCTGTTCATAATTTCTTATAATACAACAGTGTTCTATCATAATCTCATCCCACAATTTGTTCAGCCCTTCCCCAACTGATGGTCATAGCCTCAATTTCAAATTGAACTGTATTTCTTTTTGGATACCAACCTAGTAGTGGTATTACTAGGTCAAAGAATATCCATGGTTTTAAAGACCTTTGGCCCTAGTTCCATATTGCTCTACAGAATGTTTGAATCAGTTTAGAACTTTACCAAGAGTGTTTTAATGTCTAATTTCCCCCATATCTCCACAACATTTGTCATTTTCCTCTGCTATCCTATTATCCAATCCAATAGGTATGAAGTAGTAACCAGAATTGTTTTGATCTGTTGATTTTGATTTTGATATTTGATCTCTAATCAATAGTGAGAGCATTTTTTTCATATGGATATAGGCAGCTTTATTTCATCTGAAATCTTCATGTCTTTTGATGATCTATCAATTGGGAAATGGCTCTTATTTTAACAAATTTAACTCAGTTCTCTCTGTGTTTGAGAACTGAGGCCTGTCAGGCAAACTTGCTACATTTTTTTTTTCACGATTACTATTGATAACTGTATTTCTCTCCATCCTATTCCTTCCCTATGACATTTACTCTATTTTCTATCTTTTTTCACCCTATCCACCCTCAAAAGTGTTTTGCTTCTGACTGCCCCCTTCTCCAATCTGCGTTCTGTGAGAAAATAATGGGGTTTTGGGACTCCCAGAGGCCCCTGCTTGAGGGCCTAACCCAGAGAGCCTTCCCTGAACTTTTAAGACTGTGGCCCAGAGTCAGTCAAGTTGGACTTTGGACTGTAAATACAGACAACAGAAGGTACCTCACTCAAATCCACATCTACCTGAAGCCTTTTTCCCCTTGAAGGGCTCCATAATATGACATCAGCATGCACTGCACTGAAACCACCCTCAAATCCAATAAACCAATAAAGTTGAATGATGCTAGCCAATTAGCTTTGAGCAATGTGTAAGAGCATATTCTGCTCTGGCCCACAGGGAGCATACACAGTCACTTGCTCTCTTGGCCTCAGAATTTAAAAGGAGCAGATGCAGCCCACTATGGTTTCTGAGCCATGTGCTCGCTATATCTTTACGGATATTTAATATGATTTAATAAATGCTTAATGCCCCCAACTGGTTCAGTAGCCTCTATTTTCTTTCTTTATTTTTTGGTAGGGCAATGATGGTTGAGTGACTAGCCCAGGGTCATACAGCTAGTAAGTGTCAAGTGTCTGAGGCCAGATTTGAATTCAAGTATTCCTGAATCCAGGACCAGTTCTTTATCCACTGTGCCACCTAGCTACCCCCTCTAATTTCTAAGTAACAAATATATGGTAAACCCCAGATAATTTTCCCAAAACTTGGGACAGTAATAGGTCAATCCCATTTGATTTTAATCACCACACCTCCCTTTTTTTTACCTCCCCCTCCCTTATCTGCTTCCTCTCCTACTTTCCTGAAGGGTAAAATAGATTACTATACCCAATTGACTGTGTATGTTATTCCCTCTTTGAGCCAATTCTGATGAGAATAAGGCTCAGTAACTCCCCCAGACCTCCCCCATCTTTCCCTCATATATGTTTATCACATATATGTTTATCACATATATGTTTATATGTCATATATGTTTATCACAACTATAAACCTATTACTTAACCACAGAAAGAATTTTGCCTTCAGAAAAGTCTTGCTTAATAACACAAAACTAACAAGTATTCAATATTAGAGGACAGATTTGAACTCATATCTTACTATGCTGGGCCCAGAGCTCTATCTACTGTGTTACCTAACTGTCCATATCTTCCCTTTCTTCATTTTATGAGATTTATATCAGATCAAAGACTATTAATATAAGTACAATAGCTCAGAACCCCTGTTAGGAAAATTCTTAATAGTCAGAAAAGGGTTTGACATTCTGCCTTAAATAAAACTTTTCTTTATCTCAAGCACCCCTTCCTTCTTTATGTTTGAGACAAAAAAAAACAGGAATTTTTAAATAAAAGAATCTACTAAAGTATATAATAATGCTTGTTACTACAAACATGAAGAGGCAAATTGAGTAAAGAGCAGACCCTATATAAAAACTTTTCTCAAACTTTAGTCCAGATATAGATACAATTAAAGGGCTTTGGTCTGAGATTTCTGCTTTAGGTTGCATGTAAAAGCCTCATGGTCCTCTTCCATCCCTCTCTTCTTTTCTATAACATGTTTTTTTTTCTTTTAGTCTCTGAATTTAATTTCTCCTTTCACCTTCTGTACCTGTGATGACTATTCCTTGCAATTCAGCTTAAGTCCTGGGTGCTGTTAAGTTTATTGTTTTCCCACTGTTGCTGATGCTCAGCTCTTTCATTTTCTTTTTCTTCTTCTAAGTCTGTGCCTCCAAAACTGTTTGTGTTCCTCTAAAATATCACATGCATGACTCAAATGTGCCTTCTAGCCCAAAGATTGTGATAGTGCCTAATCTTTCTTAGGATACAGCCAGAATATGGCAAATCCCAGGATACTGGACTATTTTAATTTCACTTCAGAAAGTATAGAGGGGATCTTCCAGATATATTTGTGATGTAAAGATGAAGGTTTTCAATAAAATAAATTTTAAAATATAAAGAAAAAAGACAAAAGAAAGCCCCTTGGATGTTAGGCCATCATGGTATGCTATGTATCACATAATAAGCAATTTGCAAGTAATTATCTCATGTCATCTTCCTAACCACCCTGGGAGTGAGGTGCTATTATTATCTCCATTTTACAGATGGGGAAAGTAAGTCCTACAGCATTTAAGTGACTCATGTAGTATCACACAGGTAATAAGCATCTAAGGAAGAATGGGAACTCAAGTCTTCCTTACTCAAAGTCCAGTGCTTTTTCCACTGTGCCAGGTAGAGTTATTTATCAGTTGATTGGTGGTGATATAAAGGCATAAATAATTTTATAAGGAATGTAAAGCAACAAAAATATATGAGAAATTTTCTAAATCACTAACAATAAAATAATTCTGATATTGTACTCCACACGCTGAAAATTGTCAAAGACGTTGAAAGACAAAAAGTCAATGGTGTAAGAGCTATGAAAAAACAGGAACACTAATACAGTCTTGATGGAGTGGTGAATTGTACAAATATTCAAGAAAACACCCTTGAGTCAATAAGTAAAATGCTTCAAATACATAGATCCAGTAATTCAGCTACTTTATATATTTATTTAGGAAGTAAAACACAAAATGAATGGTCCCCAAATACTCCAAATATTAAAAGCAATCATTTTTGTGTTGGGAAAAATCTGGAGCTAAAAGTATACCCATAAGTTATATGATGGTTAAGTGTGGCATATGTATATAATAAAAACATTATTGTGTTATATGAAATGAACATTAAGAATTTTGAGGAATGTGAGCAGCTAGGTGGCACAGAGGATAAATCACCGACCAGCCCTGGATTTAGGAGGACCTGAGTTCAAACCTAGCCTCAGACAATTGACACTCACTAGCTGTGTGACCCTGGGCAAGTCACTTAACCCTCACTGCCCTGAAAAAAAAAAAGAATTTTGAGGAATCTGGGAAAACTAGGAGCAGCTAGTTGCTTCAGTGTTTAGAGTGCCCAGACTGTAGTCAGAAAGACTTCAGTTACTAAACATTCTCAGACATTTACTAGCTGTGTCTTAGGGCAAGTCACTTCACCTTTGTTGCAGTTTCTTCATCTATAAAAAATGGGAATAATAGTACCTACTTCCTAGGGTTGTTATGAGTATCAAAGGAGATATTTGTAAAGTGCTTCATTCTATAAATGTTAGCTATTATAATTTTTAAAAACCCATGTAAAGTAATTGAGATAAAAGAAGTGTTTTGATAAAAAAAAAATGTCAATTTGACACAGGTGAATAACAATGCACAATTGTATTTCTTCAGAAAAGCATTTGAAACATACATACTGGGGCAGCTAGGTGGAGCAGTGGATAAAGCACCAGCCCTGGATTCAGGAGGACTTGAGTTCAAATATGGCCTCAGACACTTGACACAATTATGGTTTTATTGGTATCTGAAACAGTGGAAAAAATCTAGTTCTGTGATACTGAGGGATCTTTGAAATTGATTTTCTTTACTCAGTTATTAAAACCCCAAAGGTGATTTTAAAACAAAGAAAGCAAACAAAAGAAGTATTACAAAGAAAGAAACGAAGATCTAAATGTAGAGAAAGTCGATATTAAGTTCCTCGAAAAAGTTGGAAAAACCAGCTTTGGTGCCAAAATTTCAAAGAAAGTGTTCTTTCACTATTGATTATTGTTTATAACATTATGTAATTGAAAGATCAGAGTATTGTAAGTGTACTTAAAGACCTGAGTTATAATCTCAGTAATCTGCCCCTTATTACATATGAGATTGGGGGCAAGTAATTTGCTCACTTTAAGTCTTAGAATTCTCATGCATAAAATGAAGTCATAATAATAATAACTTCTATGATTACCTTCCAGCTTTAAATCTATTATCTCTATATACAAAAATAGATATACATATATATGTATGTATGTATATATATATATGCATGTATAGTAATTGGTAAGTCTAATGCATCTTGAGAATTACTAAAGGTTATTTCTTTGTAAGAAATTTGAATATATTCTAGCATATTTGAAATTCTTATGTTTAAGGTTCACTTTGATGTTGGTGTGTATGTGGTTTTTGTGGGGGGGTTTTGCTTCCTTTTGTCTGAACCTGTGATTTCAAAGGCCTGCGGATATTCTGTGGCAGAGGAATAAGTGTAAGGAGGGGTATTTGTATGACTAAGAGCACAGCTTGAGATGGAAATGTAGCCAGGGATACAGTGTACTTCAGTGAAAAACCAGGTCTTAATGAGTGGCACTACATAGGAGGGTGAGAAAAAAGATATGCAGAATGAAGGTAATTTTGTTACTTTGGGGACAGTAATTTCAGAGGACACAGTGAAAATGATAGGTATGTTTGGAGTGTAAAGTAGTTAGGATAGAGTTGAAGAGGATGGAAAAGACAAAAGGAAAGATGGGAGTCTGAGGAAGGTGGAAGGTGATATCTGGAAAGTGATTGAGTATATTTTTTGGGTTAAAAGTTTTTTTTTTCTTTATAAAGTATTTTATTTTATTTTCCAATTACATGTAAAGATTGTTTTAAACATTCAGTTTTGTAAGATTTTGAGTTACAAATTTTCCTCCCTCCCTCCCTCCCTTCCCTCCCCTCTCGCAAAGCCAGCAATCTGATATAGGTTTAATGTATGTGTGAATACACACATATATATATATATATATATATATATATATATATATATATATATATATATATATATATATATATACATCTCAACTATATGAAGAACTGACTAAAATTTAGAAAAATACAAGTCATTCCCCAATTGATAAATGGCCAAAGGATATAACAGTCAGTTTTTAGACAAAGAAATCAAAACTGTCTCTAGTCAAAAGAGAAAATGCTCTAAATCCCTATTGATCAGAGAAATGCAAATTAAAACTACTATGAAGTACCACATCACACCTATCAGAGTACCATCTCCCACATGTTAGAGTTGTTAATATGACAACAAAGGAAAATGTTGGATGTTGGAGGGGATGTGGGAAAATTAGTATACTAATTCACTGTTGGTGGAGTTGTGAACTGATCCAACAATTCTGGAGAGAAATTTTTAACTATGCCCAAAGGGCTACAAAACTGTGCATACCCTTTGATCCAGCAATACCACTGCTAGATTTAAATTTCAAAGACATGAAAAAAGAGAGAAAAAAGACTCTATTAGTACAAAAATATTTATGTCAGCTCTTTTTGTTGTGGCTAATAATTGGAAATCAAAAAGATGACCATCAATTGGGGGATGGATAAACAAGCTGTGGTATAGGATTGTAATGGAATGTCATTGTGTTATAAGAAATGACAAATAGAATTGTTTTAGAAAAACCTGGAAAGACTTATAAGAACTAATATATAGTGACATGGACAGAATCTGGAGAACATGGTACTGAGTAATTGCAATATTGTTTCAGGAAAAACTGTGCATCATTTAGCTATTCTAAGAAATGCAATGATTCAAGGGAATCCCAAAGGACTAATTATGAATATACTATCAGTCTCCAGAAAAAGAACTGATATTTATTGAACATGGACTGAAGCATGCCATTTTTCACTTTTATTTTTCTTCTTTTGTGTCTTCTTATATGAAAATGTTTTATATAATTGCAAATGTGAAACATATATCTGATTACTTTTCACCTCAGGAAGGCCTTAGAGGAGGGAGGGAGGAAGGGATAAAATTTCGAACCCAAAACTTTAAATAAAAATGTTTATAAAAAATTAAAATTAAAAAAAAAAATACTAGGTGGCTCCACTATTAGAATAGCCCAGGAAATGGAAAAGATCTTACTATACTATGGAAGTAGAAGACCATTTAATCTATACCAAATTTCAGAATGCAAAGACAGAATTTTATCCTTTGCAGATGAATTCTAAAGCTGTCATTTAAAAACATTACAAATGGTTTCAAACATCTTGATACAATATTTAAAAGTTTAATACTAGTTTCAATTTAATGCTAAAAAATACATTGTGCATTGAGATTTTTATTTTTCTTTTCCCCATTTATTTAGAATTTTATTTTTCCCATATTATATGTAAAACAATTTTAGCATCGATTTTTATAACTTTCTGTTCCAAATTCAATTCCTCTGTCCCTCTCCACCCTCACCCCTTTAGGAATTCAAACAATTCAGTATATTAACCATGTGTAGTCATGCAAAACACTTCCACATTAGTCAGGTTTTAAAAGAAAACAAGACAAAAAAACCTTAAGAAAAAGGTACTAAAAAAAATGATACTTCAATCTGCATTTAGACACCATCTGTTCTTTCTCTGGAGATAGACTGTATTTTTCATAAGTCCTGCAGAATTGTCTTGGATCATTGTATTCCTGAAAATAACTGTCATTCATAGCACATCATCTTACAATATTGCTGTTATTTTGCATACTCTACATTTCACTTTGCATCAGATCATGTAAGTCTTTCCAGGTTTTTCTGACAGCATCGTGTTCAACATTTCTTTTAGCAAAACAGTGTTTCATCATAATCTCATCCCACAATTTGTTCAGCCATTCTCCAATCGATAATCATCTCCTTAATTTTTAATTAAAAAAAAAAAGAATACCTTAAAGTCCTCTCTTTCATTGCATTCCCATATTTCCCCTTGAAGGATTATAATTAGTTTTGTGGGTAGGTGATTCTTGGTTGTCATCCCAGTTCCTTTACCTTCTGGAAAAATCATCATTTCTTTCTGTTTGCTCATTTTTCTAGCCTACCTCTTGACTTTGAACTCTTTGTTAAAGTGGGGCACTGCTGGAAGCCAAGATAGTGGAAGAAAGACATTAAACACACAGAGCTCCTGATATAATTACCCCCAAAACAGCAATAAAAGAATCCCTGGAGCAGAAAAACCCACAAAAATACAGGCTGAGATTATTTTCCAGCCATATTCATATTAAAGGGGGCTGTGCTGGGCTGCTAGTAAAGTCCAACCCCACGATCACACTAACAGAGATACAAGGTAAGCCACACCAGAGGAACTTACAGCCAAGCCTCTGAATCAGCTGCAGCACCAGCATCTTCTGGAACTGAGCTTATGGTCAGGTGAGAGGGCTGAAGTGATGGCCAGGGGGAAGGTTCAGGTGTGTCAGCAGGACCTAGGGAGAAATTCAGTTGTCCTACCCCAGCAGGGAACCAGGAAGAAATCCTGAGTGGTGGGAGGCCCAGGTAGGGGAGGGGCGCAGGATCTTCGAAGCTAAGAACCACAGCACAGAAAGCTTTGCTGCTTGGTTAATTAGTAAATTGACTTGAGGTTATCATTGGACCAGCAAACAGGCCAGGTAAGAGAAAAACCTGCCGTACCTCAAACCAAAACACCTGGAACCCTCTGAAGCTTGGGACACTGTAGCCCCAGTGGGGAGTTAAAAGTCAAGTAAAAGACAGCAAGATGAGCAAGCAAAGAAAGTTGAGAATTATAGAAAGTTTTTTCAGTGACAAGGAAGATCAACCTCAGAAGAGGATAACAACCTCAGGGCCCCTACATACAAAGCTTCCAAGAAAAATATGAATTGGTCTCAGACCATGGAAGCACTCAAAAGGGACTTTGATGAGAAAAAAATTCAACAGCTTGAAAAGCAAAATGGAAAATGAGATTAAAAAGCTGTCTGAAGAAAATCATTGCCTAAGAATTAGGATTGAACAAATGGAAGCTAATGATTTTAAGAGAAACCAAGACACAGTAAAGCAAATCCAAATGAATAAAAAATAGAGGGCAATGTGAAATATCTCCTTGGAAAAACAGCTGACCTGGAAAATAGATCTAGAAGAGATAATTTGAAAATCATTAGACTACCTGACAACCATGACCATGTAAGGGGCTAAAATTCTAGCTATACTATCTAAAATCATATGAATATTTGCCAATAAATTATAAGCTTTAGCAAGAGTTTAGACTTTTAAGCATTTATTAAGAATAGGAATTTGGTGAAGAGAGAGAGAAAGGCCTAGATTCATCTTTCTATCAAAGGGAGAGTGCATTTTAGTGGAGATATTTCATATTTGGACCAGCTCCACTCTCCACGAGAGTCCTCACAAAAGAGAGCGAGAGAGCCAGCCTCACTCTTTCTTCCTCCCACAAGCAAATGTCACTTCCTGATGCCAAAGAAAAGCCACATGCCTTGACATAAAGGGTGATACCATAAATAAATTAGGAGAGGAAGGAATAGTTTTCCTCTCATATCTATGGAGAGGAAACCAATTTATGTCAAAAAAAGAGATAAAGAATATTATGAAATGCAAGATGGAAGACTTTGATTACATTAAATTAAAAAGCTTTTGTACAAACAGAAGCAATGCAGCCAAAATTAGAAGGGAGACAGAAAACTGGAAAATAATTTTTACAGCAAGCATTTCTGATAAAGGCCTCCTTTCTAAAATATATAGGGAATGAAATCAAATTTCTAAAAATCCAAGTCATTCCCCAATTGAGAAATCAACAAAGGATATGAACAAGCAATTTTCTGATGAAGAAGTCAAAGCTATCTATTTTCATATGAAAAATGCTCTATATCACAATTGATCAGTGAAATGCAAATTAAAACAACTCTGAGGTACCACATCACCCCTATCAGATCAGCTAATATGACAAAAAAGGAAAATAATAAATGTTGGAGAAGATATGGAAAAATTGGAACACTAATGCATTGTTGGTGGAGTTATAAACTGATACAACCATTCTGGGGAACAATTTGGAATTATGCCCAAAGGGCTATACAGCTGTGCATACCCTTTGACCTAGTGATACCACTGCTAGGTCTGTTTTCCAAAGAGACCATAGAAAAGGGAAAAGGACCCACATGTGCAAAAATATTTATAGCAGCTCTCTTTGTGGTGGCAAACAATTGGAAATTGAGGGAATGCCCATCAATAGGGGAATGACTAAACAAATTGTGGCATATGAATGTAATGGAATACTTTTGTGCTGTAAGAAATGATGAGCAGGAGGAATTCAGAGAAACCTGGAGGGACTTATATGAACTGATGCAGACTGAGAGGAGCAGAACCAGGAGAACATTGTACATGGTGACGGCAACATTGTATGATGAACAATGGGGATAGACTTGTCTCTTCTCAGCAGTGCAATGATCCAAAACAGTTTCAAAGAACTCATGATAGAAAATGTTCTTGACATCCAGAAAAAAGAACTGTGAATTATGGATTCATATTGAACCATACTGTTTCTACTTTTGGACTGTTTTTTTCCTTCTTTTTTGAGGCTTTTCCCTTGTGCTGTGATTCTTATTTCACAAGATGACTAATGTAGAAATATGTTTAATGTGATTGCACATATACAACCTATATCAGACTGCTTTCTGTCTTCAGGAGAAGGGAGGGAATGGAGGGTGGGAGAAAAAAATATTTGGAAATAAAATTCCTGTAAAAAAAATGTTGAAAACTATCCTTATATGTAACTGGAAAATAATAAAATATATTTAAAAAATTATAAGCAGGATGATTTCAGGAAGGCCTGGAAAGACTTGTATGAACTGATGTATAATGAAGTAAGCAGAACCAGAAGAAAGTTGTGCACAGTGACAGCAATTTTATTTTATGAAGAACTTCAAATGACTTAACTATTCTCCACAATACAATGATCCAAGTCCATCACAAAGGCCTAATGATCAAGCATACTATCCACCTCCAAAATTACTGATATAGATTGAACACATACTGAAGCAGGTTTCTTTATTTTTTCTTTTATTTACGTTTTCTTATACAAATAACTATTGCACATGTATAACCTGTATCTGATTGCTTACAACCTCAGGGAGGGGGAAAGGGAGGGATGGAAAGAGGGATAAAAACTTGGAACTCAAAACCTTAAATTAAAATGTTCACTTTTTTAAAAGAATGTTTGAATGTCCTTTATTTCATTGAATATCCAAGTTTCCCCTGAAGGATTATACTATTTTGCTTAGTAGGTGTTTCTGAGATGTAGTCCCCACTCCTTTGTCCACCAGGGTATCTTATTCCAAGTCCTCTAATCCTTTAATATATAAGGTGCTAAACCTTATGTTATGGCTTCACCATACTTGAAGTGTTTCTTTCTGGCTGCTTGCAATATTTCTTCCTTGACCTGAGAGCTGTGGAATTTGGCTATAATAATCCTTGGAGTTTTCGTTTTGATATTTCTTTCAGGAAGTGATTAGTTCAATTTCTATTTTACCCTCTGGTTCTAGGATAGCAGGGTAGTTTTCCTTGATAATTCCTTGAAAGATGATGCCTAAACTCTTTTTTTTTAAATCATAGCTTTCAAGTAGTCCAATTTTTTTTTTTGTTGTTACATTATCTCTCTTGGTTCTATTTTCCAGGTCAGTTGGTTTTCCAAGAAAAAAAAATTCATATTGTCTTCTATTTTTTCATTCTTTTGGTTTTCTTTTATTATTTCTTTATTTCTCTTAAAGTTGTTAGCTTTCATGAGCTCAATTCCAATTTTTAAGGAAAAAATTATCTTCGGTGAGCTTTTGTACCACCTTTTTCCAATTGGCCAATTCTACTTTTTAAGTAGTTTTTTTTTTAATTCAGTGAATGTTTGTTCCTTTCCCCCCCATTTGTCCATTTCTTCTTTTCAAGGTATTCTGCCTATTGCCTTTTTCTACCTCTTTAATCATTTGATCTCTGTTTTTTAAGGTATTGTTGTCTTCAGTATTTTTTGTTGTCTCATTTACCAAGCTGTTGAATCATTTTCCATGATTTTCTTGAATAACTTTTAATTCTCTTAACTTTTCCTTTACCTCTCTTACTTGATTTTCAAAGTCCTTTTTGAGCTCTTTCATGGCCTAAGATCAGTTTTTTTTGTTTTTTTTCTTGGACGCTTTGGGTATATGAGCTTTGACTTTGTTACTTTCTTCTAAGGGTGTGGTTCGATCTTCCCTGTCACTATAGTAACTTTCTATGGTCAGAATTGCATGTTATTTGCTCATTTCCCCAGTCCATTTCTTGACTTTTAACTTTTTTGCTAAAGTGGGGCTCTGCTTCCTGGGTGGAAGTTATACTGCTCCACCCTTCAGGGATTTTGTGCAGCTGTTTTCAGAAATACTCCTAGGGACCTATAGGTTTTCAGTTCTTCCAAGTTGGTATGATCAGGCCTGTGCTCTGGTTTGTGAGAGACCACAAGCACACTTTTGTGACCTGGAACTCTAATGAGGGTCATGTTCCACATAGAATGGCCAAAAGGTCTGGTGAGCTAGTACTCCTTCTTGCTCTGGGGTTGACACCAAGGACTGTGACTGGGATTAGAGTATCAAACAAAGTAACAGAGTTCAACCTCAGTGTTAGCAAAGCTATCCCTGTAATCTTCTTCTGCCCAGTTGTTTTATCAACTTATTATCTGTTCTAGAAGCAGCTGCTACCTCTGCTAATTCAGTGGCTCCCAAGGCCTGCTCCTGTTCCTGGGGCCCAGGATCTGCACTGGTACAGCCTAGGCTACAATGTGCTCCACTATCACTCTGCTGGGAGAGCGCTCTCCTGAGATCCTTCTAAGTTGTGTTTGGCTAGAAAAATATTTCACTCCCTATTTCTGTGGGTACTGCTACTTCAGGTAGCATACTTTATGGTATTATTTAAAGGTATTTGTTTGGGTTATGGGGGAGAGCTCATGCAAACTACTGACTTTTTTACACTATCTTGCCTCTGTCTCTACTTAATCTCTATTTTTATCAGTATCCTTAGCTGTAAAATGGGGAGAATAATATCACCTATATCCTAGAGTTGTTGTGAAATCTAATGAGATAATATCAGTAAACTGTTTAGGATAATTCCTGGTACTTTGTAGGGTCTTAAAAATTCTTCCTTCCTTCCTTCCTTCCTTCCTTCCTTCCTTCCTTCCTTCCTTCCTTCCTTCCTTCCTTCCTTCCTTCCTTCCTTCCTTCCTTCCTTCCTTCCTTTCTTTCTTTCTTTCTTTCTTTCTTTCTTTCTTTCTTTCTTTCTTTCTTTCTTTCTTTCTTTCTTTTCTTCCATCCCTCTGTCTGTCCATCCTTCCTTCCATCCCATTTTCCCTCCCTCCTTTCCCAATTTTTCTTCCTTCCCATATACAATTATGGTAATAAATAGTTTAGATCACTTGATAAAAACATGTCATCACTTTCTCTGGCAATAATTTAGGTATAGGATTTGGTTTAAAATATATAGGTTATAGGGGTATCTAGGTGGCACAGTGGATAGATCACCGGCCTTGGATTCAGGAGGACCTGGGTGCAAATCCGGCCTCAGACCCTTGACACTTACTAGCTATGTGACCCTGGGTAAGTCACTTAAACCCAATTGCCTCACCCCCCCCAAAAAAAATATATATATATATGTAGGTTATTATGTAGGTTGTTTCCATGACCACTATATATGGTTTTAGAAATTATATTTTTATAGCTATCATGTTTTTCTCAATTAGAGATACACTAGAACATTTGTATCTCAATATTCCATTCAATAAAATCAATCTTTCCATGTGTCTTATTGGTCAAAGAGTACTGAGATTCATTAGGAACTTAAAAAATGATAACATGGATACTATGAATGTCTGTAAAATTCATAAATTTATAAATTCAGCATTTTAGGACTCTATTATCTTGATTCATAAAATAATATAAAGATGAATTAAGTTGAAAGTTTTGTTGCATATTTAAGGTTTTAGAATTTGTTCAACTATTGTGCTTATCTCTTTCTTTCAGTAGAGTTTTTCTTTTCTTTTTTTTTTCAGGGCAATGAGGGTTAAGTGACTTATCCAAGGTTACACAGCTAGTAAGTGTCAATTATCTGAGGTCAGATTTTAACTCAGGTCCTCCTGAATCCAGGGCCTATACTTTATTCACAGTTTTAATTTTCTTAAAACAGCTATTACCTGCATGTTATTTTAGGAATCATGCTTCAGAAACAATTTGAGTATAATAATTATCTCTCTCCTACCAAAAAAAGAGAACATTTTCAAATATGAATAAATTTTGATTATCACCTTTATTTTTTTGTCAAAAAATATCACTCAGGTATTTGTTCTCTCAACAGAGTTTTTTTGGTGGGTAATAAAGTTGCTTTATATAAATTAGAAATTTTTGTGATGCTGACTCTGCTTATAAAATTAATCAGGTACATATTGACAATAAAATGTTTCATGGACCAGCTGCATATTAGATGCCAAATGCTGTTTATTTTTTTAAGTAATAAGAAGTTAGACCTAAAAAGAATGAAGGTAGAACTTTGAATGCACTGTGGCGTATCACCCACTTTCATATCTATGTCAGCAGATCATGAATTTAAATGTTTTGATATATACTAGTTTAAGTTGTAAAATATATTGAAATATTTGAGGATTTCTCAGAAATTTTGTTCCTGATTCTTATACAAAACCATGCAATAATAAATGAGAATGTATTTAAATTAAACCTAATCTTTTTGCCAGTTTTCAATACCAAGCTTAGCTTCAGGGTAGCCCTGAATTAATTGATCAGAGTTCTAGAGTTGCTTCTCATTTTGCCTGGTTGTCCAGTTTGGGAATGAAGTAAATTACTCTTATTAGTAAACATGAATGTGGGTGAGCTTGAAATATTATAAAGGTCTTTATTCATGAAGCACAGGAATGCCTTTGGAAGCCTACCCTCTGTATTGCATATAGAAGGACATGGTTAAGTCTATAAACCACAACATAACAAGTTTAATCAAAGATAAGTTGCATGGTTTTTTTTTTCCAAATATAGTCTAGATTTTTTTAATTAAAAAATTCTAATATAGCAGACTATTTTTGCCACTTTTTTAATCAGAAATTAATTAATTAAAATTTAAATGATCATATAACTAATAAATATCTGTATTGTGAGAATCAGGGTGTGACCCCTTGCTGAGAAAGACATGGTGAGAACCGGGGTGACTCACCCCTGAAAAGAAAGCATGTGACTAGTGCCCGGAAGCTGCCTGGTGTTAGGAAGCTACCTCTATTCATAGACTGCCTATAAGTCATGTCAATCAATAGACCAGCCAATTAACTTGGAGCTGTGTGTGGGGACTGCCCTGCTTCCTGTTCCACAGAAGGCTTCTGGAAGAAGCCACTGAGGATCGCTGTCTTTCATTCAGGAACAAGTGTGTGGTGGCAGAAGCAGGCAGGATAGACAGATCTCCTAACTTTCAGGACTTCATGCGTTCTCTCTTTGGAAGCATGGATAGCTAGGTGAAGGCAGTTTCTCTCTCTCTGCTAACCCCTAAGATACTTTAATAAATGCTTAAAAGCCTAACTGTTGCTGAATTTATCAGTAAAACTTAACTATTTCTCCCCCCTACATTGGAGGGCAGGTAAGGCCAGCACATATTAGACTTTTTTGTTGTTTTTGCAGGGCAATGAAGGTTAAGTGACTTGCCCAGAGTCACACAGCTAGTTAAGTGTCAAGTTTCTGAGGCTGGATTTGAACTTGGGTCCTCCTGAATCCAAAGCCAGTGCTCTATCCACTGTACCAACTAGCTGCCTCCTACACATTAGATTTTAAACATCACAGTATAACAGGCATGCAAACATTTATCCAAGCATTTTCTTATCGATAAAAGTACTTAAATTATTTTAATTTAGTTTAGTGGAGGAAATAATTTAGCCTGAAGAACAACAAAAATTAAAATTAGGCAATGACAATTATATTTGGCATCAAAGTCTATTAAGTAGGCAGATTTTTTTCTTGTCTCTATTTCACAATATTAGTATATTTCACGACCTCAAATGAGTGGAATAAGAGACAGGACTTCATTAAGTCCACAATATCAAGGGTTTCTGGTTAATATTTGTAAGGACTTTGCCTTATCAGGTCTGGTTTTAGTAATGTTTGTTTATATAAATTTGTTTCATAAACCTAGTGAGAAAAAAAAATTTAAGCCTAATTAATATTTCCTTTCTAGTGAAATGCAATGCCACCTTCCTTCTTAATTTAATATGGTTTTTAAAAGTCTCATATTTTACCTGCTCTATGTGACTTATCTCCTTCATTCCAGAAAGACATTCATCAACAATTGTATGCTGGAAATTACCACTTATATGTTCTGTCATTACCTCAAATTTAATATATCTTCTTTTCCTCTCTAGCCTATCCTTCACACAAATGGTGATCTAATCTGACTAATTATCTATTCTGATCACACCACAACTATATTCAAAGTCCTTTAATGACTTCCCATTTCTTATCAATTAAAGTAAAAACTTACCTTATCATTCAAGACTCTCCCCAATAAAGCTCAACCCTACTTCTCATATTTAGCTCACTTTTTCCTAGCTTCTACAAAAGACCTATTGATTGGATAAATCATTGTTTATCTCTGTAACTTTACATTTACACAATTATCATTCTTTTCTAGACACATTAATTCATAACTAGATTATTTTGATAGACTCCTATTTGTCCAGTTGCTAAGTAGATACCTCCAATATATACCTACCAGCTTAATCCTATTAAAACTATTTTAATATGTCACTCTGCTGCTAAAAAACAAAGCAAAACAAAAAATACAACAACAATGAAAAACATCATTCAATGAGTCTATTATATATGTGAGGAAATATTGTAGTTCATTGTTAGGTTTTACTCTCTGTGTTTAAAATCATCTTCAGTGATTTAGAATAGAGAATGATATAGGGGGAAAGAGCTCTAGATTAGAAGTTATAGGATTTACAACCATTCTGGAGAGAAATTTGGAACTATGCCCAAAGGGCTATGGGACTGTTCATACCCTTTGATCTAGTGGTACCACTGCTAGGTCTGTTTTCCAAAGAGACCATAGAAAAGGGAAAAGGACCCACATGTGCAAAAATATTTATAGCAGCTCTCTTTGTGGTGGCAAACAATTGGAAATTGAGGGAATGCCCATCAATAGGGGAATGGCTAAACAAGTTGTGGCATATGAATGTAATGGAATACTATTGTGCTGTAAGAAATGATGAGCAGGAGGAGTTCAGAGAAACCTGGAAGGATTTACATGAACTGATGCAGACTGAGAGGAGCAGAACCAGGAGAACATTGTACATTGGTGACAGCAACATTGTGTGATGAACAATGGGGATAGGCTTGGCTCTTCTTAGCAGTCCAATGATCTAAAACAATTTCAAAGAACTCATGATAGGAAAGGTTCTCAACATCTAAAAAAAAGAACTGTGGATTATGAATGCAGATTAAACCAAACTGATTCTACTTTTGGACCATTTTATTTCCTTCTTTTTTGAGGTTTTCCCCTTGTGCTCTGATTCTTCTTTCACAATATGACTATTGCAGAAATATGTTTAATGTGATTGTACATATATAAACTATAGCAAATTACTTTCCATCTTGGGGAGGAGGGAGGGAAGGAAGGGTGGAAGAACTAAAAATCCTATGAAAACAAATGTTGAAAACTATCCTTACATGTAACTGGAAAATAATGAAATACTTTTATTTACAGTAAAAAAAAAGTTATAGGATTTAGATTTTAGTCACATTTCTACTACCTGTGTGACCATATGTAAGTAACTTTACTGGATCTTAGTTTCTTTTCCCATTAAATCAGGGGGCTGAACAATATGATCACAAAGGTCCCTTCTATCTCTCAAATTGTACTTCTATAAATTTATACATGAAGAATTTGCTTGTGGGACCCAAATATATGGCCCAAGAATTTCACCCAAGAATGAGATATTTAATAAAATTTTACATTCTTAAAATAATGATTTTACCATTTGTAAATTTTAATAAATTGAACCAATTCCCAGAAAAAGCCATTGCTGCATTTATTGTAGAGCTCCAACATTTGACTTATTGCAAGTTGTAAAGATTTGTAGAGATTTCTTCAAGGAAATTTGCAATTGATTTTATGTGGAACTCAAATGAATCTCATAAACAGAACCTCTTCAGTGAAGTATTGTATCAATATCAAACACTAAGTATCCATTTCAAGTCCTAAACCCAAGTTGTAAGTAGAAAAATCAGATTACTACAGAGATAGAAAATGGATCAGTGATTTCATTATATTGAAATTTGAAATGAAATTTCCTCTATCAGTGTAGGTCAAGAAATTTTGTCCAAATTATATCCTTAAAGATTTGCCTAGAACAGTGGTGTTAATGAAAATTTATAAGTATCCCTGGATCAAAAATTTACTTCAAAAACTTTGTTAATATTTTGTATGTTCTATCATATTTTATTTGTTTTGGAAACTATTTCCCAATCCCAATTATATTTAAGTCTGATTCATCACATTCAGATTTGATACCTCTCATCTACTACTCTGAGAGATTAAATGACTTGCCCAGGTTAACACAAACAAAATATGCCTCAAGTGGGACTAGAACCCATGTTTTTTTCTGGCATCAAAACCAGCTTTCAGTCCATTCTTTTGCTTCTTCCATATTTTATAAATGAATCTATATATGAATCTTGCTTCACTAAGAGCAAACCAAATGAAACATTAGAAATCATATTAGTGTGCTTAAATAATAGTTTATATTAACATAGTATATGTATAAAGATACTATGTTAACATATGTAGTATATATGTATTATATTAATATACATAGTATATATTTATACTATGTTAACATAAACTATTATTTAAGCACACTAATATGATTTCTAATGTTTCATTTGGTTTGCTCTTAGTGAAGGTAGATTCATTTATATATTCATAGATCCCATCGGCAACCAAACTATTCTCCAGGTAAAGAAACCAAAGTTAACAACTGACATCTAAATACTAATATTAACAATAATAACTATAAACAGGAAACATTTAAGTTTAGAGTGTACTTTACACATTATTTATTTTTAATTCTCCCTCAAACTCTAAGAGTTCGATACTTCATATAAATCACAAGACAAATTGAAGTCAACCCCCTTTGTGGTTTTACCTCCAAGCCAACAAAATGGAGAATATTATAAAAATATAGGAATATATAATCTGTATTCGGGAGGCATTGTGGAATGATGAGGACATTCACATTCTGTTAGTAGAATTTTAAATTGGTCCACCTGTTCTGGAAAACTTGTAATTATGCAAGTAGAGGGAAGTAAAAATTCCTTTCTGTGATCTAAAAACTGCATAACAAAGCCTGTAACCCAGAACTAAGATGAGAATTTATAACAAATGGGAAGAAACAGTAGTAATAGTGAAAAAAGATGGCATACAGCTAAGAGATTTTAGCCTCAAATTAGTTAAATGAGCCATAAATTAGAGGAAAGTAGGCTAAGTAAATTGAAAAATGGACAACAGAAGCCACATTAATATTGACTATAATCATTTCATTGAGAATTAAAAACAATATAAATTAATTACTATAACAAGATCAAGAGGCCAGAAAGCACCCAAATAAGCTAGTATTTTACTTACTTGAGAGAGGTGGCTGACAAATGAAACACTGGATTAGACTATTAATTCCCCTACAAAATTTTGCATAGAAGGATTTTGGATGATTATGAACAATATTGTCTCATAATGCAGAGTGAAGTAGAAAAAGTCTAAAAACAATCCAAAGAAAGGGGCAAGATATCCAACATAAACAGTAGATTTTGTGCAACAGGATATAATTCTTGTACAGATGATAAAGATGAACAATGATTTAGGCTCAGAATCAAATTGGAGGGGTAAAGTAGGAGGAACAAATCACTTTTTTTCCCTGACCCTGAAGTTCCTATAAGAGCAAAGGCCCATTTTTTTCAATACAAATATTTTACCAGAGGTGTGGTAAGGCAATTAATACCAGCAATAACACTGCTAATAAAGAACTAATGATAAGCATCACCAAAGGGCAATGGAAATACATGTGGTTATTATGAGAAAGCAACATCATATAAGCAATGAAGAATTCTAAAAACAAAAAAGAATAGGAATAAAGACTGTCATCAGAATATTTTCTGACAGAAAAAGAATATGAGCTGGTCATTTGGTGAAAGTTATGATAGTTGGATAACAAGAGTTCTCCACTGATACCTTTCATTCTTAGGAGAAACCGAGTATGGCCTCCAGAATGCTGGGTAGACCCCATATAATGAACCTCTAGAAGGACACAGATGAAAGTCACACAGCCTGGGTAGACATAAATGAATTGCAAGCTGAAGCATCATGCAGAATGCCCAAATATATGAGATCACAGATCCATTTCAGTATTTGTATTAGATCTCTATGTGTGACAATCATAAGCTGTATATTGTTTAATAATATTTTATAACCTGATTAATTTTAATTTCCAAGTTTTCATTTGATATTGCATTTTAAGTGATAAGACTCCAATATCAAATCACTTAGGCTGCCATCCTAATGCTCATAGAAATATATAGGCAAAACAGATAGTAGTTGGTACTGTACTTATAGCTTATCCTGCTATAGGAATTTTTAATTATTTTCTTCTGTTGTCTTAGTTTACCTTAGATCCTCTCGCCAGTTTGTGGTTCCAATAAAGAAATTCCCCCACCTGAGCCTCACCCAAGCCTGGTATTGATAAGATACTATGAGAACTTTTCTAACATATCTGGGTCTGATTAGGAATGTTCCCACCTACATCTGGCAATGATTAATTATCTGTTCTCCACCAAACCCATTTCTTAAGTTATATAATCTTCCCATCTGAACCAGATTTTTTAGTATGTTCCTTTCCCAACACATCTCTTTTACCTCAGGCTGGGGTGAGTTTCTTACATTTTGGGACAAATTTCTGTTTATATTGCAAAATAATTTATACTACCATACTTATTAATGTAAAGAATTAATTGTTATTTGAGGTTTTTATGCCTCAACGGGCACTGGCCTGGGGTTCTGCAAACCGCATGGTGCTCCACCCACTGATTGTAGCCGTTGCCATGTCGCTGGAACCTCACATCATCACTACTCAACAAGGCCTACATGGGCCTGGCAAAATTATAATGATTGGAAGTTTAGTGAGGGCAGTCATGTGACTGTGAGAGCAGCCATCCCATTGGCTGGGGCTGTGTGGCGTTTTTCTGGGATTGGAGGAGGAGAATTGGGCATTCTAGCTGGATGCTGGATCTACAGGAGGTCTGCTGCGTATTCTCAGCTGATTCCTGGGAGGTGGCATTTTTTGAGGTTGTATAATTTCCCTTTCCCCATTTTATTTCCTTTCTCTTGATCCTACTGATCCTGTTTGTGTGTTTGTTTTTTTAAGTTCATTCTTGTTAAAATAAATCCTGTTCTGTTTTGAGGGAGGCTGCTGGTCTCCTTCCTTACCCCAATATTGTGGCAAGCCGCTTAGCTAACACTCCCCAATTAGAAATTGGTCCCCATATTTGTCTGCTTGCTTCATCACACAATAATTACATTCATGATTATATAATTTTCATGAGTATCCATTTGCTAGGAATCCTATACCCAAATATTTGCTTTAACCTGAACTGTGGAGCAAAATAAACCACTTGGCTATTTGACACTCATCAGATAGTTTCTCATTCAACATGCTCTCATCTATTACACTGATCTACTTTTCAATTTTTTAACCAGTACCAAATAGAATTAATGACTATCGCTTTAAACTGTAATGAGCTCTGGAAGATATTTTCTGCCCTTATTCCTATTTTCTCAATACTTCTGTGAAGATTCTAGAATATTCCTCTAGATGATTCTTCTTCTTCTACCATTCCATTAGTAGAATAATTGATATAATACTAAATATTTATATTGTTTTATTGTAGTATCATCATTTTTTATTATTTTGACTTTATAAAGCAGTGATATCTCCAGTTATTTGTCATCCCTTATTTCTTTTTCTTTTTTGGGGGGAGGTGGGATGGGGCAATGAGGGTTAAGTGACTTTCCCAGGGTCACACAGCTAGTAAGTGTCAAGTGTCTGAGGCCGAATTTGAACTCAGGTTCTCCTGAATCTAGGCCCGGTGCTTTATCCACTGCGCCACCTAGCTCCCCCCCTTATTTCTTTAAAGGGCGTTTTATAGTTGTTTCTAAAAATGTTTTAAATATGCCTTGATAAAATCAAGTTTGAGAAAGTTTTGCATGTTGTATTTAATTTGAATGAAAGTTACTTTTCTATTATTTTCTCCTAGATTCCCCTATTGCTTTATAGAAATGCTATTAATTTTAAAAAGACATCCTTTTATATCCTGATTTTTTGGTAAAGCTATTGATTGTATCACTTATCTTCTATGCTGAAGCTCTGAGGTTTTCTAAGTAAGCTCTCATGTCATTTGTCCATGCTAATGACTTTCTTTCTCTATCTTTTGCTGTCTCTAGAATTTCTAAAGCTATGTCAAACTATGATGGGGAAAGAAATATTTTTTGTTGTCGAAGGGGAAGTTAAGTAATACAATCAAGAGAGTGCTGGGCCTGAAATCAGGAAGACATCTTCCCGAGTTCAAATCTGGCCTTAGACACTAGCTGTGTGACACCGGCAAACTAACTTAACCCTGTTTGTCTCAGTTTTCTCATCTGTAAAATGAGCTTGAGAAGGAAATGTCAAACTACTATAGTATCTTTCCCAAGAAAATCCCAAATAGGGTCACAAAGATTCAGACACAACTGAATTATGTTAAATAATGATGGGAAAGAAATATCCCTGATTTATGTTCAGTCAAATATAGACACCAAAGTTGGAGGGAAATTAGAGCAGCTTTATTATATGTTTGAACAAATAGAAATCAGCCAAAGTATGCCCACAAATAAACAAAATATTCCCATGAACAGGCTGTCCACAGAGGACAACAATTATGGGGTTGGGGAGGTGTGTTTGTATACATAAGGGCAAAGATGTAAGGCTTTTTCCAAGTAGCTCTAGACTGTCTCATGGTTATAAGAAAATCATACAATTTAAACATTCTATGGATTTAGGGAGCTGTGAGTAAGAGCTTTGGCTGAAGCAACATTATTGGGGCCATAAAAAGTGGAGGACCCAAAAGTAGATTGGGACCAGGGACAAGATGGAAGGACTTTATAAAATGGAGTTACTTTCATTACTTTGCTACATACATTCCTGTATGTTTTGGGGAGAGTAGCTAGTGTTTCATCATCCAACATAATGTAGCTTTTGGTTTTAGATAAATTTGGAATGTCATATTTTTAAAAATTATTTAAGCTTATTTTCTGTGGATTTTAGGACAAATAAGTATTGTACTTTTATTAGTGTTTTAAATAAAATTAATTATGTTAATTGATTTCTTAATGTTGAATGATCCTTACATGCTTGATATCTTTTACTACGTTTGTCAATTCTTCCTCCTATTTGGGGTCAGGAATGGGAAGTTCCTTATAAGGAAGGGAAAAAACAAGAAATAATTTATCTAGCCAGTTATTTTCCTCACTTTTGTCCCTTTTCTTTTCAGTCTGAGTTAACTGATTAGTTCAAAATCTCTTCCACTATAGCTTCTTTTGTTTGTAGGTATTCTTTTGTCTACAACTTTTCCAACTATTTTTCTTTATATTTTTCCATTTATTGTATTCCTTTTCAGTCTCTTCTGATTTATGGATTATACTTTTATTTATTCTTTTTTTTTTTTTTGCCAGGCAATGAGGTTTAAGTGACTTGCTCAGGGTCACTCAGCAAGTGTCAAGTGTCTGAGGTCAGATTTGAACTCAGGTCCTCCTGAATCCAGGGCTGCTGCTTTATCCACTGTGCCACCTAGCTGCCCCTTATTTATTCTTTATATTATGGCTCCTCACATTTAATTTTCTCCCTTTACCTATTTATTCCGTATTATTAAGTAAGCAGTTCACACTGTATTTTGTTTGTTTGTTTGTTTACTTATTTATTTATTTTTGGTGAGGCAATTGGGGTTAAGTGACTTTCCCAGGGTCACACAGCTAGGAAGTGTCAAGTGTCTGAGTCCGGATTTGAACTCAGTTCTTCCTGACTCCAGGGCTGGTGCTCTATCCACTGCACCAGCTAGCTGCCCCTATTTATTTTATTATTAATCCATTTGTTTGTCATGCAAATTAAAAAGCCCTGTGAGTTGTTAAGAGGGATGAAATCCCTGGTCCAAAAAGGGGGACATGTAATGAGACAGAGTCTAATCATAGGTTACAAAGATTATAAATGCATTTATTTCCTGACAAGGAGTTTTCAAGCAAGAACAGTGAGACAGTGTTTTCTGTTCCAAGGGGAATTGGGAAAGGTGAGGTATTTATGCTTTTCAAGCAAAGGAAAGCAGGGAATTGTGGACAAAGTTGGAAATTAAACAGGTCATAGAAAGGAATGGGGAAAGGACCCCATTCCCAGGGGGGGAAAGGAGATCCAGGAAACAGGGAGAGTGAGGAATTCCAGGTGTCAGATCTGTGGATGTTTGATACACAAATCAGAAGACATTCTTGGAGATAAGCAATCTTTACAGTTCAAGTTTTGAGCAAAAACAATAAGACAAGGGGATGTCTCCAAAAACCATAAAATAGGATGTATCTGAAAACCCCATAACCATCACTTAGGGGAGTCTCTGAAGGTAAGTGTGTCTCTTGAAGGTCCATAAACTATCCAAATGGCTAAAGGCCTGCTTCAAGACTGATATGAGCTTAATTGGCTTCTGAGTTTCTGATTTCCTACACATCCAGCTGGGTTTATTCTCAGTTACCACAAAGGATTGTTGGTATGCCAAGCTTACCTTAGCTATCTTAGCTAAAACAGCCAGTCCTCATACATCTCTTCTTGGTTACTCGGATAATTGAGGTGCTCAAGCAATTTAGTTAGCATGTCCATTTTCATCGTCACATAGCAATTAATAATGGATTTGGATGTGCCATGAGGATGTTCTTGTTCAGAGACTGATTTGAATGAACACTGAGTCTAATTTTATCTTTACTAAATTTACTGGAAGAGATAAATAGTGGAAGTCAGATATAATAGCTATTGCTCCTGTCTCTATACACCTTGCTTTGTCCCTCAAAGGGAGCCTCTTGGGTCTTAATACCAGCAATTTATGGAAATAGTCTTTTCAGTTCAGAAGAGTGATAGTCCTGCCCTTCCATATGTTCGTTTTATTCTTCCAAATGGTGGATGCCACATCAGCATGGGGGTTGTTCTGGCAATTTGACAACCCCAAGCTACAAGTTGGAAATAGTCTTCACAGCATGTGAACCCCTCATTAAATATGTGTCTTTTCCCATGAGGGATCTATGTCCTTAGGGATATAATTTCTGTTTGTTTATTGTTAGAATATTTTGTGGGGTTTTTAGCTAGTATTTTTGTCTAAAAGTTAGGACAATTTCTTTTCTGTCCTATACTGTCCAATATTTTATTTTCTCAAGAGCATTTAATCATGTTCTAAATAGACTTACTTAAATGAACATTTATAAGTCAAATTGTCTCAAATGAAATGACTTCTAAATGGTCAGGCCTTCAATTTTGTAAAGCTCATTACTTTAGACTATTTTATATTTTTTTCTGGCATGGAATGAGTATAAATAGGAATTATTTTTTATCTTGAGAATATTTTTGTCAAATACATGTAAAGATAGCTTTCACCATTCTTTTTTTTTTCCAGGGCAATGAGGCTTAAGGGACTTGACCAGGGTCACATAGCTGTTAAGTGTCAAGTGTCTGAGGCTGGATTTGAACTCAGGTCTTCCTGAATCCAGGGCCAGTGCTTTACCATTCATTTTTGAAAGATTTTAAGTTCCAAATTTTTGTCCCTCCTTCCCTTCCATATGCTTTTCCCAAGACAGCAAGCAATCTAATATAGGTTGTATGTGTACAATAATTTTAAACATATTTATATATTTGTAGGGTTGTGAAAGAAGAATCAGAACAAAAGGGAAAAATCACAAGAAGAAAAGAAAAAACAGCAACAAATAAAACAACAATAGTATACTGCAATGTGCATTTGGATTCCATAGATCTTTTTTCTGAATGTGGAGAGCATTTTCAATCATTAGTCTTTTGGAATTGCCTTGCATCAGTGTCCTGCTGAGAAGAGGTAAATCTATCACAGTTGATCATCACACAATGATTCTGTTACTGTGTATACTTTTCTCTTGATTCTGCTCACTTGACTCAGTATCAGTTCATGTAAGCCTTTCCAAGTTTTTTCTGAAATCCACTTGTTCATCATTTCTTATAGCACAATAGTATTCCATCCCATTCATATACAACAACTTGTTTAGTCATTCCCAAATTGATAGGCATCCTCTAAATTTCCAATTCTTTGCCACCACAAAATGAGTTGCAATAAATATTTTTATACTTGTTGGCCCTTTTCCCTTTCTTAAGACCTCTTTGAGATATAGACCTAGTAGTAATATTTATTGGGCAAAGAGTATTAACAGTTTGATTATTCTTTGAACATAGTTCCAAATTCCTTCTCAGAATGGTTGAATCAGTTCACAATTCCACTAGCAATGCATTAGCATTCCAATTTTTCCCACTTCTCCAACATTTATCATTTTCCTTTTTTGTCATATAAACCTTCTAATAGGTATGAGGTGGTACCTCAGAGTTGTTTTAGTTTGCATTTCTCTAATTAATAGTGATTGAAAACATTTTTTCATAAGATTATAGATAACTGTAATTGCATCATCTGAAAACTACTCGTTCATTTCCTTTGACCATATATCAATTGGGAAATGACTTATATTCTTATAATTTTGACTCAGTTCTCTATGTATTTGAGAAATGAGGCCTTGATCAGAAGCACTGGCTATAAAACTTGATTCCCACCTTTTTGCTTCCTTCTACTCTGGGTTGACATTGGTTTTGTTTATGCAAAAACTTTTTAAAGCAATGTAATCAAAATTATCCATTTTGCATTTTATAATGTTTACTATCTCTTCTTTGGTCATAAATTCTTCACCTTTCCATAGAACCAAGAGGTAAATTAATCCTTACTTTCCTTATTTGCCTATGCTTTAGCCCTTTATGTCTAAATCATGTACCCATTTTGAACTTATTTTGTTAAATAGTATAAGATATTGATCCATGCTTAGTTTCTGCCATACTATTTTCCAGTTTTCCCAGCAGTTTTTGTCAAATGATGAGTTCTTATCCCAGATACTGATGTATTTAGACTTATCAAATAGTAGATTACTAGAGTTATTTACTACTGTGTCTTATATGCCTAATCAATTTTACAGATCTGCCACTCTATTTCTTATCCAGTACCAAATAGTTTTGATGATTGATATTTTATAATAAAATTTTAGATCTGGTATGGCTAGACTATCTTCCTTTGCATGTTTCCCCATTAATTTCTTTAATATTCTTGACCTTTTGTTTTTCTAGATGAATTTTAAATTATTTTTGCTGGCTCTCTCTATTTTTTTTGTTACTTTGATTGTTATGCCACAGAATAAGTAAATTATTTTGGGTAGAATTGTCATTTTTTTATATTAGCTCAGCCTACCCATGAGTAAATAATATTTTCCCAATTGTTTAAATCAAATTTTATTTGTGTTAAAAGTCTTTTCTAATTGTGTTCATATAGTTCCTGGGTTTTTCTTGGCAGACTCCCAAATATTTTATATTGTCTACAGTTATTTGGAAGGGAATTTCTTTCTATCTCTTGCTTCTGTTTTCTTGCCCGTTGTGATGTTTAAAATCTCATTGCTGTGATTAAAAATCTAATGTGTGGTCACCTTACATTAGAACCTTATAGCGCCAGTCTTTAAACATTAAGCATTTATTAAAGTATATTAGAGGTTAGTAAAGAGAATACATGGACTTCAGAAAGTTTAAGAAAAAGCCTATCTCCCCTGGCCAGCTGCCTCTACCCGGCCTCCAACCAAAAGAAGGATCCCCATTCTCCTGGGGTGGAAGCTCCCTATGGGACTGCCAGAGGGGCAGTCACCACACACAGCTCCAGGATAATTGGCTGGTAGCATTGATTGACATGACTTACAGGCAGTTCTAAGAATAGATGTATTTTCCAGATGCTAGTCACATGCTTTCTCCTCAGGGCAGCATTGCCCTGGTTCTCCCAATATCTTTCTCAGCAGGGAGGGTAGCACCCTGATTTTCACACCATATATAGAAATTCTGATTATTTGTGTAGATTTATTTTATGTCTTGCATCTGCAAAATTGTTAATTGTTTCAACTAGTTTTTTTAGTTGATTCTTTAGAATTTTCTAAGTATAGCATCATGTCATCTGAAAAGAGTGATATTTTTTCTCCTTGTGAATTCTAATTCCTTCAAATTTTTTTTCTTCTCTTATTGGTAAATTTAACATTTCTAGTACAATAGTAAATAATAGAGGTGATAATGGACATCCTTATTTCACCCCTTATCTATTAGGGAAAGTCTCTAACTTATCCCCTTTACATTTAATGTGTGTCTGGTATTAGGCAGTTGTGGGGATGGGGTAGGTGGTCCCTAGTGGGGGAGTGTTGGAGGGGAGGTTAAATCAATTGATTGGTTGGTTTCTCCTCCACATGTTTTTTTTCTAAATGCCCCTTTATATTCCTTAATCCTTTTATCTTTTTAAATTTTTTAAATTTTATTTTAAATTTTAATTTTTCTCAATTACATGTAAAGATATTTTGAGTTTCCAGTTTTTCTCCCACTCTTCCTTCTCTTCCCCCTCCTCAGGCTAACAAGCAATTTGATATAAGTTATACATTACTATCATGTTAAACTTATTTCCACATTAATAAGAACATAAAGAAAAATGCAAGAAAGAATAAACAAGACCAATAACAAAAAAGCAACAACAAAAGTTCAAATAGTATGCTTCAGTCTGCATTCTGACTCCATAGTTCTATTTCTGAATGTGAAGAGCATTTTCTACCATATGTTTTTTGGCCTTGTCTTGGAACATCATATTGCTGAGAAGAATTAGATCTACCACAACTGATCATCACAAAATGTTGTTGATACTGTATACAATGTTCTCTTGGTTCTGCTCATTTCAATCAGCATCAATTCATGTAAGTCTTTCCAGTTTTTTTTTGAAATCCATCTGCTTATCATTCCTTATGACACAATAATATTCCATTACATTCATCTAACACATCTTGTTTAGCCATTCCCAAATTCATGGACATCCCCTCAATTTCCAAATCTTTGCTACCACAAAAAGAGCTGCTATGGATATTTTCGTGCATGTGAGTCCTTTCCCCTTTTTATGATCTCTTTGGGATATAGACCTAGTAGAGGAGGTATTGCTGGGTCAAAGGGTAGTCACAGTTTTATAGCCTTTTGGGGCATGTTTCTAAATTGCTCTCCAGAATTGTTGGGTCAGTTCACAGCTCCAGCAGCAGTTCATTAGTGTTCCAGTTTTCCCACATATTCTCCAACATTTTCATTTCCTTTTTTTGTCATATTAGCCAATTGGATAGGTGTGAGGTGGTACCTCAGAGTAGTTTTAATTTATTTCTCTAATCATTATTGATCGAGAACATTTTTTTCCATATGGCTGTAGATAGTTTTAATTTCATTATCTGAACACTGCATATTCATATCCTGTGACCATTTCTCAATTGAAGAATGACTTGGATTTCTGTATATTTGATTCAGTTCTCTATTTTAGATATGAAGCCTTTATCAGAAGCATTATCTGTAAAAAATGTTTCCCAGCCTGTTTTCCTTCTAATCGTGTTTGCATTGTTTTTGTTTGTGCAAAAATTTTTTAATTTAATGTAGTCAAAATAATCCACTCTGCATTTCATAATGTTCTCTATCCCATCTTTAGTCATAAATTCTTCCCCTCTCGACAGTTCTGACAAGTAAACTATTCTTTCCTTTTCTAATTTGCCTATGGCATCACCCTTTATGTCTAGATCTTGTACACATTTTGACTTCACTTTGGTATATAGTATAAGATGTTGTTCCAAGGCTAGTTTATGCCATACTATTTTTCAGTTTTTCCAGCAGTTTTTGTCAAATAGTGAGTTCTTATCCCAGAGGCTAGAGTCTTTGGGTTTATCAAATACGAGATTGCTATATTCATTTACTGCTGCCTTTTGTGTGCCTAACCTATTCCACTGATCCTCCTCTCTATTTCTTATCCAGTACCAAATAGTTCTTTATAATATAATTTTAGATCTGATAATACTAAGCCACCTTCCTTTGCATTTTTCATTAATCCCCTTGATGTTCTTGACCTTTAGTTTTTCTATATGAATTTTGTTATTATTTTTTCTAGCTCTATGAAATACTTTTTTTGGTACTTTGTTTGGTATGGAAGTGAATAAGTAAATTAATTTGGGTGGAATTGTCACTTTTATTATATTAGCTTGACCTTCCATGAAAAATTTACATTTTTCCATTTGTGTAAATCTGATTTTGTATGAAAAGTGTTTTGTAATTGTGTTCATATAGTTCCTGGGTTTGCCTTGGCATGTAACTCCCAAGTACTTTATATTGTCTACAGTTATTTTAAATGGAATTTCTCCTTCTATTCTCTTGCTGCTGGACTTTGTTGGTCATGTATAGAAATGCTGATGATTTATGTCGGTTTATTTTATATCCTGCAACTTTGCTAAAGTTGTTAATTGCTTCAAGTAGCTTTTTAGGTGATTCTTTAGGATTTTCTAAGTATAACATCACATCATCTGCAAAGAGTGATAATTTTGTTTCTTCCTTGCCTATTCTAATTCCTTCAATTTCTTTTTCTTCTCTTATTGCTAAGGCTATCATTTCTGGTATAGTATTGAATAATAGTGTTGATAGTATAAATTCTTTTTTCACCCCTGATCTTATTAACTTATTCCCATTGACAATACTTGCTGATAGTTTAAGTTAGATTCTGTTTATCATTTTAAGGAAAGCTCCATTTATTCCTATGCTCTCTAGCATTTTGAATAGGAATGGGTGCTATATTTTGTCAAAAGCTTTCTCTGCATCTATTGAGATAATCATATGATTTTGGTTAGTTTTGTTATTGATGTGGTCAATTATGTTGATAGTTTCCTAATTTTAATAATACAATATTTTTCCTTATGGTAATGAAGGGCAATTGCTGTTTGAAAGTGCTCTCAAGGGTACTGAATATTTTTCATGCTTACCAAGTGTGTAGATCTACAAATTAATTTTAAAATGCTCATTTCACTAAAATGCCCAAAGTCCTATCCCTTGCCAAAATGTATTTCTTTTCCAACCATAATTTTCCATTTCCCATTGAACCTTACCTCTCATTTGTGGACTCATCTGGCAGGATTTACCAAACTATTACAGCATGATTCTCCAAGAGTTCAGCCCTCCCTATGAATACCAACATTTTCATGCAGATACATGGAATGCCTTTACTCAACTGCCTAGTCTACTTACCTTTGCTTTTGTCTTCCTTTCTTCATTGTCAGGATCCCCATTCCAAGACCACTCCTCTCTTTATACTCTTCTCTTTTTACTATTATGAGGCACCTTGTGTTCCAGAGCTAAGGTCCAGCAAGCCCTGAGATAGGAATAAAAGCTATCCTTTTACTTACCCTCTGGATGAACTCTGCTATAGCTAACTCACAGAACTGATGATCCCTGAGCTCAGGAAAGCGCCAGCATTCCCAGACATGAAACATGATTTTGAATGGACTTTTTGTCACTAGGAAAACTTACCTCACTGTTGCTACTATTGTTCACCACTGTTGCTACACAACACTGTTTGATTCTTTGTCTAACCACAGCTACACATATAGTAGGCCCCAGCACACGTCTAGTTTCCCTCTTTCATTGGAATTAAGAATAATTTTTCTTACAACCACTCTTAGCTCTTTTGTTTTGTTTTATTTTATTTTGTATTGTTTGTCAGTGTTAACAGCTGGGGTATTACCTCTGTGAGCCCTTTGGTCTTTTTCAGAGTTAAGAGCAGTTGCATTTGTTCTATGACTCTTTGGTCATTTATTTTCAGTGTTTGACATTGTATACAAATGAAAACCAAAATAAAAATTTGGATATTAGATCCAATTTCTCCTTTACCCATCCTGAGTTTTGAGGAGTTAAATTCTCTACCATTTAACGCCTGTAGTTGGAGACACTCTAGCTGGTCTCAGGCAGTCTCTGAATTCCAGCATATGGGGGTGGAGAAGACCTTCTGACAGTGATAGCAGAGGTGAAAAAGCCCTCAAAACTTCTAGGTTGGCTCCACCATTTTTAAAAAGAAAAATTCTTAGTTTGGGCTTTCACCCTAATTAATAAGATAAGACTCAGGACAAAGAGAATTAAAAGGAGTTTATTACAAATACATTAAGGTGGGATCAGCTTTTATTGGTAACATTCTTACTGAGATAAAGACAATTCAGAAAGGTCAATGTCAACAACAAAAAAGGCCCTTGTATCTCAGTTCCTCCTCAAGGCACAGCAAGTATCTGACATCCAGGTAGGAGCAAAAATTTCACTTGTAGGTATATGTGGCAAAGAGCACATAATGTAAAAAATAACAGACTCAGTGTTACCTTCCCCAACAAAGCTTCCCCCAACATTGATTAATAAGTGGGGTTGAAAATAGTGAGTCATTTAGTCAACATAACTTCCAATAGTCTCCCAAGATATGGATGAGTGCTGATTACTGCTTTTGAATAAAAGGACTAAAGAAGACCAGTATACTATGTCAGGGGTGCAGGATGCCATGAATTGTCTCCTAAATTGCAAATGGTTTTTAACCTTGGATTCGCATCATGGAGGCAAATAGGTTCCTATATCTGAGAAAGATAAGTAAAATGCTGCTTTCATCTGTTCAGGGACTTACATGTTGTCTAATCAACGAAAACGCAATGTATACAGTATTATTGAAAGCCTGGACAACTTACCTGATTACAAAATAGTCCCACAGAATGGAGGCAGCCCTATCAGGACTATTCACCAAAACCACCTATAGCACACAGGAGAATGTTGTATTTTCTAATGAGCACTTAGAGGGAAATGATGAACAACTCACCTAAGAAAATACTGAGAAAAAGAGAATGTATACTAGCTGTACAAGGACTTTCAGACCCAAATACAGGCACTGAAATTTATGTATCCAATGGAGGAAACCAGATATTATTATGATGCAGGAAAACTGAATCCAGAGGCAACACCTTTCCTGTCCAAAACTGCTACAGAGACTCAAAGGATACACATTCAATCCACAGAGCAAGAATATACTGAAAGCCAAGCTAGCATGGCTGCAAGCCTAGGTGTAAACACAATGTATTTACAAATGTTTAATCTTGATGGTCAGCTCATACCAATTACTAGCTCTGGTATAGGAATGGAGATATCAGTCAATGACAGAAGAACTAGGCCTCTTAGACCAGTCATGAAGCTAAGTATCAGGCGAATATATAATTTCCCCATCTCTAAGGTGATGATATTAGGGGTTGCCCATGTGAAATGAGACTTGAATGTGATCACTTGTGTTTATTGCTAAACACATGAATCACTGCATGTTTGAGTAGACTTGCTTTTCATGCTGTTGTTATGTTCATTTTACCTTATGCTCATGCTCTAGTAGTACCTGTTAAGTGTTTTGTGTATATGTTACTGCTTCTAGTCAAATTATATTTTGTATATGAGAGAAAAGACCATATGTGGACTTTTCTTAGAACCCTAAAGACAGAGAGTGAGTTTATTTTTGAGACTCACAGCTTTGTTGCCTGAACTTCCAAGCAGGGGGCTGCCAGGCAGACAAAACTCTGAAAAGCTGAGGCCCCTGGGCCTTGGGCCTGAGCAGGGCTGGGAATGGGGCCTGTGTTTTGTGGGAACTGAGCTAAGCTGGGAGTTCACCTTGAAGCATCCAAGGTGATTCCCATGTGACTCTGATTTCAAATCCCAACTTAAGTTTTGTTTCTTGAAAAGTTATGTATGTTTATGTTCTAGTAAGAAATGGACATTCTTGCCCAGAATAAGGTTAAGGCCAAGTGTCACAGTCTGATTGGCCAACTGGTACCACCTGATGGGTTCTTAACACTGTGATTGGTCCACTTATTTTGTACGATCTGATTGGCCAACTGGTACCACTTGATTGGTTTTTAGCACAGTTATTGGTCCACTGATGGTGATGATGATTATGAAAAATAAAAATAATAATCTGATTGGTTGATTGGGGGAAATAGGAAGTAAATAAGGTAATATAATACTATAATGTGATTGATTTGGAGGGACCCCTTGGTGGGTATAAAACAAGGTGCAGGATCTCACTTCAGTGCACTCTCTGGCATATTCAGAAGTATGCCCATCTTTGTGAAGATGAATAAAGAAGCCTTCCATTGCACTCTGCTGCCTGCTTGGATTCTTTGAGCTGTGGGCTACTAGCAACACTTGAGCTGCTAACACTTGAGTTGTGCAACACTATTAGAGTTGTTAGCTGCATTTCTAAAATGTACATGTCTGTTGATAGTGTTATTACTACAGGTTGATAGTTTGATTTATTAGTTAGCAATGCTTACTGATTTTGATTGCTCATTGTATGGATATGCATGTACTTTTGAAATGTGCATGTATTATATCCTGAATATTTTTAAGCATGCAGTATCTTTCCAGGTGAGGCTCTGTATAGTGCTCTATTGCGTGTACTGGATGTACATGTAATTTGATTTGTTTATTTCAGTTTCAACAGTAGGTAGGTTACCTGGAATGCTAAGAAAATCACCCTTGTGGTTTTAAAGTGTTGATGTTTATATTTATCCTGTGTATTTATGTCCTGGCTGATATTTGAAAGGGATTGTAGAGTTTTGGTTCAGAGAAGGAGTCTAACTCCAGTTCTAATGTCCATTGGAATGAAAATCTCTCCTTATTTGTGGAGATGCAATGCCCCATTAGGGTTGAGTTGGTGGTGACAAGAAAAGGAGAGGATTTCTGTTCAGTCTCTTTAGGTCTCTTCAAGCTTCAAGTTTCTTAGAATCTTTATTTGAGACACTGAGCTTCTTTAGACTTTAGGTGCCTCTGGCTTCCAGTTGTTAGAATGAACATGAATAATGCCAATCCTACTTCAGGTTGCTGAAGGAAGAAGCTAACATGATAGAAACCAGTTTCTATCATATCACTATCTGCAAGTTGTTATGAAAGAAACCTTGGGGATCTTCACTTTGGGTGAGATCTAGGAGTCTCTTAGTTGAACTGAGTTACCTTACTCATTTTATATTGTGTGGTATATATTCTCAAATGTATATCTTCTCTGACTTATTTTACTTCTATTTTATATAAATAAGTTTCTTAGCTAAGAGTTATATGTATTCATTGTGAAACTGTTATTTGCTTAGAAATGGGTAAAATTATGGAAGATTTATTCATTATGGAGAAATATCTCTTTTTTTCTGAGTTACCATAGTAGGTTACTTCTGTTTGGGACAAACTGCCTCAGTTTATCCAAATAACTCGAGGAGACCACCAAGTCAAGCAGAAACAGGTTTATTACATCCTCATGAGGACGGCAAAACCCAATTACACGTTGAAATCTTGCAAAGATATGCCCAATCTTCTAGGTTTTTATAGTAATCTTGAAAATGACTGTCCCCACATACACCTAGTGTGGGTGAGCTCACAATCTAACATCCAATCCTGTCTCACCCAAGGTGGGTACCCAGCTCATGATCCATGTATAGAGACATGTCCATTAACAAAGGGGAGAAGGGGAAGAGGTACAAGTCTGAGGAATGTCAAAGAAAGAGAGAGGCAGAAATCACTCCCTTATCTGACTGCAATTAATCCATGACAGGGACTGGGGTTCTGACATGTGAGAGGGGAGTTTTTTATTACAAGCCATAAACTAAGGTGTAGCTGGCATGTGGGAACTAAGCAGAAGTAAAGTAAATAGTTCTAATTGGTAGAACTGTGACAAGTAATAAAACTTAATGGGGGACTGGATATCTTTCAGACCCCATCCCCAAAGTTTACAGAACTGTCCCAAGTCCATTGTCTCAACAATAAAACATAAAGGAGACAGTGAGAATTTGACAAGCAATCAACTTTTAGGCAAAGCAAGAGGCTAGCTATTCTGCCGGGGCTAGGTATCTTTCATACTCCATCCTCAGAGTTTAATCTGACTCAAATCCATAATCGTCCCACACACTACTGAAATTGATCTACCACAACACAGACATTGTGGAGGAAAAAACCTAGGTTTTTATTATTACTAAGTATAGGTTCATATCTCAGACCAAAAACAAACAAACAAACAAAAAACCCTAAACCTGAATGAAAAATAGAATTCTAAGAAGGATTTTTATAGATAAAATTACATCAGAATGACAAAGAAATAATTATTTTACATATTTTCATCTTGCATATTTCTCAGGCCATAAAAGTTAAATAAAAGATAGTTTCATAATCCCATGCTTTCTCCAATGTCATAAAATGAATAAACTTAGTTAAGCAAAGTTATAATTTCATATATCTCCTGAATAAACAAATCTATTTAAACACTCTATAAATTAAGTAAATCAAGTCACAGATTAAACTACATTTAGACAGCTCACTGAATTATTAAGAGGGAAAATTTACATGTCACCTAGATAACCAAGCAAACTTGTTTCAGGGAAATGCTTTCTTACAGATTTAACTAGGGGAAGTAACAAATAATAAAATCACTTTGGGGAGCAAAAAGTCCTCTTTGGGTTTTAGGAGTAATGTCAAGGTCTTCCCTTAGTGCCTTTGTGAGAAATGGGTAGTTGTCTCTTCTCAATGTTGATATAACAGTCAGTCATACTCCCCCTGACCTGTTTGTAGGACAAAAGTCTCAGATCCCCTCCTCCCTCTCAGGTTAGCAAGGTCACATGGTTCAAGGAGCCCTGGTCTCAATAAGGTCTGCTCCAGAGTTGTGTCCATATAAGGAAATATAAGGTCCACTCCTGAGTTATGCACATACAAGGAAGAGGGGTGGGAATACTGTGTTCCGATTAGCTAGTTTTTGCACATAGATTGTAACCCCACCAGTGATGATGAAAAAAAGGGGAGGGACTACGGTATAAAACATGGTCTACTAGCCTCCTTTCTGAGCACCCACTAGCTGCACACTAGGGTGCCTCCTTCTCATGAGAAGAAAATAAAGCCTTTGTCACTTCGCTGCTGAGTTCCTGAGAATTATTGAGAAGAGGATGGATTTTTCCCTCACAGCCCTTATTCCCAAAGTCAGGTTTTGGACAGATAACATTAATATTAAGAGAAGAAAGGTTCTTAGTTAACCAAAAGTTAAAGGAAGAATAGCCCTGAGTTCTAAATAATAATATTTTTTCATAATATCTTGGATATAATAATGAAATAATCAGTAATTAACTTGAACCTGAACATCACATCCCCTAAACTAAAAATATTTAAGGGAACAGATAGTTTTATTTCTAGCCTGTACCCCTTTCTCTGAGTTCAGAATGGCCAATGCTTCTGAACCTAATAGATTGCTCCCTCTCCTGGAAGATATTTAAATCATTTTTTAGATAAAGGAGAGAAGGAATAGCCTAGATATGCCTAGGGCCTTCAAGGCCTGGAGCCACATCATTGATACCCAGTTGATGAATGAATAAGATAGCCCTCACAGCATGTGGGCCCCTCACTGCACATATTAAACTTAAAAATGATGACTCTCATGAGTCATAAAGCTAATCTACAAAATTTACATTTGTTTTTTCTTATGTTTAAATATTTATAATTGGGTTAATTGCATCCTGTATAAGTATTAACATTTAGTCTAAGGTGAGAGATATTGAACTTACATCACTAGAATGCTGCCATCTACTTAAGAAATGTTTTGTTGTTTTTTTTTTCTTTTGGCTTTTAAACAGTTCCAAACTGCTTATTATGAGAGCAATATGACCTGCAGTTTA
Source organism: Dromiciops gliroides (assembly GCF_019393635.1). Lineage (NCBI taxonomy): Eukaryota > Metazoa > Chordata > Mammalia > Microbiotheria > Microbiotheriidae > Dromiciops > Dromiciops gliroides. The sequence continues at coordinate 208,634,302 of NC_057861.1, read as the reverse complement.
ATAGATTAAGATATTCCTGTGTGCACAGGAACTCTGAGTATGTGCCTTTCTTTTCTACTCTTCTGAGTAAACTTGTCCTATTGAGTTGGTTTTCAATTCCATTTGCATTATTCTCACAGTGGCATGCATGATGTTTTATCTGGCCATTGGAATAAGGACTCATCTATGGTACAGGGACAATAGAGAGATTTTGGTGTGTCTTGTAGAGAAAGAGACATTTTGAAAATTTGGTTCAAATAATACTTGGTCTTATACATTGAAGAAATCCTGAAATGATTTTACTGAGGACAGTTGATTTTTCATCAGATAGTGAGAGATGATGGATAGTTGACCCTTGGTATTGTATTCTTGTGGGGAGAGTTCCAGGAGTTTGAAAAGCTCTGTAAGGACCAGGTTTTTTTATGTGAAATGTTGATAGTTTCCCCCTTGATTTTACTTTGTGTGTGTGTGTGTGTGTGTGTGTGTGTTCAAGAAAAGCATTCTAAACATGTTGGGGAATAAGTAAGCTGTAGTTCTTAATAAACTTTTCAGTTCTTTAAAGATAGAAAACCTTGTCTCTGAAGATAATTGTGACTTTTGTTTGGTTTTGAGACTCCTGTATGGCACTGGAAATGGAAGTAAAAGGACAATGCCCATGTTTCTCTACATAATATAGGATATTACTTTGAATTGATGCCTTCAAAATGTATGTTTGCTGAATGCTTTCAAAATGTATCCCTGGTGGAGATGACAAAATTTTCAAATAATGGAGAGAGATTGGAATATGTCAAGATCATTTAAGAGATGTCAGTCCTATAGAAGATGTTAACGGCCTACTTTTGGGAGACTAGAGGAGTATGTGTGTACATTGAGTATTGGTTTGTTACCTGTATCAATACAACCATTTTCCACTAGCTGAATCATAAGAAATATTAGTCATTTTTTTGACATTTGCATTGAAGGTGAATGACTCCTTCATTTACAGTTTATGAAACACTTGGCTACCTTTTAACTCTCCTCCTCCACCTCCAGGCCATGTGACACCCAAAACAAGACTAGGTTTTTTATTTGTTCTTTTATGTTCTTATGGAAGGGAATGGACTTTCCCACCTACCTAAGAACATCCACCAACAGAATCTGGGTGTTGTTACAAGTGTCCAGGAAGTGCAGAGGATAAAAGTGAGGTCTCTAAATGTAAAATATTGTCTATTTGGAAGTTGCTGGATTCCTGAGACACACATATTTAAAATGTATCATTGCTTGAATGAGTGGGGGCAGGGGCAGTGGAGAATCATTACTTAATCCCAAACATTGTCAACAAAAGATTGGTTCCAAACAAATCAGCCAGTAAACATACCTATAAATACACATGAATGGCTTAAAGCTGATTTTATGGCCTCATTAACTCCAAATTCTTTTTTATTTCCATTGCTAAACTGATTAGCATTGAAACACTAAATATTCATCAGTCCTTAATGTGGTGTAGGTAATCTCTACAGAAGCAACACAGGGGAAAATGATTTGTGTGCTCATGCCATTAGGTTTCTCAGCACCAAAATCTGAGATGCATTGCTTTAGGAGTAATTGTTTTGCAGAAAGGCGGGGTTGTCTCTTTATTCTCATCTATCTTTGATTAAGTCATGAAGAAGTAAAAACTTCAACAATTCAGCAAGAATTAGCAGTCTACTTTGTGCCTTATGCTGCATATGTGCTTTATATTTTTATATACCTTGTCTACCTAATTTATAGATTTTACTACATGAGAAATTTGACTTAATAGTTTTTGAAAATCCTCTCTATAATTATTTCTTAAACTTTAAGCAAGAGTTTTAAAAGTTTTATTTAGGAAACTAAGTGGATCAATGGATAAGATCCTGGACCTGGGGTGAAGGAGACTTAAATATGTGATCCTGAGCAAGTCACTTAAGCTATTTTAGCCTCAATTTCCTCATCTGTAAAATGGAGAAAATATTAGCACCTACCTCCTAGTGTTGTTGTGAGGATTAAATGAGATAATGTAATGTATGTAAAGCACTTTTCAAAACATAAAGTACAATATGAATGTTATTATTATTAAAGATATTACATTTAGACTACGTATCGATTTGAAGGTTTATAATTCTGAAATGGAATTATGAGCTCAACTGTTCTAAACAGACACATTTATCAATTTTCTCTAAGACCTAAGTTGTAAGTCTGAGGGAATGGGAATATGGTGTTGTTCTTTACATTAATAAGAAAAGTAGGGGAAGGAGCAATTTTAGGGGAACCGATAAGTTTTCATTACTGATACAAATTACCAAAAAAATAATAAAGGAGATATATAGTTCTAAAATAATTCTTCAAAATATTTTTAATTAAAGAAAAATTAATATTAAGTTTTCAGGAATTAACAATATACTATATTTCCTTAAAACATTTTTTGGCAATATCTCATTTCTAGTACACTGGAAAATGTGCAACTTTTAAAAAATGTTCATTTCATAGATTTTATATATATATATATATATATATATATATATATATATATATGATATTTACTTTTTATCAACATGTTTACATAAAAGGGTTACCTCACTGAGTCTTACTTTTATATAGTTATGGTAACTTTTGGTATAAATTATCTATTCCCTTATCAGCAGATGTATTGTAGAGTAGAAGGTGAAAAATTAATTATTATTTCTTCCCTAGAACATTATTGAAAATACAGAAACGTCCCTCTCCCTAAATCATTCTCTGTATTTTATCTGTATTTATGTTTTTTTAAAATGGTTTAACAACCAGTTTTGGGAACTAACATATCATCGTGATTCTTCAACTCTATTATCTTTTGAATGAGAAGCTCTTTGTAGATCCATAAAAATACATTATACTATATTTTGAATTTTTTAGTTGTATTGTTTTAAGAACATCGACCTGCTTTGAATGAGTCTATATGTTTTTTATACTTTTTTCCCATCAACAATGTTAATACTAACACATTTAGCCCCCAAAGATCTCTAAGTGATAGTGATTAAAAATAAAATCACAGGTGTACTTCTGGGTTTAATTTTAGAAGCAATATTTGCTAGCTAAACAATGTTTATAATGTCAAAGATGGATAAAAAGTATAATAACACCTTTGAAAACTAGATCATTGAGTATTATGTGTGGTAACAATCTTACCAAAAACTAAAAATCAGTGTTAATGGAATTATGATGATGATAAAAATAATGACATAATGATGATAATGGCAACAATTATATTTACTATTTTTCTCTTTGTTGTCATAAGATCACATATTCTATGGATGGCTAAAAGTAGAAAGGGCCTTAGATATAATAAAGTACCTGTTTTTAACCAGTGAAGAAATTGAGGCACAGAGAGGACAAAAGACTAGCCCAAGTTATTGAATAAAAACAAATGCAATGTTATAATTAAAGTCTTTTGATCATGTCTTTCCCCTACAGAACTGAAAATTCCTCCTAGGGAAGATCCTGAGAAATTCAGGGAAGGTTTGATGCCTAAATGATTGGCAACTATAAATTGTTTCCAAAGAAGTTTCTGGGAAATGTACCATGAAAGTTGTTCAGGAGACTAGAGCATGCCACATTCAGAGATTATTCTCTGATAGGATTTTTTTGGGGGGGTGGGGCAATGAGGGTTAAGTGACTAGCCCAGGGTCACACAGCTAGTAAGTGTCAAGCATCTGAGACTGGATTTGAACTCAGATCTTCCTGAATCCAGCACTGGTGCTTTATTTTCTGCACCACCTAGCTGCTCCCTCTGATAGGATTTTGTTTCTAATGTTCATGTAATATTGATTTTATGAAACATTTTTCCTTTTTGTTCGAATTAAGATAAAGAATATCAGTTCATGTAGTTTAGTCTACCTCCATGTGAAGACACCAGCTCAAATATTCTGGGTATATATTACATTACAGAAGGATAAATTTATCCTTATGGCAAGTGAGGTTTGTTCTGATTTTGACAGATATTTTCAAAAAAGGCAAAACAATTGTCTGCAGAATTTAAGTCCCCTCATCACTATAATATTATGTCTTAGGAAAGGTTTGTGGCTTATTTTCACAACTTTTCTTTCATCTAGTTCTTGCTACAAACTGAACTATTGTTATTTCTTTTTTTCTTTCCATTGTTCCTCATCAAAATGCACTACACCATGCTTTCCTCTATGCTTCTTCATTTATAATGTTGTTCTTTTGGCCCTTATACATTCTGTTTTCTTTAACTATAATATGGATTTCATTAGGACATTCTAGTCAGAGTTAGGATTAAAATACCAGAACTTAAAAATGTTTTCTCATATATTTATTTATAACGTTGTTTACTTTTTTGAGTTGTGAGTTCCAAATTTTCTCCCCTCCTCTAAGTGTTCCCCTATCCACTGAGAAGACAAGCAAAATGATATCAATTATACATATGAATTTATGCAAAACAAATTTCCTTAAGAACCACATTTTAAGAAAAATATAAATAAAATAAAATGAGAATATTTATACTTCAGTTTGCTCTCAGACTTAATCAGATCTCTCTTAGGAGGTGGATACTATTTTTTTTTATCATGAGTTCTTTGGAATTTTCTTAGATCATTGTATTGAACAGAATACCCAAGTCTTTCACAATTGGTCACTATTAGAATACTGTTGTTACCATGAATAATGATCTGCCAGTTCTCAATTTGTATCAGTTCATATAGATCTTGCCATATTTTTTCTGAAACCAGTCCCCTTTTAATTTCTTGTAGTATTCCATTGCAATGATGTGATCCAACTTGTTCAGCCATTCTCCAATAGATGAGCATCTTCTCAATTTTTTTGCTACCACAAAAATGCTGCTATAAATAAATAAATATATATATATATATATATATATATGTATGTATTTTACATATAGGTCCTTTTCCTTTGTTTTTAACCTCTTTGGGATACACATTTAGTAGTGGTATTCTTGATTCAACAGTATGCACAGTTTGATAGCCCTTTGGACATAGTTTCAGGTTGCTCTCCGTAATAAATGTACAAGATCACAACTCCACCAACAGTGTATTTGTGTGCTTATTTTCATCCTTCATTTTCTGCATTTGTCATTTCTGATAGGTATGAGGTGGTACCTCAGAGTTATTTTAATTTGCATTTCTCTAATCAATAGTGAATTAGAACTTTTTATAGGACTACAGGTAGCTTCGATTTTTTTCTGAAAAATACTTTTTCATCTGATCCAACCATTCTGGAGAGCAATTTGGAATTATGTCCAAAGGGCTATAAAGCTGTGCATACCCTTTGACCCAGCAATACCACTTTTGTGTCTTTTTCCGAAAGAGATCATGGAAGGGGGAAAGGGACCCACATGTACAAAAATATTTATAGCTGCTCTTTACGTGGTGGCAAAGAATTGGAAGTTGAGGGGGTGCCCATCATTTGGGGAGTGGCTGGACAAGTTGTGGTATATGAATACAATGGAATACTATTGTGCTATAAGAAACGATGAGCAGGAGGAGTTCAGAGAAACCTGGAGGGTCTTGCGTGGGCTGATGATGAGTGAGATGAGCAGAACTAGAAGAACATTGTACACAGTAACATCAACATTAAGTGTTGATCTATTGTGATGGACTATATTCTTCTCACCAATGCAATGGCACAGAAGAGTTCCAGGGAACTCGTGATGGAAGAGGATCTCCAAATCCAGGAAAAAAAAAAAAGAACTGTGGAGTATAGATGCTAAATGAACCATACTATTTCTTTTGTTTTTGATGCTGTTGTTTTTTTTTTTCTATTTAGAGGTTATCCATCATTGCTTTGATTTTTTTTCTCTTATAACATGACTAATGCAGAAATAGGATTAATGTTATTATGTGTGTATTTATATATATAAGTTATATCAGATTACCTGCTGTCTAGGGGAGTGGGGAGGGAGGGGAGGGAGGGAGAAAAATCTGAAATTGTAAAGCTTGTATAAACAAAGGTTGAGAACTATCTTTACATGTAATGGAAAAAAAATAAAATACTTTATTAATTAAAAAAACAAATAAAGACATCTAAATATAAAAAAAATACTTGTTCATAACCTATGATCATTTATCAGAAAAAACTTGCTGTAAGCATTTTAAATATTGATTCATTATATATGGTACCTTTTAGCAAAATGTAGTTTCCCTGGTTATCTCTTTAAATTAGGTCTATTTTTTTGGTTTTACTTTGTCTGAGATCATGACTGATACCCCTGCTTTTTTTACTTCAGAGGAGATATTTTAGTTTCTTCTCCAGTACTTCATTTGAACTCTGTGCATATCTTTCAGTTTCAAATGTGTCTTTTCTAAACAATATATTGTTGTATTCTGGTTGCTAATCCATTTTGCTCTGTTTCTATTTTATAGGTAAGCTCATTCCATTCACAATCACAGTTATAATTATTATGTTTTCTTCTATCTCTTTTTCTTTTTTATCCTTTTTTCTCTTTTTGTCCTGTCCCTGCTCAAGTCTGTTTTGCTTCTGACCACTGCCTCCTTGAATCTATCTTCCATTTTATCATCTCCCCATATAGAGATAGAACAGTTTAATTTTATTGAGACACTTATGAATATTCTTTCATGTCTGCCTTTTTATGCCTATCATTAGTCTTGTGTTTAAATGTAAAATTTTCTATTTAGCTGTGTTCTTTTTCATCAAGAATGCTTTAAAATCCTGTTTCAATAAATGTCCATTTTTCCCCTGAAGAACCATACCCAGTTTTCCTGGGTAGGTGATTTTTGGTTGTAATCCTAGCTCCTTTGCCTTCTAGAATATCATATTCCAAGCCCGCTACTCCTTTAACATGGAAAGCTGCTAAATCTTCTGTGATCCAGTTCATGGTTCTATGGTATTTGCATTATTTCTTTTTTGGGTGCTTGTAATATTTTCTTCTTGACCTATGAACTTAAAATTTGGCTATGATATTTTTGCCAAATATTTTTTTATCTTTCATTTGCATTTCAGGATATCTTTCAGGAGATGGTTGCAAATTCTTTACATATCAGTGCAGCTTTCCTAGATAATTTCTTGAAATATAATGTTCATGGTTTTCAGGTAATTCAGTAATTTTTAAATTACCTTTCCGGGAACTACTTTCCATTTCAGGGTTTTTTGTTTGTTTGCTTGTTTGTTTTGTAATGAGATATTTCACATTACATTCTATATTTTTGTTCATTTTGACTGGGTTTTTTTGGTTGTTTCTTGATGTCTCATAGAGACATTACCCTCCATTTTAACAATTCTAATTTGTAAAGACTTATTTTCCTCAGCAGCATTTTGGGAGAAGAAGCATTTGTCTCCCCGTCCCCAATTCCCTTTGCCCAATATGACCCATTGCACTTTTAAAGAATTTATTTTCACCAATGAATTTTTGTACCCCCTTTTCCATTTGGCATTTTCTGCTTTGTAAGGAGTTTTTTCTTCAACACAATTTTGAGCGTCTTTTACCATTAGACACGTTCTATGGTGCGGTTTTTTTTAAAGTTGTTATTTTTTCAGTATTTTTGTGCTTTTTTTTTTTTTTACCAAGCTCTTAATTCTCTCTTCATAATTTTCTTGCATCACTCTCATTTCTTTCCCATTTTTTCTCTAGCACTCATCTCTTTCTTTAACTATTCCAGGAATTTTTTGTTGGACTTGATTGTAATTAATATTATTCTTTGAGGCTTTGCTTATAGCTGTTTCAACATTTTTGTCTTCTGATTTTCTTTATTGGTTTTCCTTCCCAGATTAGTAGCTTTGCATGGTCTAGTTCTTTTTGTATGTTTTTTCATCATTTTCCAGTCTATTTCTTGCCTTTGAACTTTATGTTAAAATTGCTATTCAGCTACAACGGCACCCAGTACCAGCAAAGGATCCCCTTTTATCTATTTCTAAACAATGGGTCAGCCGCTTATTTTCTTGCTGAGAGTTGCCAAAGTTACTGCTACTGTTACTTCCACTATTGGGAATGCTACCACTCTTCTGGCTACCTTGAAGGTTTGCCACTGATGCTGATGCTGCCCACAGGACAGGCTGCAACCCAATGTCACAGACTCTCTTTACCAACCTTCTAAGTTATCTTTGGCTGAAAAAAATGTCTAAATCTGACCTTTTGTTGTCTCTTCTGCTCAAAAATTTGACTTGAGTAATAATTTTAAAGTTTTTTGCAAGAGAATGTTGGAAGGGTTCAGCTCGGTTGCTACCTACATTATACCATTTGAAAGAGTTATTTTCTCCATTCTATATAGATGAAATCTACTCCTTTGCAATTTAAATTTATCAGTTCTAATTCTTCCCTTAATGTCCAAGTAAAACAAAAGCATCAGAAATAAGATGTTTAATTGAATATAATCCTATGGATATATGAATATATTTTATAAAACAGGTGTCAGAGTTTATAGTGCTGAATTTTCAAATGCTTCTTTTCAAAAAGGAAGTTAGAGGTACAAAAACCTTTGTACTTGGTTCATTTAATTAGAGTAAAAGGGCACAAAGTTTTCTCCTTTTTCCTTGTGTCAAAATCCATATTTCACACTCCAGTGTTATGTCCTGCCTAAGATATGGGGAGACTAGAAAAATCCATAGCCCCACATAGTCACAGTTGATAGTCCTGAGGTATAGAAAGTAGACAATAGTCAACACTAAAAGTTAATGAGACAGAATTAAGGAAAACAATAAGTAAAAATTATCTTGGGAATTCGTGGGATCTATAGGAAACACTAGTATAAAAATTATAATTGAAAAGCAAGGAGAGTGGCAAGCAAAGTTATAAAGTTGACAGAAATAAACTTGAAAATTTTCTTCACATTTATTTGGCAAAAAGGTAAATATAGAATTCTGAATGATAACCAATCACCCATAGCAAATTTTGGAACTTGTTTATATATTTTTTTTTCCTAAAGGGAGTAAATTTATATGATGATTAGCAACCCCTTTCATATCAAAACAGTGATCAGTAAGATATTGCAAAAAAAATTAAAACACCTGATGAGATATGACTCCAGCTGTGCAAACCTATATTAAATCTGAAACTAGATTGAATTGAAATTAACACAAATCTTATGGCAAGACATAATCTGTGTCATTTCTCTTTTTGAATATTTCTAAAAATTATGTTTTAAATTGCCATTTACCACATATCATGATAAAAGTTTTATCATAAAGTTTATAAATTACCTTTTGAAGAAAAATACTCAGTAGGGAGAATTGCAACTACCTCTTTTGATTAAGCATTTTTTTATTTAAACCTTCACTTAAGGCTCTTTTTTTGCATCATATCAATCTTTAGAAGTATTGATATTATGTCTTGTCCTACTCTCCTACAGATTGAAATTTATTTATATCACAGAAAACCATGAAGCAAAAAACTCACTACAGTGAATAAAACATTCTGCCATAGTAGTTTCCTACATCTGCCATAAGATTTTGTTTTATTACATGTTGTTTGAATCCATTATTAATTCTTTAGTTAATGAGTTCGCTTTTTCTTACAGCAATTGTCTCATTCACTTTGTCATAGTCACTGCTTATATTGTTCTTTTGGTTTTACTTCTTTTCCTTTATATCAGTTTATTGAATCCTAGTATAGTACATGTTCTGAGTTTACTATACCAACTCCTACTCATACTGAGGATCTAGGTCCCTAGAGTTTTGTTATTTTATCTTTCTTTAGATGTGTTGTTTATGCGAACAAACACCAAAATTCTAAAATATTTTTAAAAGAAAATTATTATGTAATTTAGGAAAGGAGAGAGAGAGAGAGAGAGAGAGAGAGAGAGAGAGAGAGAGAGAGAGAGAGAGAGAGAGAGAGAGAACTGTAAATGAAGAGTGGTTTACTCTTTTCCAGTCTCTGGAAGGTTTACATTATCTAAGATTTAGACAAGTCTACCCCTACATGAACCACAGGTATGCAATTAAGCAATTTTTTGTGAGAGTGACTTGAAAGCAAGGAACATTGAGATATTTGGGTAGATCCAGGACCTGGAAGAATCTAAAATTCCATGTAACCAACTCTGGCATTGCTGGAGAGTTACTCAGGCCAGAGCAACATTATGAGTTCAAATAATTTCTAGTCATCTAGTTGCTTTTCAACATTAAAAAAAATTATATATATTTTTTCCACCAAATACATGTAAAGACAATTTTAATATTCATTTAAAATTTTTTTAATTGTAAATTTCATCTTTCCCTTCCTCATAAGTCCTTCCAAGAGATGGTAAGCAATATAATATAGCTTATACATTGACAGCTCTAAAGACAAATGAACCAAGAGACACGGAAGTTATGCAAGTGCTGCCGACTCTGAAAAATAAAGTATCAAAGAGCTCACACAGGTTATCATAACCATAGTTAACTCTGAAAAATACCAAAAAGTTTACACAGATTATTAAAACCACAGTTAATTCTTAAAAAAATAAAAATAAAGATTAAACAGTGTTTATAAGAAAAAAACTTTATTCTGTAGGAGGAGAGAAATTGGACATTTGCACTGGGGTTTGCTCTGATACCAAAGGAGACCCACTTTAATAAGTCCAAACCTTAATACATATAGCAATGGTTACACAGTGAATTGTAGCTATGGCAAGGAATGATAACAGCAACAATGAGAAAGGTTTGATTCATAGCAGGATTTCATGACTGAAACATGGGTACTTCAGGTATTCATCTGAGCCCAAGGACCATTGGGATCTGGTGCAGAAACATTTTTGGGATTTTGTCATAAGTGAATTCATTCAGAGGGTAAGAGCAAAGGATTGTTGTTTCTTTTTCCATAGATCTGTTAGATAAAATATTCATTACTCTCCTAATTTGTTTGTAGCATCACCATTTATGTTTAAATCATGTATATATTTTGATCTTATCTTGGTATATGTTGTAAGATGCTGGGCTATACCTAGTTTCTGTCATAATGTTTTTCAGTTTTCCCAGGAGTCTTTGTCAAATTGTGAGTTCTTGTCCCAAAAGTTTCAGTCTTTGGGTTTATCAAACAGAAGATTATTATGGTCATTTACTTCTGAGTCTTGTGTAGCTATTCTATTCCACTTATTAGCCACTCTATTTCTTAACCAGATGGGTTTGATTATTACCACATTATAACATAGTTTTAGATCTGCTATGGCTAGGTGATCTTCCTTCACAATTCTTTCTTTGATTCCTTTGATATCTTTTTCCTTTTTTTTTTTTTGCAGGACAATTAGGGTTAAGTGACTTGCCTAGGGTCACACAGCTAGTAGGTGGCAAGTGTAACTCAGGTCCTCCTGAATCCAGAGCCATTGCTTTATCCACTAGGCTACCTAGCTGCCCCCTACCTTTTTTGTTCCAGATGAATATTATTATATTTTCTACCTCTACAATTTTGGCAGTTTGTTATAGTACTAAACAAGTAAATTTATTTAGGTAGAATTGTCATTTTATTATACTGGCTCAGACCACCCATGAGCAATTAATATTTTTCCAGTTCTTTAGAATTTTGTTTGTGTGAAAAGTGTTTTATAAATGTGTTCATATAGTTCCTAGGTTTGTCTTGGCAGGTAGACTCCCAAGTATTTTATATTGTCCATAGTTATTTTACAAGGAGTTTCTCGGGGCAACTAGGTGGTGTGGTGGATAAAGTATCTGCCCTGGATTCAGGAGGACATGAGTTCAAATCTGGCCTCAGACACTTGACACTAGCTGTGTGACCCTGAGCAAGTCACTTAACCCTCATTGCTCTGCAAAAAATAAATTTAAAAATTTAAAGAAATAAAAGGAATTTCTCTTCCTTTCTTTTGCTGTTGTCCTTTGTTGGCAATATATATAGAAATGCTGATGATTTATGTGAGTTCACTTTATATCCTGCAACTTTGTAAAAGGTGTTAAATATTTCAGGTAGTTTTTTAGTTGATTCTATAGCATTCTTTAAGTATGCCATTGTATCATCTACAAAGTGATAGCTTTATTTCTTTGTTGTCTATTCTAATTCCTTCAATTTTTTTCTTCTCTTATTCTTATAGCTAACATATCCATTACACTATTGAATAATACTGGTGATAATAAGCATCCTTGCTTCACCCCTGATCTTATTTGGAAGAGTTTTAGCTTATCCTCATTAAAGATAAGGTTTGGTAATGGTTTTAGATACTACTTCTCATTTTATGAAAAGTTCCATTTACTCCTGTGCTCTCTAGTGTTTTTAATAGGAATGAGCTCTGTATTATGCCAAAATTGTTTTTTTTAATCTATTGAGATAATCAATCATATGGTTTATATTGGGTTTGTTATTGATGTGGTCAATTATGTTGATACTTTTCCTAATAGTGAATAAGCCCTGTATTCCAGGTAGATACCTGGTCATAGTGCATGCACCTTGTAATAGATTGATATAATCACCTAGCTAAACATGTTACATAAATATTTTCCTCAATATTCATTAGGGAAATTGGTTTATACTTTCCTTTCTCTATTTTGGCTCTTCCCAGTTTATGTATCAGCAGAGCTCCTTTACCTATTTTCCCACATAGTTTATTTATATAGGATTGGAATTGGTTGTTCTTTAAATATTTGATAGAATTCACTTGTGAATCTATCTTACCCTGGGGTTTTTTCCACTCATTATTTAGGATTTATAAATTATTTTCCAGTTAATTTTTAATCTTTTTTTGTGGATTTTCATTCAAAGTAATTTTGCTTTCATCTTGACCTGAAAAGGATGCATTTAATATTTGTATATTTGATCGTGAGGTTTTTATACCCTAACATATGGTCAATTAATATTTAGGTGCAAGTACCTCTGCGTACCTTCTTTTTCCTCCATTCAGGTTTCTTCAGGGCCTATCATATTTAACTTTTCTAAAATTATATTCACCCTCTTAACTTCTCTCTTGTTATTTTTGGTTAGATTTATCTAATTCTGAGAGGGGAAATATGAGGTCCCCCACTAATATATTGTAACGTCTACTTCCAATGTCTATTTTCTCCTGTATAAAATTGCTTGTCTTCTTAATGAGGGGAATAAGGAGGGAGGGAGGGAGAGGATTTAGAATTCAGTTTTCCAAACAATCTAAGAGATACAGTGGAAAATAGGCTTAGTTTTCATAATTTTAAATGTGAATGAATTAGATAATTAAATAAAATGAAAAACAATATAGCTGTAAAAGAGATCAAAGTCCTTCAATCTGTTGTTTATAAGAAACATATATGAGCAACAACAAACAGGCATCACAGATTACATATTAGGGGCTAGAAGAAAATGTATTGTGCATGAGGTAAGTACAAAAAAGCAAAAATTATAATCTTGGTAAGCAGACCAGACAAAAATTAAAAACATAAAAAGAGATAAATGAGGTGACTACATTATTGAAATTAACCTTAGGCAACAAAGCAATACCATTATTAAACATGTGTACTTTGGATACCATAGGAAACTAAGAACTTAAGTAAAAAAGTAAAATACATAAAAGATTGCAATAGAAACTGGGGGAGGGGAACAAAACAAAACACAAAAATATCCTAAATGGTAAAGGATAAATAGATATATAGAAAGATAATACATAGATGATGGATAGATAGATAAATACACACATGAGAAGCACAAACAAAAGACAAAATTGAGACAACAATGCAAAAGTTTTTTTCTTTTTGTGTGTGTGAGGCAATTGGGGTTAAGTGACTTGCCCAGGGTCACACAGCCAATAAGTGTTAAGAGTCTGAGCCTGGATTTGAACTCAGGTAATCCTGACTCCAGGGCCGGTGCTCTATCCACTGTGCCACCTAGCTGCCCCAACGATGCAAATTTTAAAATAGATTTACACATAAAATTAGAATGCCAACAAATAAGCACAGTAAAATATCTACAGAAGAGAAGATATTAAAAATTAGAGAAGAAATTACTTGGAATCTAAAAAGTCTATAGAAATGACAAACAGAAATAAAAGCTCATCCTTTGGGAAAAAATAAATGAACAATATGTATAATCCTTTAGCTAAGATGATTTTTAAAATAGAGTAGAAAAATACATTGTAACATTTTTAATGGAAAGGGTAAAATAAAAATTAAACCAGAAGAAATAAATACTAATTATCACAAACTACTCTGAAAAGTTATATGTTCACAAAATGAGAACACAAAAATTAGAGCAATCATTTCAAAAATATAAAACACTAAACTGAAAGAAGACAAAAGGCAGACTTTAAATAATCTTACCTCGCTAAAAGCAAATAGAACAAACTTTAAGAGAATTATCAGTGGGAAGATTAAAAATAATAATTCTAATAAATATACTCTTGAAAATTCCATGAAAATTAGCCTCAGAAATTGAGAAACACTCAATGTAGCTTTTGTTTTAATGGGATAAATATACGAATTCCTAAATCAGGTAAGGCTAAATCAGAGAAAGGACCAAAATAATTCTTGAATATTGGTACTACAATTTCAAATAAACTACTGTCAGAGTATAGCAATTTATCTAATAAATAATTCTTCCTCTTTAAGGTATAGCAAAAATGCAATGAGAGTTCAATATTAGGAAAGTAATCATCATATATGTTTAATATTTAATAAATAATATTTTATATTTCCCAATTACATATTAAAAATTATATATGACCTTAATATCAAAGGACATATAATAAAATTAGATGAAAAACAGAACACAAATATTTGACAGCCAAGTGTCAGAGATTTCTTCTTAATCAAATGAGGAACAATGGAAATTACAAAATATAAAACAATAACTTTGATTACATGAAGACAAAATGTTTCTGCATGCACTACATGTACTTTAGGATAAAAGAGATGTGCTTAAGGGTCAGAATCTATAAATCTATTTGTAGAAAATATACTTATATATGTATATACATATATACACATGTGTATATGCATATGTTCATACATATATGCACACAGTTCAATGCACATGAATGTGATATATAACTATATATATATTTATCTTTGTGTGTGTGTGTGTGTGTGTATATATATTCAAAGTGTTTTTTTCATATAACAATGTATGGGTGTAAGAGTTAGAGTATAAGGAAAGCTGAGTAATGCAGACTCAGACAGAGAATCCCTTGGACAGCAAGATCCACTCAGTCAATACTTAAATTAATTCAGACTATTATTTGAAAGGTCAAACACGAAATCTGAAGTTTAAATACTTTTGCCACATAATGAAAAGAACAGGACTCTTTAGGGAAAGACCCTGATGTTCAGGAAGATTTATGTCAAAAGGAAAAGAAGATGGCACAGGATGAAATAATGTCATGGAAATAATGATCATGAACTTGGACAGACTTTGAGACATAGCATAGGATGTAAGGCCCTGGCCTTCTATCCATGGGGTCTTGAAGAATTGGACATGACTAAATGATTGAACAGCAATGAGAAATATGTTAATTGTATAGATATATTGGAAACCAATCTGGTATCTAAGAAAACTGACACAAAGTCTGTCTGCCTGTCTGTCTGTCTTTATAGGCCAGACTATTTATTATCAAGAGATCATAGGATAAGAATACACAGTATAAAAGCAAATATATTTTTATATAATTTTTCTCAGATAATAATTTGGTAAACAAGATATATATGCAGCTGACACAGATAAAGCCCCAGGCAGGCTGCACCTGAAAAACTTACCCCTGAGCCTCTGAATCAGCTGCACTTCCAGGCATCTTCTGGAACTAAACTCACAGTCTGGTGAGAGGGCTGATTGGCTGACCAGGGGGAAGTCTAAGGGGGGTGTATGCAGAAGCTAAGGGGGAATTTTGATATCCTATCTCAGCAGGGAATCAGGAAGAAACCTTGAGAGATGGTGGCCTAGGTCAAGGAGGGGTGCAGTCTCATCAGAACTAGCCACCACAGCACATAAGTTTTGCTGCCTCATTGATTGGCAAGTTGGCCTGGGATTATCTACTGACTGAGAAAGGGCTGGCAAGAAAAGAAACTGCCCCTCATTAAATCATAACACCTGGGACCCCCTGTGTATTCTGGAAGCATGACCCCACACTAAGAAGAACTTAAAAGTCAAATGAAAGACAGGCAGGATGAGCAGGCAGAGAAAGTTGCAAACCATAGAAAACTTCTTTAGTGACAAGGAACATTGAGGTGTCCCCTTAGAAGAGGATAGCAACATCAGGGCCCCTACATCTAAAGCTTCCAAGAAAAATATGAATTGGTCTCAGTACATAGAAGTGCTCCAAAAGGACTTTGAAGATAAAGTCAGAGAGGTAGAGGAAAAAATGGAAAAAGAAATGTGGGTGATGCAGGAAAAGACATGAAAAAAATGTCAACAGCCTGAAAAGCCAAATGGAAAAGCTCTCTGATGAAAATAATTGCCTAAGAATTAGGATTGAGCCAATGGAAAATAGTAACTTTATGAGAAACCAAGACACAATAAAGCAAATCCAAATGAATGGAAAAAAAAGAGCAATGTGAAATATCGTCTTGGAAAAACTACTGACCTGGAAAATAGATCCAGGACAGATAATGTGAAAACCATTGGACTACCAGAAAACCATGATCAAGGAAAGAGTTTAGACATCATCTTCCAGGAAATTTTCATGGAAAATTGTCCTGATATTTTAGAAACAGAAGTTAAAATAAAATTGAAAGACTCCACCAATCATCTCCAAAAAGAGATCCCGAAATAAAAACTTCCAGGAATATTATAGCCAAATTCCAGAGCTCCCAGATCAAGGAGAAAATAATCCAAGAACCCAGAAAGAAGCAATTCAAATACTGGGGAGCTACCGTAAGGATAGCACAGGATCTAGCAGCTTCTACATTAAAGAACTGGAGGGCATGGAATATGATATTGCAGAAGGCAAAGGAATTGGGTTTATAACAAAAAATCATCTACCCAGCTAAACCGATTATAATCTTGGGGGGGGGGGGGCGGGAATGGGATGTCAATGAAAAAGAGGACTTTCAGGTATTCATGATGAAAAGACCTGAAGTGAATAGAAAATTTGACTTTCAAATGCAAGACCCTAGAGAAGCATAAAAAGATAAATAGGAAAAAGAAATCATGAGAGATGTAATAAGGTTAAACTGTTTAAATGCCTACATGGGAAAATATGTCTAAATCATAAGAGCCTTAAAGAGTATTAGGGCAGATGATAGGAATAAATTTAGACAGAGGGCACAGGTGAGAATTGATTAAGAGATAGTACCTGAGGGGCAGCTAGGTGGCGCAGTGGATAGAGCACCGGCCCTGGAGTCAGGAGTTCCTGAGTTCAAATCCGGCCTCAGACACTTAACACTTAACTAGCTGTGTGACCCTGGGCAAGTCACTTAACCCCAATTGCCTCACTAAAAAAAAAAAAAAAAAAAAAAAAAAAAAAAAAAAAAAAAAGAGATAGTACCTGTAAAGGATTTATTTTTTTGTTTCTCTTTGGGGGAGGGGCATGGCATTCAGGGTTACTGAGTGTCTTGCATCAGAGGCTGAATTTGAACTCTCATCCTCTTGGGTCCAGGGGGGTGCTTTGTCCACTGTGTCACCAACCTGCCCCATGATGACATCTTTGGGGTAAAATTGAGAGGGAAGAGGAATACTCTGTGGGAAGGGATAGTAGAATGGCAGAATGGGGTGAAATCTCACATGAAAGAAACAGGAACGGGAATATGGAGTGGGAGGAGAGATGGGGGAGGTTTGGGGAAGTGAAGAAGCCTTATGCAAATCATAATTAGGTCAAACACCTTTCTCATCAGAGTTGGCTCAAGGAGGGAATAACATACACACAGAATTGGGTGGAATAATCTATCTAACTCTGTAGGAAAGTAGGAAGGGAAGGGGATACAGAGGGAAGGGTGAAAGAAGAGAGGGTAGAGCAGGAGAAGGAGCAGTCAGAAGCAAAATGCTTTTGAGGAGGAATAGGGTAAAAGAAGATAGAAAATAGAATAAATATCATGGGAAGGGAATAGGATGGAGGGAAACAGTTATGATGATTGATTGTAATCACAAAACATATTGTAGTTATTTTGCTGGGCTATTGTGAAAAACATTTTTTGTCAAATTTAAGGTACTATATAAAAGTTATGATGAGCAAGCTGCTATCAGAAAAACGTGGAGAGACCTCCATGAACTGAAGCAGAGTGAAATGTACTGTATACAAAATAACAACAATAGTGTAAGATGATCTGCTGGGAAAGGTGATTATTTTCAGCAATGCAATGATCCAATATGACTCTGAAGAACTTATGAAAGTTGCAATCTATTTACAGAAAAAGAACATATGCTATCTGAAAAAAAGATTGAAGTATGTATATATATATATATATATATATACATGTATGTATGTGTGTATGTGTGTGTATATATATATATATATATATTTTTAGTGAGGCAATTGCGGTTAAGTGACTTGCCCAGGGTCACGCAGCTAGTTAGTGTTAAGTGTCTGAGGTTGGATTTGAACTCAGGTACTCCTGAATCCAGGGCCGGTGCTCTATCCACTGTGCCATCCAGCTGCCCCGAAGTATATTTTTTGATAGTTCCTTAATATGAAGTTTTGTTTTTATCTGTTTTCTTTCACAACCTGGCTATTCTGTAGATGTTTTGCATGACTACTCATGTATAACTTATATTGAATTGTTTGAGTTCTTGGTGGTGGGGGGTGGGGAGTGAGGGAGGAAGAGAAGTTGGAACACAAAGTTTTAAAAAATTGATGTCAAAATTTGTTTTTACATGTAACTTGGAAAATAAAATTCTAAACAGAAGAAAAACAAGATATCTATGCAATCTGTTTGCATATAAATGTGTATTGATGTGATGCATAGGAACTTTGAAAATCAGACCTTTTGCTGGGAAATTTGTTACAAATATTTTATTTTCCCTTTCAATTGTGTCCCTTCTTATCCTAGATTCTTTTATTTATTTTATGCATAAATCTTTCAATTTTATGAAACTTAAATTTTAAATTTTGTAATTATTTCTTTTTAATTTTATCTAGATCATGTTTATTTAAGAATAAATATCTAAACCTTAGATGTCAAATGTATTGATCTATTTTTCCTTTCATTTATTTTTATCATATAATCTTTAATGTTAATTCTGCAATTTCATTTTGGATTTAAAGACTATGGCAAAAGATAACAGGCTAAGTTAAATTTATGCCTGACCACCTTCCAGTTTTCCCCATAATTAAAAAAAAATATGACATTCTTTCCTAAGTGATGTGTTTTCTGTTTTATTTAACACTGACATTTTCAATTCTAACTAATTTTCTATCTGTCTGTATGTCATCTATTTACTAGTCTATCATCAAAATCCATTTACCAGTGGATACATGATAAAAGGATATGAACAAATAATTCTCAAAATAACACTTGCAGACTAATCATATATGACATAATATTCAAAATATTTCATAATAATTTAAATTTTAAAAAATGAATATTTACCTCACAGCCTAGAAATTGGCAAAGATGGCAAAAAATAGTCACTTTTGCAGCATTTATGGAAAAAAAAGGCATAATAGTGCATTGCTGGTGGAGCTGTAAATAAATACAACAATCTGGAAAGCAATTTGTGATTATATAAAGTCGCTAAAATGTCCATACCCTTTGATCCAGAGTTTCCATTACTGGGCTTATACTCTACAAAGGACATTTTAAAAAAGAAAGTCCCCAAATGAACCAAAATATTTATAGCACCCCATTTTATGGTAGCAAAGAATTGGAAATAAAGTAGATATCTATTAATTGGGTGATGGATGAACAAATTGTTCAGTGTGAGCATTATAAAATTTTACTATCCCGTAATAAATGCTAAATATGATGACTATACAGAACCTTGGTGAGGTTTAAAGAATCTGATGCAAAGTCAAATAAGCAGAGCCAATAAAATATTATATGTGATTACTACAAGAATATAAATGAAAGAAATAGAAAAAATCAAAAGTGAATGTTTCAAAATTACAAAGATCATGTTCCAAAATAAAAGAAATGAGGTTATAACCCCACTGTACTCCTTTATAGAGATAGAATACACAAGTATATGGCATATTGAATCTATTTTCAGACCTTTTCAGTGTATCAATTGATTTTCATGATTTCTTCCTTGTGGTTTTTGTACACACACACACGTGTATATGTGTATGTGTATTTGCATGTGCATGTGCATGTGGATACACATATGCCTATGCCTATGCCTATGCCTATGTTAAGGTTTACAACTACAGAGTTATGGATGTGGATTTAGATATGGATATGGATATGGATATGAATATGGATATGTTAGAGGGGTTTTGTGTGGATGATTTATAGGGATAATGAAAGAACTTCTAGTGAAGTAAAAAAAGATATTAATAAAATTCATTTAAAATAATCTTTTCTATTAATCTCTTTTGAATATTTACCTATTATAGAGTCTCATTCTTATGTATTTGTCTGTATTACTTACATATTTTGGATATATGATTTTTATCAGTGACATTTGATGTAATTTGTTTACCCATTTATAGTTTTTTAAATGATATAATCTTCAATTTGGTTCACATAAAATCATTTGCATTTTATATTATCCACATTATCAATTTTATTGATTATTATCTCCTCTATAACTTGTTTAATTAAAAGATTTCCCTCTGGACAGTTATGAAAGCTAACACTGTACACTTTTCTATTTTTTTAATAACAACCATTTATATACAAATTTCACATCCATTTGTAGCTCATTGTGGTATATGTAAGATGTTGGTCTAAACCTAATTAATTACAAAATGCTTATCAGTTTCCCCATTAGTTATTTGTAAGTAGGGAGGATTTCTAATAATAATTTATACTCCTAGAATTAGCAAACACTAGGTTTTCATTTTAACTTCCTCCTCTTTCTTTCTTATCTAATCTGTTCCATTTTTATCCTTTTCTGTTATGTAACCAAGTTCAAAGCAATTTTTATTATTACTATTTTATAATACAGTTTAAAGTATGTTAATACTATCCAACATTTCTTTTTCTCACATACTTTAATATATTCTTCATTTTTTAAAAATCTTGCCATAGTATATCTCCTTGATAATTGTATTCTTTTTGCACTAACCCTATAAAAGGATTCACTTAGTAAGTATTTTTACCACATTAGCAAGGCCTAAATATGAGTAGTGGATATTCATTCATTTATTTATACATTTATTTATACACTTATTTATTTGTTTATTTATTTATTTGACTTTTAAATTTTCTTTTTCTCTTGATTTTCTCTTTTTTTCTTTTAAAAATTGTATTTATTGTTCCCCTACCACTTTCACCCATAAATTGAACAAGAAAAAAAAAAACAGTGAAAATACTAGCATCATATTATACACAGTTGTGAGAAAATAATGGGGTTCTATGAGACCCAGAAAACCTGGCCTGTCCTTTCTTAAGGTCATCCCAGAGTTAGGAGAATTTCAAAGGAAATGTAGATTAAACTTCCTGACTACCTAAAGGAAATTAGCTCATGGACCACCCTTCTCAAGTCCAGTAAACCAATAGATTTGAATGATGCTAGCCAATTAGCTTTGAGCAATTTGCAAGGGCAGGCTCTTCTTCAGCCCATGGGAAGCTTACACAGTCATGCTATCTTGTTTTGGAATGCTCAAGGAGGCAGGATGCAGATGATTCTCTCTCCTCTATCCTAGACAGGCCTTCTGATACTTCTGAGCAATGTGCTCCCTCTCTACTAATATTTAATATGCTTTTATAAATGCTTAGTGTCCCAAACTAGTGCAGTAGCCTCTAATTTCTAAGTAGCTACATATTAAACCCCAGGTAATTTTCCCTAAAACTTGGGGCATTTATAGGGTGATGAAATATAATTGTAATTGCCACACAGTTAAGCAGAGAAAATGTTTTCTTTGACCATGTCAAAAAATGTGTGATTTACTCTGTATTTTGAGTGCATAATACCACTTCTAGGAGTCATGTGATGTGATTTACCTTTGGTTCTCCAGAATCATGTTATTTATTTCTTTTACTTGCATCAGTGCAAAAGTCTTTCATTATTTTCCCTTTTAATGCTATCATTATATAAATTATTCTTCTAGTTTTGTGTAGTAAACTCTGAATCTGTTCATCAAAGTGTTCTCAATTTCCTTTGCCACTATCAATTTGGTTCTATTCAATTATATTCCCTTACATGCATACATTGTAATTTGTTAAGACATTCTCCAACACATGGGAATCCCCTTAGTTTTCATTTACCAACAAAATAGTTCTCTCATATTTTTAATCATCACTACACACACATGCATGTAAACATATGTGTAGACACACATTTATATGTAGACACATACATACACATATATACCTATATTCCTCTTTATTTTTTTCAATGTATTTAAACAGTTTATACAATTCCATTGTATTTAATTAATAGGGAAAGATACTAAGGTTTAGTTTAGTCTAATCCTATTATTGTACTGTTCTTAACTTTAAAATTTACTTTCCAGGGGGCAGCTAGGTGGCACAGAGGATAGAGCACTGGCCCTGGATTCAGGAGGACCTTGACGCTTACTAGCTGTGTGACCCTGGGCAAGTCACTTAACCCCAATTGCCTCACCAAAATAAAATTTACTTTCCTTTGCTTTTAAGAAAAATCTTTTTAGATGTGTTGCTATTTGGAATACATGTTTTAATTATGTTATTTTTCATGATCTCTATTGCCTTTAAGCATAACATTTTCTTGTTTGCCTCTTTTGATACAATTACATTTTGGTTTTATTAGAATATTACTGTAATACATGATTTAGAGTTATCTAAAGCAGCAGCAGCAACAACAGCTTATCTATAATAATATAATTTTCTTAAAATATATTTCTTTTATGCAGCAAATTGTTGACTTTTAAAAGTCAATTTTATTTTTTTCCATTAAAATTATTTCATTCATAATTTGGCTTATAAATGCTTTGCATTTTCTTTCCTTAAACTAATTCATCCAAGTGCAAATTTGTATATGTTTTTCATATATTTCTCTCTATAGTTCTATGTTCCTCTTTTTTAATAACAGTATCTAGTTTCTTAAATTTGCTTTGTTTATGTCAATGTGAATGGTTGCATGATATTGGAATGATATTTAATATTAGAGTGATATTGGTGTGTTGTTTTCATGCCATTGGCATAATGTTTCTTTGATATTAATCAGATTTTTATATGAAATTTCTGTGATGTTTGCAGGATATTTGAGTGACATCAGTATGATATTGGTATCTAATTGGTTTAACATTGGTATTATGATAAACACTAATGTGCTAGCAATGTGATGTTTGCATGATATATTGGTGTGAATTTAGGGTAGGGTTTGTGTGGCTTTGGTATGATATTGGTGTAATTTCTGTGTGGTCTTTAATATTGGTGTGAAATTGTCATGATGTTTCTACAATATTGATGTGATCTTAGTGTTTAAAAGATGTGATGTTTGTGTGGTATTGGTGTAATGTTTAATGTTGATATTCTGTTTATAGGACATTGGTATGATACTGTGTCATTTAGATGAATTTTGCAATTGGCACAATATTGGCATGTATTGCTGTGATATCGTGTTGTTTAATATTGGCATCATATTTGCTTAATATTTGTGTGATATTTAAATTGGTGTGAAACTTATATGATATTGGCATAATGTTGGTGTGATATTGGTGTGAATTCTCATGGCATTGATATGGCATAAACATGGAATTAACACACTATCATTGTGATACTGGCATGATATTTGGGTGGTGTTTAATACTGACATTATGTTGACATGTGGTTTACATGATTTTTTCATGACACTGGTATGATATTTACATCACATTGGTATGGTGTTTTATATAGGTGTGACATGGGATTGGCTTTTGCATAAATCAACATGAAATTTAATATTGGCATGACATTGACATGACTTTGATGTTGCACTTGTGTGTACTTGATTGATATTGGCATGTTATTGGTTTGATGTTTAATATTGGCAAGGCACCAACACAATTTTTATATTGGCATGATATTTGTGTGGCATTGGTGTGACAGCATGTGAATTCAATATTGGCATGATTGTGGCATGACATTAGTGTAATGTTGGTATGACCTTGGTGTGATTTGGCTATCATTCTTGTGGTGTTTGAAATTGGCATGATGTTGGCATCTAATTGGTCTGATATTAGTATGACATCAATATGATGTTTGTGTGATGTTGGAGTGAAATTGGCCATCTATTCTAATCCATCCCCATTGCAGATGAAGAAAATAAAGCCTGATGAGGTTAAATGACTTGCCCATGTTCTCACATGTTATAGGTAGCAAAGAATATATTCCAACCCAAGTCCTCTGATTCTAAAGTCAATCTACTGTCTACTGAAGTAGTCTTGGTCCTAGGGAACAGTTGAAGAAATGCATTTCCCTCTTCTCAGTAGAGTAGTGGCAGATTAGGGATGCACAATGTTACATATGCTGTCCTAAGTTGCCATTTCATTGGTTAAATGCATTTTTTTGCTCTTATAATGATGAGTTCATATGGGTAAAAAGCATATTGTGAAACTGAATGAAGCAAAAAGGCACCAATTAAACCACCTTAAAAATAAATTAATAAAATAAAATGTAGAGGTTGGATTAGATGACCTTTTAGTCTTGTAGTTGTAAAATTCTGATATTAAACCAGAAAAAAACACAATAAGTCCTGTCCATTCATTGAGATTTTAGGGTCCAAGATTGGTTAGTTGGTTGGTTGCTGTCTTTCATTCTCAAAGAGGAACAAATTTACATCACTAAGTTGAAGTTAAGGTAAAATGTGTCCAACTGTGACTGATCAAACCAATATGAATTTAGAAGACTCTACAACAGGTCAGGCACAAATAGTCGATATGAACATT
Source organism: Dromiciops gliroides (assembly GCF_019393635.1). Classification (NCBI taxonomy): domain Eukaryota; kingdom Metazoa; phylum Chordata; class Mammalia; order Microbiotheria; family Microbiotheriidae; genus Dromiciops; species Dromiciops gliroides. The sequence continues at coordinate 208,609,535 of NC_057861.1, read as the reverse complement.
TGGAGTAGAGATGCCTCTAAATTTGCACTTATCATGTTTCTTTTGAGCTATTATAATTCTACTACTCTCATAGAGCACAGTGCCTTCTTTGATGTAGGCAAGCCATGCTGGGCAATACTGTGGAAGTGTCCCCTATGTCATGTAATCAAATCCAAAGTTCTTCAGAGAGAAATCGACAGTGTCTTTGCATTGCTTCTTAACTCCATGTGAACACTTGCCTTGTGTGTGAGCTCTCCATAAAATGGTCTTTTACACAAATGAACATTTGGCTTTTAAATAGCATGGCCAATAGTTTAAGTAAAGAAGGGAAGCAAGGGAATGGCCTATAAGTTTGAGCCCCAATCATTACAATTTCTAGTATTTCTTAAATGTTTTCTTCTTTTTGTAAGGAAAAAAGACCTCAATCATTTTCCATTCAGCCATTTAAGTGGTTTTGCTAAAACACAGATCTGCTCATGTCACCACCACCCCCACTCAGTAAACTATAGTGGCTTCTTATTGTTTCCAGGAGCAAATGCAAAATGCTCTGTTTGGCATTCAAGGCCTTTCATAATATAGCACCTATTCCTACCTTTCCAGTCTTTTTATACCTTGCTTCCCAACAGGTACTCTTTGATATATGGACCCTGACCTCCTGGCTGCTCCATAAGCAAGACATTACATCTCAGTTCCAGACATTTTTTCTGGCTATCTTTAATTCCTAGAAAAATCTCCCTACTCTTCTCTTACAACTGACCTCCCTGGATTCCATTAAGGCCCAGCTAAAATCTCAAATTCTGCAAGAAGCGTTCCCTAACCTCTCTTAATTCCAGCATTTCTCTTTTTGTAAATTACTCCCTGTATATAATTTACATAGAATATTTTGTATATATTTGTTTGCATGTTGTCTCCCTCATCAGATTGCAGGAAGGAAGGAAGGAAGGAAAGAAGGAAGAAATGTAGGAAGAAAGAAAGAAAGAAAGAAAGAAAGAAAAATGCACAAAGTGTTAAGTGAATGTTAGTTGTTGCTATTATTATTATAAGCAGAGGTAATATGACTAAGAAAGATGGAGATATAGACATGTGTATGGTTAGCGTAAAGCTCCTTTGCCCCTTTCACACTGCTATGTTGCAATGTAGCTATAGTGTGAAGCAGTCATTGCACAGCTAGATTTAAATTTTGCTTCACCACACAATATTATATATCTTTGCGAAAGCAGTAGATATTGGTGGAGGGTATTTAGCTAGGGGCCATCTCATGCTAAAAGGATAACTAGAGCTCCCTAATTACAAGGGCAGAGTTGATTCTACATATCTTTTTTTTTTAAATAAGAAGAGTATAGGGAGGAATTGCTTTTTAAAGATTTGTGTCATTTTTTAGTCAGCATTCTATGATTGCTAATTCAATGTTAAATCATATAAGGTCACAGAATAACACACTTGCTTTAGTATGGATTGGAAGGAATAACTAGTTAAACTCTGGGAAGAATTTCAAAAGAAAAAAATTATACTGGTTTTCTTAAATTAGATTTTCTATTTTACAGAGCAGAAACTTAGTTATGTGTTTTTTAATTAAATCCACTGCATTCCAGATTCTTAAGTTTAAGATTAGATAACAGAAAATTTTGTTCATGATCTTTCCTGTCTCTGAACCCCCATCACATATTGTGGTTCTCTTAAAGTATTTCTCACTGCCTTCTTTATGTCTTGGTTATTTGTATAATTGTCTTATGTCCCTACCCCCTACTGGGTTGTAAACTTCTTAAAGGTAAGACATTTATCTTTGTTATGTCTTTTTTCTACCAATTTCCAGCATAGTGTCTTGTTCCCATTTAACATATCAACAATATTTGAATTAATGAATGATGCATTGATTTTGTGCATTTTAATCACTGCACTTTTCATAACTTTGAGATGTTATGCAAATAGTTTATTAGGAATTTTTAATTGAGAACTTAGAATGCAGATTCCTGGCTCTCTGGCTTGCAGCTTCTTGGTCAAGCACTTCCCTTCTTGATCCCTCAGTTTTACCATTCGGTTAAGGAAAGTAATGGACTACTTGATTTCTCATATCCTTCTCAATCTATAATAAAAATAAAAAAGACTAGAAATAAGTTAGTGTGAATGTTGGTACATTTATTCGGGATGAAAAGACCTCAACTGAATGGAAAATTTGACATTCAAATTCAAGACCCTAGAGAACCATAAAAAGGTAAACAGGAAAAAGAAATTAAGAAGGATGTTAAAAGGTTAAACTGTTTACATTCCTACATGGGAAGATGATACATCTAACTCATGGAAAATTCCTCAGTATTAGGGCAGATGAAGGAAATAGGTTTAGACAGAGGGCACAGGTGGGAATTGATTATGAAGGAATGATATCTGCAAAGTATTTATTTTTTGTTTATCTTTTTTGTAGGGTGGTTGGAGTTGGGTGACATGCCTAGGGTCATGCAGTGGGGGAGTGTCTTGTGACTGAGGCCAGATTTGGACTCAGGTCATCTTGGGTCCAGGGTGGGTGCTTTGTCCACTGTATCACCTAGGTGCCCCATGATGACAGCTTTAGGGTAAAATTGAGGGGTGAGAGGAATACAGTGGGGGAGGAGGAAGGGCAGAAGTGGCATGAGGTGAAATAACACATGAAAGAAACAGGAAAGTGCTTATGGAGTGGGGGGAGAGATAAAGGAGGAGCAGGGCAGTAAATGAACTTTACACTAATCAGAATATGCTCAAAGACCTTAATCTCATCAGAATTGGGAATAACATACACACCCATTGGGTGGAGTAATCTATCTAACCCTGCAGCAAAATAGGAGGAGCAAAAGAAGGGAGGGCATATTAGGGGCGGGGGTAGTCAGAAGTAAATCTCTTTTGAGGAAGATAGGGTGAAAGAAGATAGATAATAAAGTAAATATCATGGGGAAGGGAATAGGATGGAGGGAAACAGTTAATAGTAATTGTGAAATAGAGAAAAGGGAAAAAATTGTACAAGAAATATTTATAGCAACTCTTTGTGGTGGCTAAGAATTGGAAATCAAAGGAATGTCCATCAATTGGGGAATGAGTGAAGAAGCTGTGGTATATGATTGTAATGGAATATTATTGTGCTATAAGAAATGACAAGCAGGATGATTTCAGAAAAATCTGGAAAGACTCATATGAAGTGATGTATAGTGAAGTGAGCAGAACGAGGAGGACATTGTGCACAGTGACAGCAATATTGTTCTATGAGCAATTTTGAATGACTTAACTACTCTCAGCAGTACAATGATCCAAGACAATACCAAAGGCCTAATGATGAAGCATACTATCCACCTCCAGAGAAAGAATTGATATTGATTGAACACAGATGAAAAAAAGAATATCTATCTATCTATCTATCTATCTATCTATCTATCTATCTATCTATCTATCTATCTATCTATCTATCTATCTATCTATGTGTGTGTGTATTTATATATATATATATATATATATATATATATATATATATATATATATATAAAACCATCTTAAATAGATTACTCCACCCAATTGGGTGTGTATGTTGATCCCTCCTTGACATCTTTAGGGTAAAATTGAGGTGTGAGAGGAATGCACTGGGGGACTGGGAAGGGCAGATGTAGCATGATCCCTGGGATATAAATAAGAGCCAAATAAATTCTTGTTGATGAGCTGATTGATTGCAGGAATATCATGTTTTCAATCTCTTAGTTCACTTAATATTTGTTTTAAGTTTCTTATTTCTAGTTTATTCCATTTTTGCTATCCACTTTAGTCCTTGGAAGAGTAAACCTTTTCTCCATACCTCTGAGTCTTTTCTTATTTAACACAGGGTCATCTAGAGTATTATTCTTCTTGTGTCTGGGCTTTAAACATTTTTCTTTTTGTTTGTTTCTCTCTTTATCAACAGGCCTCTTCCATCAGCATTTTCTTTTTTCCTTTCTTCCAATTTTATATTGTTACCCTCAATCTGAACACAAATGGCTCTTATCTTCATACACTCAGTCCATTTAGTATTTCTATATTTTATTTCATACACCATAGGGTAACATTTTTGAAAATTCACTTTAGGCATTGCTCATATATTTCTGCATTGCACTACAAAGGAAATTTTCATTGAGTGCTATACTTTAAAATTTGATATTTATATTTTATCAAATTATAAATGTAATTTTTTCTGTCTCTGAAATTTTTATCGTGGTTATCCATAATCAACATCCATATCATGAATGTGATTTCCTCTCACCCCACGCCAGAAGACCAGGGTTATCTCCTAGCAAGTCTGTACTACATCAGCACACTCAGTAGCTTTCTAGAAGTTAATACCTAAGTATTCAGATGCATTAACTAATGTTTAAATAGTCTTTTTTAGGAAAAACGAAGGGAGGGCATCAGGAAGTGTTTTTGTTCAAACTTATTAAATTCTAGGCCTCCATTCCTAAGGAACATTTTAGAGGGATTACCTCACTGTGTTGACTGAAAAAAATGACATCTGTCTGACCTAGCTGAATGTAGTTTGGAAACACAACTACTATTCCTATGCACAGCATGGCATTTGCCTTTGTTTTTCTTAGAGCTCAGGTGTAACGCAACAAATATACAACTGGATCAAATTCACAGCTTGAGGGTGGCTCAGTGGGATTCAATGATTTCTTTGTCCCTGTAAATGAATCTAACCAGTTGGCCCTGCTGTGTCCCACCAAGACTCTCACATGTCTACTTTGTGACACAACCCAATGACTTCATCAGTATTTCTATTTATTACTCTCTCTGTTAGTCTATCCCATAGCACTAGCATACACATATTGAAAGGAAAGATGAAAAATTCCAAAAAGTTAGGTCTCAATACATAGGGGAAAAATGTTTCGCAGCATTTATGTTTCCCAGAACACCCACAGTGTTAGCAGGGTATAAAATACATAGTGTGACATCTGGCCTTAAATTTCACTGAAAAGAAAAAAGACAGGTTGTTCTCTAAAAGACAGCTTTTTGGCTTTCTATTTAATAGTCTCCTCCCAACTCCTATTTTGCTGACTGTAATAAATGTTACAATAGTTTGTAGCTTATCAAATGGCTGGATGACAGATGAGAAACTAGACAGTAGAAAGTAGACAAGAGGCTATTGATGTCATTGCTATTCCTCTAATGCATCATCTAAAATGCTTACTCTCAACCAACTAGAAATGAATTAGAACACATATTTGGTAATGGTGCTGAAACTGAATGGAGTAAGCTAAATTGTGTTTAGTTATTTAAAAAAAAAATTATAATCATCCATTTCAAACCAGGCCCTTGGCTTCAGATTATAATCAGTCTTAGTCATAACTAGCCATTGGATAAAAGACTTTGCCCGATATGTTTGAGATTTGAGTGGAGACCATGGGTTTCTTCACCAATATGTGACCCCATGGGAATTGTAGTTAAAGGTGAAGAGTAAGTGAGAGCCTAGTTCCTGGTAAAGGAGGTGGTCAGAGGATCTCAGCCCCAAAGGAAAAAAAAAAAAGGAAGAAAGAAAATGTCCTCTATTTTCTTATTATTTACCTGAGATAGAAAGAGAGTTGGGAGGAAAAAGTGTAGAAGGCTTGAGGGAAAAAAAAGAGATTTGCAATATATGAAAATCAATTAGGGGGGCAACTAAGAGGTGCAGTAGACAAAGCACTAACCCTGGATTCCGGAGGACCTGAGTTCAAATCTAGCCTCAGACACTTGACACTAGCTGTATGACCCTGGGCAAGTCACTAAACTCTCATTGCCCCACAATGAAAAAAAAAAGAAAAGAAAGAAAATCAATTAGAGAGGAATAAAAATGTTTTGATGCAAAAATGACCCAGTTGAAATTAGAAGATATACATTTATAATACTACAGTCAGTCTCATTTATTCTTTGACTTTTTCAAGCTCCCTTCAGTAGTACTTGAGCAGGCTTAGAAAAGTCTGGCAGTGGGAGTAATCCAGGGTTGAAGTCTTTTAAAGGATGAGTGATGATATGCTAAAGGGGCAAACAAGTTAAGGGTAGAAGATAAAGTGGAATTAAAATGGCTAACTACTGCATGAAGACTGGAACGTAAGGAAAGTGAATGGGAAAATGGCTTGTAAAACTATGGAGGAGCTAAGAGATTGGATATGATTATGAGATGATGCATACTGTAGTTTTATGAGGGGTGAAACACAGGTAAAGATGCAATGAGATGAGAATCAGAAGAATGTCAGAGATTTTAACTAATGAAGTGGAATACTTGTGAGTACTGGAGAAATAGAAGGTATCATCATCTCTATGTGTGACTGAGGTAGAAGAGAAGCTCATTTAAGGAACAGGAATTTAGGAATACAGAGGAATTGAGAGGTTAGGTACTTTGAGAGAACATGAAGAAGTCCCATAGGAAAAGGGCAGGTGTTAGGGAAGATAGCAAGATTCTGAACTTCTTGAAAAAAAAAGCAAAAGGAGTATATCCTGAGGGATAAGAGATACACAAGAACTAATATGATCTGGATTGTTTTGAAATTTTTAATTGAGTTTCTCTTTTAGAACAGCTTTCAAACCATCCAGACAGTAAGCATTATTTCTTATTTGCTGCCTGTAACTATCCCTACAGCCATCAATAAAAAAATGTTTCACCACCTATCTTTCCTTATGACTCAGTTATTAGTTATCTTGGAAGAAACAACCCACACCATCCCCCCATTCATTTTCATCCTCCTCATCTCCACCCAAATCCTATTCCCAGGGGAATCTAGCAGTAGAATTTGGTTGCAAGGAATCCTCCAATTCCACCTCCAGAATTGATGTATGTGTGTTTAGGGGATGATGGTGGTGGCATTTTTGGTGAAAGTACATACAAGGCTGGAGAGGATAGCTAGGAATACAGGGTCGTTGGAGTGAGAGGAGAAGGCCAGGTGTTGTTGACACCTAATAGATGTAAAACATTTTAGAGAAAAAGATACAAGAACGAAGGGAATTTTGTTTACTGTTGGATGGGAAATCAAGAGGGGATTGTGGGAGAGGTTGGTGGGTTTGGAGTAGGGAATTGGTTGGGTAAAAATAAAGATACTGAAGATGAAAGAAGTGTGCATTTTTTTACAGACTGAAAAATAACAAATTTCCATGCTACAAAAATAAATCTTAACATATAAAGAACAAAGAAAATAAACTGTATTGTCAACATGAAATCATTTTCACATATTGATCCATTAAAAAATTAAGAAAAGCATTTTTATCAGGTGTTAATATGCAAAAAAATCCTAATCTTCAAGCTATATGTAAGAGAAATCTTTCAAAATAAATTTATTTAGCATAGCCCCAAATTATTTGGGTAAGATGAAGTATACATCACCCTATTTTCTACAGAAGATTATATTGCATTTTAGTATTTTATTCAAATAAAAAGGAGGGTTTTTTTCAAATGTGTGTGACTAAAATCCTGTATTCACCTGTGCTCTTGAATAGGGAACTAGAAATACAAAAGTATAATGGCAGTATAATGACTTAGACAGAAATAGTAGCCCAATAAAATGATGTGAATAATAAAATAATAGTAGGGGCATCTAGGTGGCACAGTGGATAGGGTACTGGGCCTGGAGTCAGGAAGACTCATCTTCCTGAATACAAATCAGGAAGTAAATACTTACCATCTGTGTTACCTGAGCAAGTCACTTAACCCTATTTTCCTGTTTCCTCATAAAATGAGCTGGAAAAAGAAATGGCAAACTACTCCATTATATCTGCCAAGAAAACCCTAAATAGGGTCATGAAGAGTTGGAACTGAACAATAAGAAGCATATTAATTATAATAATGATAACTATTATTTATAAAGGTTTTTTTTTGTTTGGTTTGGGTTTTTTTGTTTGTTTGTTTGTTTAGTGAGGCAATTGGGGTTAAGTGGCTTGCCCAGGGTCACACAGCTAGTAAGTGTTGAGTGTCTGAGGCCAGATTTGAACTCAGGTACTCCTGACTTCAGGGCCAGTGCTCTATCCACTGCACCACCTAGCTGCCCCTATAAAGGTTTTTAAGATAAATTATTGGGTACTATGGATGTTTACAAAATTATAGAGTTATAGAATCCACTATATCTTGTCCCACAAATATCATTACCATGTCCAAGTAGATGATGGTTGGGATTCTTAGGAAACTCCTGCCTTTGACAGTTGCTGCCTTTGTATCTTTGAAAAATCACTCTCATTATTTGAGAACCATCTAAATTTAAAGTGGCAGAAGAGTTGAGTTGGTAGTAGGAGTTTCCATCTCCCTTACCTCCTCATTCCTTTCTGAAGAAGAAGAAGAAGAAGAAGAAGAAGAAATCAAAGGGCACAACAGTTAAATGACTTGTCTATGTTTATAAACCTACTGAGTTGGGGCAGCTAGGTGGCACAGTGGATAAAGCACCGGCCCTGGAATCAGGAGGATCTGAGTTCAAATCCAGCCTCAGACACTTGACACTTACTAGTTGTATGACCCTAGGCAAGTCACTTAATACCAATAGCCTTACCAAAAAAAATAAAAATAAAATAAAATAAACCTACCAGGTTTCTTCCCTGCTCCTTTTTTTTTTTTCTGACCTCTATTAATAGATGAGAACAAGTTCTATTTTAGCTGCGAGGGCACAGTTTTACCTTATCTTGAACTTAAAGTACACTACAAATTCTACATATATTTAAAGGGATTTCTTGGTTAGGTCTTCTTTATCTTATTTTTTTTTTCATTTGTTCTTGTTTCTTTTTCCCTGGCACAGTCTAATTCTCTTTCAATTATTTAGTATTGCTTCTCATTTTCTCCTTAGGCCAGGTTCATGGTAAGGTAAATATGGTTAGATAAGACAAGAAGATATTGTCTTCTCAACCCCATCTTTTTTGACCTGCTCATTATTTGTCTGGGATTGCTTAGAAACAATAAGAGAGTTGTTCAATATCCAAGTGGGTTTAGGTCATTAGAGTTCAGAATGCTAGTTCAATTTGATATAGAATAGGCAGAGCTTTGGGGGGAAATATTTGCAGATGTACATTCACTGGTTGCCAAGGAGAAAAGGGCTTTATCAAGTGCCTCCCACCCCTATTTAATCAAACAACAAGGATTTTTAATTTTTCCTTTTAAATAATATGATTTAGGACTATTTATCACAAATAACAAAATCTTGATTTTGAAAATAACTGCTAAACATACAAAACATACTGAGGAGAAAAATTACAATAAAGACTGAGATGAAAGAGGAAATGTCATTGCCTCATGGAATCACTAGATTTTTTTTCCCACAAAGCTCAAATTCCAGCTTCTTTTGTAAACCTATCCTGATACCATCAGTTAATAATGTTTTCCCGCTAGAAATTTGTAGTTACTTTATATATAATTTTCAATTTCCATGGCATTTTTTTCTTCCTTTTGTTTTGTTTTGTTTTGTTTTCTTTTCTTTTCTTTTCTTTTTTTGGTGGGGCAATGAGGGTTAAGTGATTTGCCCAGGGTCACCCAGCTAGTAAGTGTCAAATGTCTGAGTCCAGACTTTTTTTTTCAGGGCAATGGGGGTTAAAGTGACTTGCCCAAGGTCAGACAGCTAGTAAGTGTAAAGTGTCTGAGGCCAGATTTGAACTCAGGAACTCCTGAATCCAGGGTTGGTGCTTTATCCACTGCACCACCTAGCCACCCCAAAGGAGATTCAGAACTCAAGAATAACTCCAAAGTTGCAAATATGGGTGACAAGAAAAATAGTAGGTTTTTTTGTTTGTTTTTTTGTTTTGTTTTGTGGGGGCAATGAGGGTTAAGTGACTTGCTCAGGTTCACACAGCTCGTAAGTCTCAAGTGTCTGAGGTCACATTTGAACTCAGGTCCTCCTGAGTTGGTGCTTTATCCGCTAAGCCATCTATCTGCCCCTCCATGGCATTTTTTCAATGGTATAAGAGGTGCTTGATACTGATAAGGTCTTTTTCCAACTCCAGTGTCTAAAACATTACCTAATATGTAATTAGCATTTAAGAAATTGTAATTGAATTGTTGATTTGAATTGCAGTAATTTAATTTTTGTGATACTGATTCCCAATAAGATATTCTTCTTTCCATTATTAAAAATATTATCTACCATGGATAAAAAAACACACCAAATAAAACTGATAAATGTAAAATGTGTCTTGAAACTTTATGTCATATAGAAATTTGGCTGTTGTCAATATGCAGCAGAATGATAAAATATAAATAATAAAACAAGACTGAATTTTAATATGATTGAAATTTTATTTCTGAATTATTCTGGTACTATGCAAATTTTACTATAGTAAATGCCAACATTTTTTATTTTATCTCTCAACCAGTTATTTGTGCTAAGTTGTTGGTAGTGGACTTTCCAGTGGTTGCTATAGCTGATTTTGACTTTCAGCTTGAACACCAAGGAATTACAAGACAAGAGATGTAATTTTCAAAGAAAAATGAAATGTTCTTGCTATCTAATTACAGTGTTAGCACACATACTTTTGTGTACCTATTAAATTTATCTGATGTTTAACACATTTATTAAAATGTTCAGATGGTATTTACCGTCTGCTTCTATTTTTCTCACTATTTCAGTTCCAAGGTTCATGCTTAGCAACAATCACTAATCTGTACTTAAAGATTGAGAATTTTATTATCCAAAAGACAAAACTTGTTTTTTAAATGTCATCATTAATATTGAAGAATTGAAATATATTTAGCCTTTATATCCTGTACTCTGAATTTCTGATGAGAAAGAAATTATCTCTTTACAGAGTAATTTTATGAGAATGGTTAGAAACTCCATAATCAATATATTTTCTTCTTAAATCTGTATCATGGCATTTTAGGAGGAAAGCAAATTCATAGTGTAAGGGAGATATAGGAAATTGTTTGCTTAATTTTTTCAATGGTTAGTTAAAAATGTTTTTGATTTTACAGCTATGTGAAGGAAGAATAGAAGCAGAAAAGGAGTGGAGGGGATTTGAGGAATGGAAGGGAATAGAAGGTCAGTGCAATACTCCAGAGGAAAGGTGATGATGCTTTGATATGAAGGAGTAGCTATGCAAGTGGAGGAAAAGAGGGGAAAAGATGAAATAGATACAAATATAGAATTACCAAAATTTTGCAACTGGCTTAGAGAAGGGGGGAGGTAAAAGAGAATGGAGATGAAGATAACTTTGAAGGTTCAAAACTAGACTGGGCTTTTTTTTTTTTGTAGAAGTTGGGAAAAGGAAAAGTAATTTTGGAAAAAGATACTGAGTTCAGTTTTGGAATTGCAGAGTTTGAAATGATTACAGCTTTCTAGAAGGAGATTTACAATGGATACTGGTGATAAAAGACTAGAATAATATTGTATGTATGTATATTTAGATATCCATGATCCATAGAGATGAATCCATAGAATTTAAGGAAGAAAGAATAAGGAAAAGAAAGAAAACAAGAAGAGCAAGAAGAACAAGGAAGAGGAGAATGAGGTAGAAAAGAAGGATGAGGAGAAAGAGGAGGAGGAGGGAGAGAAAATAAAGGAGAGAATGTGCAAATATCTTATTCAAAAGTAAAAGCATTGGAAAGAGGTCCCAAACAGAAGGCTCTGGGATATATATTTGCATAGAAGTGAGGATTTTGACAATTATCTGGAATAAGACTGAATAAGTCATCAGATGTGGTCATTAAGAGAATGGATAAACTTAGGGAAAATTTATGCTGAGTAATGAGTTAAGTGACAGATTGAAGTGAATGAAACATGATCAAATGGAAACTGGAAGTACATATAATAGTAAAATGACTTAGTTGCTCAGAATTGTTCTTAAAATATTGCTGTTACCTTATATAATGTTCCCTTGGTTATCATTAAGAAAGTTACAAGATAACTTATATATATATATATATATATAATTAATAATAATAATAATAAACATTTGTATTTATAGTTTTGAGTGCCAATTTTTATCCCTCTTTCCCTCCCTCCTCTCTCCCCTCCCTGAGGTGGCAATCAGATATGAGCCATACATGTATAAGCATATAAAATTTACTACATTTATCATTTTGTACAAGAAAAGTTGATTAAAAGCAAAAAATGAAAGGAAGTTGAAAAATAGCATGCTTCAGTCTGTTCCATCAATATCAGTTCTTTCTTTGGAGGTGGATATTATGTTTCATCAATAGTCCTTTGGGATTGTCATGGATCATTGTATTGTTGAGAATAGTCAAGTCATCCACAGTTCTTCATCAAGAAATATTGCTGTCTCTGTGCACAATGGTCTCTTAGTTCTGCTCACTTCACTATACATCAGTTCATACAAGTCTTTTCAGGCCTTTCTGAAGTCATCCTGCTTGTCATTTCTTATAGCAGAATAATATTCCATTACCATCATATACCACAGTTTGTTTAGCCATTCCCCAGTTTATGGGCATTCCTTTGATTTCTAATTCTTAGCCACCACAAAAAAGAGCTGCTATAAATATTTTTGTACAAATAGGTCTTTTTTCTCTTTTTGGAGATCTTTGGGATATAAACCTAACAGTGGTATTGCTGGATCCAAGGGTATGCACAGTTCTATAGGCCCTTGGGCATAGTTCCAAATTGCTCTCTAGAATGGTTGCATCTTTTCACAACTCCACCAATAGTGAATTAGTATCCCAGCTTTCCCACATCCCCTCCAAAATGCAATATTTTCTGTTTTTGTTATATTTGCCCCTCTAATAGGTGTGAGGTGATACCTCAGAGTTGTTTTAATTTGCATTTCTCTGATCAAAAGTGATCTAGAGCATTTTTATATAATTATTGATACCTTTGATTTCTTTGTCAGAGAATTGCTTGTTCATCTCCTTTGACCATTTGTTTGATATATATTTAAAAGGAATAGTAAATCATATATTAGATTTGAAGTTTCATATGCAATCATCTTTTATTTATTCTGTTATGTTATGGAAAAGTTTTTTTTATTTTTTAAGTTCAGAATAAAATGCATTTTTAAAAAAATTACAGGTGCATGGGGCAGGTAGGTGATGCAGTGAATAAAGCACTGGCCCTGGATTCAGAAGGACCTCAGTTCAAATCTGGCCTCAGACACTTGACACTTACTAGCTGTGTGATCCTGAGCAAGTCACTTAACCTTCATTGTCCTGCAAAAAAAAAAAATCCAGGTACAGATTTTTTTCTCCATAAGAGTTTGATTATAAAGAGGGAGTTATAGAAAAATATATAGTAAGAAAATATAGTAAATCAAATGAGGTTTTTAAAAATTATTTTAATGGATGGAGGAAATCTGGGAATACATGTAGACTTTTAGGAAGCAGTGGGAAATACTGCAAATATTAAGCATTTCTTGATCCTCCTGGACGTTAATGCAAAACTCCCTCCTAAATGATCTTATATTTATTTCACATTTTATTTATAGATTTATTCATTTATTTATTTACATATATGTATATCTACTTATCTATCTATCTATCTATCTATCTATCTATCTATCTATCTATCTATCTATCTTTTTAGTGAGGCAATTGGGGTTAAGTGACTTGCCCAGGGTCACACGGCTAGTAAGTGTTAAGTGTCTGAGGCCGAATTTGAACCCAGGTACTCCTGACTTCAGGGCCAGTGCTCTATCCACTGCACCACCTAGCTGTTTATATATACATGTACACAGAGATGTAATTTAATTATGTATACATTAGCAGTTTGAAAGGAATGGCAGAAATTATTTTATTGTTGTCTTAGTATTCCTAGACATGGAACATGATAAGTGCTTAATAAATGCTTGTTGATGGATTGCTTTGTTCATGACTAATTGATTTGTTGATGTCATGTAACTACTTGTAGAGCATAAAAGCAGTGATAGACAGGAGCACAAGGACATAACTTTAACAAAGTGAAGGGTCACCTCTTCCTATGAATCTGGAGTAGAGGAGAAGAAGCTAGGGGGTTGATGTTGAGGTAGTAAAGGATGTACTACTGGTAAGAATAGAGAGTTCACCATTTTCAGTGTTATTTTTATTGGGGGGGGCAGGGCAATGGGGGTTAAGTGACTTGCCCAGGGTCACACAGCTAGTAAGTGTCAAGTATCTGAGGCCAGATTTGAACTCAGGTACTCTTGAATCCAGGGTTGGTGCTTTATCCACTGCGCCACCTAACCACCCCAGAGTGTTATTTTTAAAGTCAACTATGAGGTAAAATACTCTACTGAGAACGGACAGCAATAGGTGGCATGAGTGACATGAAAGAATAAGTATGGAAGCAATGCTGTAAGAAATGCAATAAGAGAATAATGCAAAGGTTACCTTGAAACCTATAAAAGGTGTTCATAGCCAGCAGAGTGTTGGCATATCTTCCAAGGCAGGGAGCATTACCCTTGTTGCCTTTACTTTCCCTATTTGAGAGTACATGACTTAAATTCGAATTGGACTTATTTAGTTATGTGATGTCCAACATCATCAGAGGAGTGAAGAGAAAGATGGTAAGAGCAATCCAGGTCTGTGTTTTGGAAAGAGATGAATCTTTGAATAAAATTACAAAACCCATTTTAAAATTAAACTTCATTTTGTAAATTATCAAATATTTTTCTTTCCAACCCTTCATCTTACTTTGAAATAAATTGATAAAAATCACCCACTTAAAAACTATGCATAATTAACTCAAGAAAACTGCTATATTGGCCATACTCAGAAATTTATCTCATTCTGCATCTTGAGTACATCACTTCTCTATCAGAATGTGAATAACATGCTTCTTAATCAGTACTGAAGTACAGCAGTTCTTTTGGTTTTAGGACTTTTTTCCATTTTAAGAAATAATTTAGGCTATATCAGATGTATATATGTATGTATGTATTATAAACCATAAGAACAAAAGTTTTTGAGGAAGGATTCATATATATATATGGAAAGTCAGTTAGAGGTAGTTTTTTTTTTTTTTCCCAGTTAGAGGAGTTAGAATAAAAGGCAGTTAGGAGAGAGTTCTGAGTGAAACAGGGAAGGAAGGCAAACATTTTAGAGGAGCTGCTGGTGTATGACCTTCAGACAAAACAGAAGAGACTTCACAGCTGATTCTCCTTAAAGCTGCAGATTTCAGGTGTGGTGAGTTTGTTTTGTTTTTGAGGCAAAGCTAGCTAGTGCTTTGGAGCTACCTGTCTAGAGGCAGGTTCAGGTGCCTGGAGCCTTTTTACCCCAGAGATTTATACATTGTTTCTAGTTTTATTAATCTCACATATGTGATTCAGATAGTGTTTTAAACTTGTTCCTATTAATAAACCTGTTTTGTTTTTGAAAGAGGCTGTTTCTTTTCTTACCCAATATTAAGACTAGCTGCCCACTTAATGCTTCCCATACTAAATTTGGCCCTTACTATATATACATACATGTACACACACACACATATACATATATAAATGTATATATATATGTATATATATATGTGTATATATATATATATACACACACACACACATATATAGCCATATAGGAATACATATATAATGAAATATATATATATATATATAATGAAATATATATATAATGAAATACATATATATATATATATATATCACTGTATTAGAAATTTAAGTTTTATCAAAAGTATTAAAATAGATTGATCTTTGCCTCAGACATTTGACACTTACTAGCTCTGTGAAGCTGGGAAAGTCACTTAACCCTCATTGCCCTAAACAACAACAACAACAACAACAAAACCAAAATAGATTGATCTTTGTGGACCCCACCCCCCCCAAAAAAAAGGTCTTAGTGATGCATAATTGTAGGTCATTGTGTTGGATAACATCCTTTAGTCTTTTTGTTGTTGTTGTTGTTGTTGTTGTTGTTGTTGTTGTTTTAGTGAGGCAATTGGGGTTAAGTGACTTGCCCAGGGTCACACAGCTAGTTAATTATTAAGTGTCTGAGGCCAGATTTGAATTCAGGTACTCCTGACTCCAGGGCCAGTGCTCTATCCACTTCGCCATCTAGCTGCCCCCAACATCCTTTAGTCTTGTGAAATGATTCATTTTTTTTCAATGGATTTGTGTGTAGATGTACAGTATATGTAAGATGAAATATTCTACTTTTATGCTTTTTACTACATTGGTTCATTAAAAAATATTAACATATTTCTCTAAAATAGTATATTTTATCATTACTTAGAATAGTATTTCTTTATATTCAAATACCATAATTTGTTCAGCTATTACTCAACTGAATCTCCAAATCAGCTGTAGCACCAGCATCTTCTGAAACTAAACTTATGATCAGGTGAGAGGGCTGAACAGTTGGCCAGGGGCACAGAAAATACGGGGGTGTCTGTGGGACCTAAGGAAGAATTAAGCTATCCCACCCCAGCATGGGAATCAGAAAAAAATCCTGAGAGGCAGGAGGCCCTGGTCGGGGAGAGTCACAGGCACTTTGGAGCTAAGAACCACCATAGCACACAAACTTTGGCTGGCTGATTAATTAGCAAGAACAGACCAGGCAAGAGAAAAACCTGCCCTCCCTCAAACTGAAATACCTGGGACCCTCTGAAGCTTGGGACAGTATAGCTTAGAAGCATAGCCCTACTGTAAGAGGGAGTTAAAAGTCAAGTAAAAGATGGCAAGATGAACATACAAAGAAAGTTGAGAACTATAGAAAGTTTCTTTAGTGACAAGAAAGATTGAGGTGCACCCTCAGAAAAGTATCACAACCTCAGGGCCCCTATATCTAATTGGTCTTAGGTCATAGAAGTGCTCCAAGTTGACTTTGAAGAGAAAGTAGGAGAGATAGAAGGAAGATTGAGAGAGGGAGGAAAAAATTGAAAGAGAAATGAGAACTATGTAGCAGTCATGAAAAAAAAAGTCAAGAGCTTGAAAAGCCATTTGGAGATTAAAAGGAGCCAAAAGCCAAAAGGAGCCAAAGCCAAAAGGAGATTAAAAAAAAACCCTATCTGAAGAAAATTATTGCCTAAAAACTAGGATTGAACAAATGGAAGCAAGTGACTTTATGAGAAACCAAGACACAGTAAAGCAAATCCAAATAAAAAAAATAGAGGGCAATATGAAATATCTCCTTGGAAAAACAGCTGACCTGGAAAATAGATCCAGGAGAGATAATGTGAAAACCATTGGACTACCTGAAAACTATGACCAAAATAATAGTTTAGACATCATCTTCTAAGAAATTTTCATGGGAAATTGCCCTGATGTTCTAGAAGCAGAAGGTAAAATAGAAATTGAAAGAATCCACTAATCACCTCCTGAAAGAGACACCAAAAGGAAAACCACCAGAAACATTATAGCCAAATTCCAGAGCTCACACGTCAAGGAGAAAATATTGCAAGCAGCTAGAAAAAAGGAATTCAAATACTGTGGAGCTACAATAAGGATAAAACCAGATCTAGCATCATCTACATTAAAGGATTGGAGGGCAAGGAATATGATGTTCCAGAGGGCAAAGGAAAGGGGACTACAGCCAAGAATCATCTTCCCAGCAAAACACTGTATAATCTTTCAGAGGAAAAATGGGACATCAATGAAAAAGAGGACTCTCAGGCATGTATGATGAAAAGACCTGAACTGAATAGAAAATTTGAATTTCAAATAAAAGACCCTAGAGAAGCATAAAAAGGTAAACAGGAAAAGGAAATCATGAGGGATATTAAAAATTAAACTTTTTACATTCCTACAGGGGAAGATAATACTTCAAACTCACAAGAACTTTCTCAGTATTAGGGTAGCTGAAAGGAATATAATTAGACAGAGGACATAGGTCTGAACTGAATATGAAGGGATGATATCTTTAAAGCATTTATTTTTTCTTTCTTCTTATTTTTGTGGGGCAGGCAGGGTGAGGTGGCTTATGTCTGGGGCTGGATTTGGGCTCAGGGCCTCCTGGGTCCAGGGCTGGTGCTTTGTCCACTGTGCCACCTAGCTAAACCATGATGACATCTTTTTTGGTGTGTGTGTGGGTGGGGGGGATGGGGGAAAATTGACTTGCCCAGGGTCACACAGCTAGTAAGAGTCAAATGTTTGAGGCCATATTTGAACTCAGCTTCTCCTGAATTCAGGGCTGGTGCTTTATCTACTACACCACCTAGCTGCCCCTATGATGACATCTTTAAAATAAAGTTAAGTGGTGAGAGGAATGCACTGGAAGAAATGGAAAGGGAGAGGTTGACTAGGGTAAAGTTTATCACATACATAAAAGAAATAAGAAAAGGCTTATGAAGAGGAGGGGAAGAGGGGGAAGGAGTGGGAGAGTGAGGCAACCTTACTGTCATCAGAATTGTCTCAAAGAGGGAGTAATATACATACTCAAGTGGGTACAGTAATATATTTTTCCCTGAGGGAAAGTGGGAGGGAAAGAAGAAAAAGGGGGGGAGAGGGGGAAGAAGGGCAGATTGGGGGAGGGAGCAGTAAAAAGCAAAACACTTTCAAGGAAGGTGAATATGTTCTGCATAATTGCACACGTATGAAATATTGATTTGTTTGATTTCATACGGAGAGTTGAGGAGGGAGGAAGAAAATTTAGACCATACGATTAGCTCAATTACCTTAATCTCATCAGAGTTGGCTTAAGGAGGAAATAACAGACACACCCAATTGGGATGAGTAATCTATATAACCCTTCAGGAAAGTAGGAGAAGAGGGGTAAGGAGGGCAGGATGAAAGAAATGAGGGTAGAGTGGGGGAGAGGACAATCAGAAGCAAAACACTTTTGAGGAGGAATAGGATAACAAAAGATAGAAAATAGAGAAAATATCATGGGAAGGGAAAAGGATGGAGGGAAACAATTATAATTTATTTTAATGGCAAAACATATGGTACCTACTCTGCATGGCTATTGTGAAGAAAATTTTATCAAGTTTAAGGTACTATATAAAACTGTGGGGCAGCTGAGAGTGGGGCAGCTGAGAGCAGTAAGAAGCTTGCATCTGTGAACCCTATGGCCTAGGAGTAGACTTCAACTTGATAAGTTTAAAAATAGCCTACAACATGAGCAAGAAACAAAAAAGGAACCTTACCATTGACAACTTCCATGGTGAAAGAGAAGACCAAAATTCAAACACAGATGAGTTAATCAAAACGCCCACAAGTGAAGACTCAAGAGGGAAGATGATCTTGTCTCAAGACCAAAAAGCCATCTTTGAAGAGCTCAAAAAGGCTTTTAAAAATCAAATAAGAGAGGTAGAAGAAAAAATGGAAAAAGAAATAAGAGAAATGAGAGTTACACTGCAAAAAGAAGCACAAAAAATGACTGAGGAAAACAATTCCTTAAAAAATACAATTGACCAAATGAGAGAAAAAAATTAGCCAAACTTGAAAAATGCAAAAGCTTACTGTGGAAAATAAGGCCTTAAAAATTAAAATTGAGCAAATGGAAGTGGTTAACTCCATGAGACAACAAGAATCTGACAAGCAGAATCAAAAGACTAAAAAAATAGAAGAAAATGTGAAATACTTCATAGGAAAAACAACTGACCTGGAAAATAGATCCAGGAGAGATAATCTGAGAATTATTGTACTACCTGAAAGCCATGATCAAGAAAAGAGTCTAGACAGCATATTCCAGGGAAATTATTATGGAGAACTGAGAACTGCCCTGAAATTGTAGAATCAGAGGATAAAATCATCATTGAAAGAACCCACCGAATACCTCCTGAAAGAGACCCCAAAAGGTACACTTCAAGGAATATAGTAGCCAAACTCCAGAATTATCAGGTGAAGGAGAAAATACTCCAAGCATCCAGAAAGAAACTATTTAAATACCATGGAGCCACAGTCAGGATTGCTCAGGACCTGGCAGCTTCAACATTAAAGGATCACAGGGCTTGAACTATGATATACAGGAAGGCAAAGGAGCTTGGATTACAACCCAGGATCAACTACCCAGCAAAATTGATCATTCTCTTTCAGAGGAAAAGATGGACATCTTTTTCAACTTGGAGATTTCCAAGGCTTCCTGAGAAAAAGACCAGAAAGGAACAGAAAATTTGATCTCCAAATACAAGACTAGAGAAATATAAAGAAGTGAACAAGGGGGAGAAAAGGGTTGTTCAGTGATGTTAAACGGCTTAAGTCCATATGAGGGAGGATAATACTTTTAACTCTTGGGATCTGTATTTCTGTAAAGGTATTGCTATTAAATCAACTTTGATGTGATGATATAAAGAAACTTAAGGGACAAAATAAAAGACTAGGGGGAGGAGAAGAAGGGAGAGGTGGAATGGGGTTAATTATATCAAAGGAAGAGGCACAAAAATAACCCATTACATTGTTGTAACCTTACTCTCATCATACTTGGTTCAGGGAGGGAATAATATACACTCCCATTTGTAGAAAGAAACTTAGCTTACTCTATAAGGAAACAAAAGGGATAGGGGAAAAGGGTGGTATTGATAGAAGGGAGGGCACAAGTGGGGGAAAAGGGGGCAAGAAAAAGGTCAGCTGATAAAAGGGAGGACCAATTGAGGGAAGCAGTGGTCAGAAGCAAAACACAGGTCAAGGGGAATAGGAGGAAAGAAGGGGGAAAAGAGTACAAAGGGGAAAAGAAGATGGAGGGAAATAAACAGTTAATAATTTTAACTCTGAATGTGAATGGGATGAATTCTCCCATAAAACAGAAATGAATTGCAGAGTGGATTAAAAACCAGAATCCTACAATATGCTGTTTACAAGAAACAAATTTGAAGCAGAGAGATACACACAGAGTAAAGGTAAAAGGCTGGAGCAGAATATATTATGCCTCAGCTAAAGTACAAAAAGCAGGGGTAGCAATCCTTATCTCAAACAAAGCAAAGGCAAAAATAGATTTAATTAAAAGAGATAAGGAAGGAAACTTTGAGGTGCTAAAAGGTACATTAAAAATGTATGCACCAAGTGGTATAGCATCCAAATTCTTAGAGGAGAAGTTAAATGAGTTACAAGAGGAAATAGACAGTAACACTATACTAGTGGGGGATCTGAATCTTGCCCTCTCAGAATTAGATAAATCTAGCCACAAAATAAATAAGAAAGAAGTGAAAGAGGTGAATAGAATACTAGAAAAGTTAGACATGATAAATGTCTGGAGAAAACTGAATGGAGATAGAAAGGAATATACCTTTTTCTCAGCAGTACATGGCACATTGTCAAAAATTGACCATGTATTAGGGCACAGAAACATCATAGTCAAATGTAGAAAGGCATAAATAGTAAATACATCCTTCTCATATCATGATGCAATAAAAATTACATGTAATAAAGAGCCATGGAAAGGTAGACTGAAAATCAATTGGAAACTAAATAATTTCATTTTAAGGAATGAGTGGGTCAAAGAACAAATCATAGAAACAATCAATAACTTTATCCAAGAGAATGACAATAATGAGACAACATACCAAAATATATGGGATGTGGCCAAAGCAGTGCTTGGGGGACATTTTATAACTCTAACTGCTTACATGGGTAAAAAAGAGAAAGAGGAGATCAATGAATTGGGCATGCAACTTAAAAAGCTAGAAAAAGAACAAATTAGAAATCCCCAATTAAATACTAAATTAGAAATCCTGAAAATTAAAGGAGAAATTAATAAAATTGAAAGCAAGAAAACTATAGATTAATCAATAAAATGAAGACCTGGTTCTATGAAAAAACCAATAAAATAGATAAAACACTGGTTAAATTGATTTAAAAAAAGAAAGAAGAAAGCCAAATTACCATATCAAAAATGAAAAGGGTGATCTTACCACCAATGAAGTAGAAATTAAAGCAATAATTAGGAACTATTTTGCCCAACTGTATGCCAATAAATTTAACAATCTAAATGAAATGGATAAATATTTACAAAAATACAAACTGCCCAGATTAACTGAAGAGGAAATAAATTCCTTAAATAAGCCCATATTAGAAAAAGAAATTGAACAAGCCCTTAATGAACTCCCTCAGGAAAAATTCCCCAGGGCCACATGGGTTTACAGGTGAATTCTACCAAACATTTAAAGAACAATTAATTCCAATATTATACAAATTATTTGGAAAAATATGTGAAGGATTTCTACCAAATTCATTTTATGACACAAATATGGTGGTGATACCAAAACCAAGCAAAGCAAAAACAGAGAAAGAAAATTATAGACCAATTTCCCTAATGAATATTGATGCTAAAATCTTAAGTAAGATATTAGCAAGGAGATTACAGCAAGTGATCACCAGGATAATACACTATGACCAGGTGGGATTTATACCAGGAATGCAGGGCTGGTTCAACATTAGGAAAACTACTAACATAATCAACCACATCAATAAGAAAACCAACCAAAATCATATGATCATCTCAATAGACACAGAGAAAGCTTTTGACAAAGTACAGCACCCATTCCTAATAAAAACACTAGAGAGTTTAGGAATAGGTGGAGCTTTCCTTAAAATAATAAACAATATCTACCTAAAACCATCAGCAAGTATTATATGCCATGGAGAGAAATTAGAGGCCTTCCCAATAAGATCAGGGGTGAAACAGGGATGTCCATTATCACCCCTATTATTTAATATTGTCCTAGAAATGTTAATTTTAGCAATCAGAGAAGAAAAAGGAATTAAAGGAATTAAAATAGGCCAGGGGGAAACAAAACTATCACTCTTTGCAGATTATATGATGGTATACTTAAAGAATCCTAGAAAATCAACTCAAAAATTACTTGAAACAATTAACAACTTTAGCAAAGTTACAGGATACAAAATAAATCCACATAAATCATCAGCATTTCTATACATGACCAACAAAGTCCAGCAGCAAGAGATAGAAAGAGAAATTCCATTTAAAGTAACGGTAGATAATATAAAATACTTGGGAGTTTCCTTGCCAAGACAAACCCAGGAACTCTATGAACACAACTACCCAACACTCTTCACACAAATCAAATCAGATCTAAATAATTGGAAAGATTTCAATTGCTCATGGATAGGTAGAGCTAATATAGTAAAAATGACAATACTGCCTAAATTAATTTACTTATTCAGTGCCATACCAATCAGACTACCTAATTTTTTTTTTTATAGAGCTAGAAAAAATAATAACAAAATTCATCTGGAAAAACAAAAAATCAAGAATATCCAAGGAAATAATGAAAAAAAATTCAGAGGAATGTGGGTTAGTGGTGCCAAACCTGGAGCTTTACTATAAAGTGGCAGTCATCAAAACTATCTGGTACTGGCTAAGAAAAAGAGTGGAGGATCAATGGAATAGGCTAGGCACAGGAAACACAGTAGTAAATGACACTAGTAATGTAGTGTTTGAGAAACCCAAAGACTCCAGCTTCTGGGATAGGAACTCAGTATTTGACAAAAACTGCTGGGAAAACTGGAAGATAGTATGGCAGAAATTAGGCATAGACCAACATCTTACACCTTATACTAAAATAAGGTCAAAATGGATACATGATTTAGACATAAGAGGTGATACCATAGGTAAATTAGGAGAGAAAGGAATAGTCTACCTATCAGATCTTTGGAAAGGAAAACAGTTTTTGACCAAACAAGAGATAGAGTATATTATAAAATGCAAAATAGATGATTTTGATTACATTAAATTAAAAAAAAAAATTTGTACAAACAGAAGCAGTGCATCCAAAATTAGAAGGGAGGCAGAAAGCTGGAAACAATTTTTGTGGCCAGTACTTCTGATAAAGGTCTCATTTCTAAAATATATAGGGAACTAAATCAAATTTATAAGAATCCAAGTCATTCCCCAATTGAGAAATGGTCAAAGGATATGAACAGGCAGTTTTCTGATGAAGAAATCAAAGCTATCTATTCCCATATGAAAAAATGTTCTAAATCACTATTGATTAGAGAGATGCAAATTAAAACAACTCTAAGGTACCACCTGACACCAATCAGATTGACTAAAATGACAAAAAAAGGAAAATAATAAATGTTGGAGAAGATGTGGGAAAATTGGAACACTAATGCATTGTTAGTGGAGCCATGAATTGATCCAACCCTTCTGGAGACCAATTTGGAATTATGACCAAAGTGCTATAATGCTGTGCATACCCTTTGACCCAGCAGTGCTACTCTTGGGTCGTTTTCCCAAAGAGATCATAAAAAGGGAAAAGGACCCACATGTACAAAAACATTTATAAATACCCTTTTTGTGGTGGCAAGGATTTGGAAATTGAGGGGATGTCCATCAATTGGGGAATGGCTGAACAAGTTGTGATATATGAATGTAATGGAATTCTATTGTGCTATAAGAAACGATGAGCAGGAGAATTTCAGAGAAACCTAGAGGGTCTTGCATGGGATGATGATGAGTGAGATGAGCAGAACCAGAAGAACATTATACATAGTATCATCAACACTATGTGTGGACCAACTGTGATAGATTAGATTCTTCTCACCAATCCAACGGAACAAGAATGTTCCAAAGGACTCATGATGGAAAAGGCTCTCCAAATCCAGGGGGAGAAAAAAGGAACTGTGGGATATGGATACTAATTGGACCATACTATTTCTTTTGTTTTTGATGCTGTTGGTTTTCTGATTTCAGGTTTTTCCTTTGTGCTCTGATCCTTCTTATATAACATGACTAATGCAGAAATATGTTTAATGTTATTATGTATATTTAACCTATATCAGATTGCCTGCTGTCTAGGGGAGGGGGGAGGGAGGGAGAGAAATTTGAAATTTGAAATCATATTATAGACAAATCTTGAAAACTATTTCTACATATAACTGGAAAATAATAAAATACTTTTATTTAAAATTTATGATGAAGAGGATGCTATAAGAAAAACCTGAAAAGAACTACATGATCTGAAGCAGAGTGAAATGTACTGTATTCAGAATAACAGCAATAGTGTAAGATGATTTGCTGAGAAGGATGTGATTATTTTCAGCAATGGAATGATCCAATATAACTCTGAAGGACTTATGAAAAGTACAATCCATTTACAGAGAAAGAACTGATGGTATATGAAAAAAGCTTGAAGCATAATTTTTTGTTGACAGGTTCTTTTTTTGCAGAGCAATGAGGTTAAAGTTAATTTCCCAGAGTCACACAGCTAGTAAGAGTCAAATGTCTGAGGCTGAATTTGACCTCAGGTCCTCCTGAATCCAGGGCCAGCACTCTATCCAATGTGCCACCTAGCTGCCCTGAATCATGGTCTCTCAGTTCTTTTTTTTTTTTTTTGGTGGGCAATGAGGGTTAAGTGACTTGCCCAGGGTCACACAGCTAGTTGACAGGTTCTTAATCTGAAGTTTTGATTTTATCTGTTTTCTGTCACAACCTGGCTAATGTGGAGATGTTTTCTATGATTACTCATGTATAACTTCTATTAAATCGCTTGAGTTCTTCGGGTTGGGGTGAAGGCAGGAAGAGAAGTGGGAACACAAAATTTTTGAAAATTTATGGCAAATTTTGTTTTACATGTAATTTGGAAAATAAAATTCTAAGCATAAAAAAAGAAAGGAAAAAAAAGAAAAAATCTCCAGGGCCATATGTGTATACAAGTGAATTATACTAAACATTTAAACAACAATTGATTCCAATAATATATAAACTATTTGGAAAAATAGGTAAACAAGGAGTTCTAACAAAGTCCTTTTATGACACAAATATGGTGTTGATGCCTAAACCATGCAGAGCCAAAGCAGAGAAAGAAAATTACAGACCAATTTCCCTAATGACCATCGATGCAAAAATCATAAATAAAATATTAGCAAGGAGATTACAGTAAGTGATCACCAGGATAATACACTATGTCCAGGTGGGATTTATACCAGGAATACAAGACTGGTTAAACATTAGAAAAATTATCAACATAATCAACCACATCAATAACAAAACTAAGCAAAATCATATGATTATCTCAATAGATGCAGAGAAAGCATTTGAAAAAATACAGCACCCATTCCTATTAAAAACACTAGAGCTCATAGGAATAGGTGGAATTTTCCTTAAAATAACAATCATTATCTACCTAAAACCATCAGCAAATGTTATATGTAATGGGGATTAGTTAGAGGCATTCCCAGTAAAATAAGAAGTGAAACATGGTTGTCCATCATCACCTCTATGATTTAATAGTGTACTAGAAATATTAGCTAGAGCAATAAAAGAAGACAAAGGAATTAGAATAGGCAAGGAGGAAACAAAATGTGATATGATGGTATACTTAGAGAATCCTAGAGAATCAACTAAAAAACTGCTTGAAACAATTAACAACTTTAGCAAAGTTGCAGGATAAAAAATAAACCCACATAAATAATCAGCATTTCTATAAATGACCAACAAAGCTCAGCAGCAAGAGTTAGATAGATTAGGCACAGGAGACACAGTAGTAAATGACTCCAGCCTCAGTAATATGAACTCAGTATTTGACAAAAACTGCTGTGAAAACTGGAAGATAGTATGGCAGAAACTAGGCTTAGATCAACATCTTACACCTTATACAATAATAAGGTCAAAATGGGTTCAAGATTTAGACATAAAGGGGGATACCATAGATAAATTAGGAGAGGAAGGAAAAGTTTACCTCCCAGATTTATCGAGAGCAAAACAGTTTATAAACAAACAAGAGATAGAGAATATTATGAAAAGTAAGATGGAAGAATTTAATTACACTAAATTAAAAAGGTTTTGTATAAACAGAAGCAATTCAGCCCAAATTAGAAAGGGGACAGAAACTAGGAAACAATTTTTATAGCCAGTATTTATGATAAAGGACTCATTTCAAAAATATAGAGAACTAAATCAAATTAATAAGAATGTAAGTCATTCCCCAATTGAGAGATGGTCAAAGGATGTGAACAGGCAGTTTTCTGATGAAGAAACCAAAGCTATCTATTGCCATATGAAAAAATACTATAAAAAAATACTGTAAATCACTATTGATCATAGAAATGCAAATTAAAACAACTCTGAGGGACCACTTCATACCTATCAGATTGGCTAGTATGACCAAAAAAAAAGGGAAATAATAAATGTTGGAGAAGCTGTAGAAAAACTGGAATATTAATGCATTGTTGGTGAAGCTGTGAACTGATCCAACCATTCTGGAGAGCAATTTGGAACTATGCCCAAAGGGCTATACAGCTGTGCATACCCTTTGACCCTATGGTATCACTGCTAAGTCTGTATCCCAAAGAAAGCATAGAAGAGGGAAAAGGACCCACATGTACAAAAATATTTATAGCAGCTTTCTTTGTGGTGGCAAAGAATTGGAAATTGAGGGAATGCCCATGAATTGGGGAATGGCTAAACAAGTTGTGGCATATGAATGTAATGGAATACTATTGTGCTGTAAGAAATGATGAGCAGGAGCCAGAGGAGTTCAGAGAAACTTGAATGACTGATATGAACTGATACTAACTGAGAGGAGCAGAACCAGGAGAATATTTTACTCAGTAACAGCAACATTTTGTGATGTACAATGGTGATAGACTTGGCTCGTCTCAGCAGTGCGATAATCCAAAACAGTTTCAAAGAACTTATGATAGAAAATGTTCTCAACATCCAGAAAAAAGGAACTTTGGATTATGAATGCAGATTGGACCATACTGTTTGTACTTGAGGGCTGTTTTTTCGCTTCCATTTTGAGGTTTTTCCCTTGTGCTCTGATTCTTCTTTCACAAGATGACTAATGCAGAAATATGTTTAATGTGATTGTGCATATATAACCTATATCAGACTGCTTTCTGTCTTGGAAAGGAGGGAGGGAAAGGAGGCTGGGAGAAAAATTTGGAACTGAAAATCCTATGAAGACAAATGTTGCAAACTCTCTTTATATGTAACTGGAAAATAATAAAATATGTTTGCTTTATTTTTTTTAATTCTGAATAGAATTTTGTTTTCTAAAATATATATAAAAACAAAATTTTAATATCAATTTTTAAAAAACTTTGTTTTCCAACTTCTCTTCCCCCCTCCATTCCCACTCCCCACCCACAAGAACTCAAGCAATTCAGAATAAGTTATACATGAATAGTCCTGGTAAAATTCCCATATTAGCTAGTTGTGAGAGAAAACAGTTAAAAAACCTAAAACTTCGGATTAAGGAATTGTCAAAGAGGAAATGAAAAAAAAATTTAAATGTGTTTCCATCTCTTTTCAGATGCTATCAGTTCTTTCTCTGCAGATGGGCTGCAATCTTTATAAGTCTTTCAGGGTTATATTGGATCATTGCCTTGCTGAAAATAACCACATGCTTCCCAGGAGATCATCCCCCACTATTGCTGTTATTTTGTATACAGTACATTTCACTCTGCTTCAGTTCATGTAGGTCTTTCCAGGTTTTCCTGATAGTATCCTGTTCATCATACCCTTTATATAGTACCTTAAGCTTGACAGAGAATTTTCTTCATAAAAGCCTAGCAAAGTAGGTACCATACGTTTTGCCATTATAATCAATCATCATAACTATTTCCCTCCATCCCACTCCCTTCCCATGACATTTACTCTATCTTCGTTTTACCTATTCCTCCTCAGAGGTATTTTACTCCTGACTATCCTCTCCCTTGCTCTGCACTCCCTTTTTTCACCCTTCCTTCCTTGTCCTCTTCCCCTCCTATTGGGTTAAATAGATTACTCCTCCCAATTGGGTATGAAAGCTATTCCCTCCATGAGCCGACTCCAGTGAGATCAAGGTCCCTGAGCTAATTCTGTGTTCTAAATTTTTCTTCCTCCTTCCCTCCTCAACCCTCCCAATGAGATCAGAGGGCCCCAGGTGTTTTTGGTTGGGGGGGGGCAGGCTTTAATCTTACCTGGCCTGTTCTCAGGTCCAGAGATAATCTCAGGGCTACTTTACTAAGCATCAACCAGCAAAGCTTTCTGTGGTGTGGTTCTCAGCTTCCAATGAGACTGCACACCTGCTCCCCTCCCCCACCTGGGTCTCCTGACACTCAGGATTTCTTCCTGGTTCCCTGCTGGGGTGGGACAGTGGAATCCTTCCCCCAAGTCCACTGGTAAATCTGCACTTACCCCGCCACCCCTGGGTCAGCCGTTCAGTCAGACCACGTGCTTTGTTCCAGAAGACTCCGGTGCTGCAGCCGATTCAGAGGCACTAGGGCAAATTCCTCTGGTGGGTGTCTGTTGTGTCAGCCCGATTGCAGGGTTAGGCTTTATTTGTGTCCCAGCACAGCCCCCTGAAATTTATCTATAGCTGGAGGAAACTCTCAGTCCTTATTTTTGTGTTTTTCTGCCCCAAGGGTTCTTTTATTGCTATTTTTGGGGTGATTGTATCAGGAGCCCAGTGGGTTTAATGTCTTTCCTCCGCCATCTTGGCTCCACCCCCCCCCCCAAATATGTTTATTTTCTAAAAAAAAAAATAGAGAGAGAACACTGTTTTTGCCATCAGGAAGACCTGAGCTCAAATCCTTCCTTAGATACTTATTACCTGTGTGACTCTAGTCTTTTAATCTCCCTCATCCTCAGTTTCTCTCTTCATAAAAAGGGAAATAATAGCACCTACCTCATACAATTTATGTGAGTGTAACAATGAAAATGAAAATAGACTGAGGCAGAAAAAAATTGAGTAAAATCAATTTATTCTCTCTGTGAGCAATATCAAGAAATGGGGTCAATATCTTCTCCAACAGTCCGAGTGAGGGCTAACAGGGTCTTTTATAATGATTAGCAGGATGATAGGAAAACCTCTATTAACATGTACCTTCTGATTGACCACAATGTAAAAACCTTTAATATCAACTTGATATTACA
Organism: Dromiciops gliroides; assembly: GCF_019393635.1. NCBI lineage: Eukaryota > Metazoa > Chordata > Mammalia > Microbiotheria > Microbiotheriidae > Dromiciops > Dromiciops gliroides. The sequence goes on along the minus strand of NC_057861.1, from coordinate 208,579,945 downwards.
TCATTTGGATCTTCCCCTTCTGAAACACCTTTAACTATAAACAAGGCTTGATTCCAGGTATTTATGCATGGTTATAAGAGCTTTGAGTGAATCAGCTGGACCTTTTAGTTAAGCAAGTTTTCTGGAATGTGGGTGAGGGATGAAGTACAATGGTGGAAGTACAAGTCGAAAGATAATGGTGGTACTACAACTCATGAGACAAGGGTGGAGATACAAGTCACAGGAATAGCATGGGAAACCAAGGGCTTTGAAGTTACCATAAGGGGAAATATTAAATCTAGATTGATTAAGCCTTAACAATAGAGAATTAAATATAAATGTTCAACTTCATGTGATTCTCAAATGAGGTAACACATGTGGTTGATTGTTGTCCTTCATTCTTGAAGAGGATCAAAATGACATCACTCTATTGGGAGTCAAGTTATAGTATGTCCAACTCTAGCTGATCAGGCCAGTATGAATTCAGAAGGCTATTCCACAAATATGGTAAAAATAATCCATAAGAACATTTGGAGTAGAGATGTTTCTAAATTTTCACATCTCACATTTTGTTTGACCTACTACAATTCTGCTTTGTTCATAGAGCAGAGCACCTTCTTTGATGTAGTATACCATGCTGGGCAGTCTTGTTCAAGTGTCTCCCATGTCTCACAATAAATTCCAAAGTACTTCAGAGAAATCTTGAGAGTGTCTTTGTATGATTTCTTCTGATCTCTGTCTGAGTGCTTGCTTTGTGTGAGTTCTCTGTTAAAAAGAAAATAAAAATCTGTTAGGTAGACATACATTTGGCATTGAAAAAATGTAGCCAGCCTATCAAAGTTGTGCTTTCTGCAGTAGTTTGAATCCCTTCTAGTTCAGCTTAAAAAAAGACTTCTGTGCCCAGTACCTTATATTCCCACCCACATGATCTTCAGAATTTTAAGACAGTTGCTGAGTGTTCATGTTTCATAGGCATAAAACAATGAGTTCATTGCAATGGCTCTGTAGATCTTCAATTTTTTAAGGTAGTCTAATACCTCTTCTTTCCCAAACTGTCCTTCAAAACATCCCAAACACTGAGCTAGCTCTGGCAATTCATAAATCAACCTTATTGTTTATGTGGACAACTCTGGAATGTATATTTCCAATGTAAGTGAACTTATCCACAACATTAAAAAATGTTTCCATTTACTGTAAACAATGGTTCCATATATGGATGGTATGGTGGTAACTGATGGAGAACTCTTGCATTGTATTCACAATCATCTGTGAATAAGAATCATGTACTAACTCTCCCTCCACTTTAGTCCTAGCTTGTAGTTTTATCAAGTTAAATAATTTACCAACAATGCAGTAGCTGACATTGATGCTGTTTTCATGATTATTGAAGGTATCCAAAAAAATTGCTGAGAACATTATGCTGAAAAACACAGAAACAAGCAAACAGACCTACTTCACTACATTGTTGACTGGGAAAGCACAATAGCATCATCAAGTTTGTAGAATCTGTACAAGTATGCCATCATTAAACTAACATATGGGCCAGCTATGTGGTGCAGTGGATAAAGCACCCGCCCTGGATTCAGGAGGACCTGAGTTCAAATCTGGCTTCAGACACTTCACATTTACTAACTGTGTGACCCTGGGCAAGTCATTTAACCCTCAATACCTTCAAACAAAGTAATGTACAATAGTGATAAACTTCTACAGGCAACCAAATTTTGACATGATCTACATGCCTTCATAATTGACAGTATCAAAGGTGTTGGTCACATTGACAAATATTATATACAGACCTCTGTTCTGTTCCTGGTGTTTCTTCTGGAATTGTCGGGCATCAATCCAGCATTCTGTGCTACATACCACCTTTGTTACTCTCACTTCCTGTCTCTTCTCCTTACAGTGATGTAGTCTATTAAATGCCAATGTTTGCTACAAGGGTTCATCCATTAAATTTTATTATATTTAGATAAACAGAAGATAGTGTTGGTGATGAGGTCATGAGGTACACAAGTCCTTAGTAGTAAGTGAACATTTCTATTGCTGTTTCAAACACCCTTCCTCCCAAGGACTCCCTGTCATGCCTGATAGTCTGTGTGTACTCTAATATTAAAGTCATCCAGAATTGTAAGTTGATTTCTTTAGGCATACTGATGATAAGGATTTCCAGATGTCCATAAAATTTTTCTTTGACCACGTCAAGGTTCAGCATGGTGGTAACATACACTGATGATGGTGGAATGTTTTCCTGAAAATGACAATTGCTTTGTCATTAGCCTGTCATTCATTACTTTTGAGAAGCATACAACCTTGTTGATGAATAGCTTTAACTGCAAAACCTACACCAGCTTCATGGCACATACCATCACTCATTCCATTCCAGGAAAAAAAATGTATATCCAGCTTCATCTTTGGTAAGCTATCCTGCATTTACAAGCCTTATTTCACTCTGGGCTGCTATTTGGATGCAACACCTGCTGAATTCTCTCACAACAAGATCAATTTATCTTTCAGGTCTACCAGATTTTTTTTTATCCATAAGCATGTGCACGTTCTATGTACCAATGGTGAGTGGAATTATCTCCACAAAAGTTTTTATACTTTCTTTGTGTGTTTTGACCAGGGATAGGTTACCTGAAGCATACAATATTTAGGGAACTTTTGTTAGCTCTTTCCTCATTCTAGGAGGTAAGTAGTGTGTTCCTTAAAAAAAGCTGCTCAGAAAAAAGAAGAAAAAAAGGCTGCTCAGACATACATGGGCCTGCCAAATCCAACTGCTGATTCAGTCCAATGAGAAGATGATCCTATGGCTTGAGCCACCTATTTTCAGGTTTATGACTACAGTTCCCAGGGTATCTGCACCTGCTGCTTCATTACATGCCTGTTGCCACAGAACACTGAAGTAAGTAAAACTGATGAATGGTATTGGCAATGTATTTTGACTCATGCATAAGTTGGATTTAAATAAGGCAGAATTTTGCAAAGTTGTTGGTCTCACTCTCTTCCACCAGAGTCCAGTGGCAAGACAATTCAAGAAGACTGTCAATAGCTCAAAATGCACTGAATGACCTTGGCACCTTTGATATATGACCAAGCTCTAGGCACTTCATAATGCTTGCCTATACCACATTCAAGGCCCATTGGAATAAATTTCTCACATACACCTTTTCACTGTAGAAAGTCTTTACATGCTTGGGGTAGATACCCACTAACTCACTGAAGGGTTTGAGAACTGTGGGTTACCATTAAACTGGTTTATCCTAGAAGCCAAAATGGTTTATATGGTATGACTCCTGGTCATGCTACAACTTCTTGGAACCACAAGTAAGAGTTGGGTGGCAGGTGGAAAACAAAAAGTTGGAAACAATAGTTGAAAAACAGCTGTGAAAAGGGCTCAGAAGCCCTCACGCCAGAGGTACTAATACTCCCAGAACCATTTGTGCAATCTAATAACACATGTAAAATGCTTAGCAAATTCTAAAGCTCTATGTAAATGTTAACTATTTATCAGCCTTCTTACTTTTAAGCAGTAACAAATCATTTGATGATTATTGTACTATCAAAATGAATATGATAAATTTAGGGAAATATGGGAAGATTTGTATGAATCTATGCAAATCAAAGTAATCAGAATCAGAAGAACAATATGCAAAATGACTATAATAATATAAGGGGAAATAATACTAAAAACATACCACTTGCCTCTTAGAAGAGAAAATGGATGTAAATTCTTGTAGATGGCAGCATAAATATATTCTCAAATAAAGCTGTTCTGCTTTTCTTTTTCTAAATTGTTTCACTTTGTTATAGAAGATAAACATCTTCAATGTGTGTAGTTTGATGAAATAATGGGATTTCACAGATACTCAAAGACCCACCTGGAGATTAATCTAAACTGATTGAATCAAGTGAGAGTGATTGACTGCTGATTAGCCTACTTGAAGTTAACTGGATTGTAATCAGACCTGACTAGCCCTTAATGGATTTGGATGATGCCAACCAATCATCTTGAAGCAGTGTGTAAGGACCACCTCTGTTCTAGATCTATAAAAAGCTTCCACGATCAGCTTGCTGAGAGTTCCTGATTAAAGCAGGCTCATGGAGGAGGACTTCAGGAAGAACCCAACCAGGCTGGAACTCTAGGCTAGGTAGGACTTCTTTTTTTTTTTTTCTGAACTCCTTGTGAATACCTCTATGCTTTAATAAATGTTTAATGCCCAAGGACTGGTGCTAAAGCTTCTAATTTAAGGCGACCACAATTTAGATTTTAAACATCACAGTTGGAGAGTGTATATCAGGAAATAGCCAGTGTAAAAACCAAGCCATCAATAAAATTTAAAAAGAAAAAATGTTTATAAAAGCCTATTATCTTCTTGCATTTTTATTAAAGATAAATTTAATATGTGTATAGATCATTTTATGAATATCTCATGTTTATGATAAGTATTTAAATCATATAAAAACATTATGATATCTAGAATCCACATTCACTGTCTGCTACTTTACCACAGGAATAAAGGAAGAGCATTCAAGAAAAAATCATTTTGTAATTTTTTTATGGATTTCCAAAGTGAGGAAATATATAATTTAATGACTAAACTGCTGCTGCTGCTGAGCTTCTATGTATTTAGTTGTGTTGGTCTATGGAGAATAGAATCAGTCTGAGACCATGAACCTGTTCAAAGCCTTTCCAGTATAATAGAACTTGCTAGAATGGATATTCTGCTGGTATAATTTTCAATAATCTAATATTCCCTTCATGCCAAGAAGAGACATTGAAATAAGATGTTGTAGAGTTTATGACATATTCAATTTGATTCAGCTGGGGATCAGATTTGGAATTAGATAGATCTGAGTTTATAGCCTGCCTCTGACTCTTATCTCCTGGCTATACTTAACTTCCTCAATTTTGCTAACATACTTCTGTTGCAATCTCACCCTGGAGCCACTCTCATTGCTGGCTGACCCTTACTCTAGAAGATTCATCCTCCATGCTAGCCTCCTTTTGCATAGCCCTGGAACATCTATTCTCCTTTTTAGCATCCTTCTCTCCACTGGTGAATTCCTCACTGGGCCTCCATTTTGGAGAGCATTCTGGGTCTGCCAACCTTCATTCCCTTCCCAGCTGAGCTTCTGACTAGCTGGGTTTTAACACCATACCTTATACATTGATACCTCCATACCCATCTCCTACTCCAGATTTTCAACTTCTTATACTATATTATCATCCTCCATTCAAATGTAAATTTTTTGAGTGCAGAACTTTTCTTTTTTTTTTGTATTTATTTGTATACTTATCAGTAAGCATAGCACTTGGCACATAGTAAGGAGTTATGAAATGTTTCTTTCCTTGCCTTGCCTTTCCTTGCTTTGCCTATGTAACCTTTGGTAAGTCACTTTATCTCCTGGAGACTCAGTTTTCTCACCTCTAAAATGAAAGTGTCAAATGTCCCTTTCAGCTTCAAACCTATCGCCTTACAATCCCATGAATTTAATTGTATTGCATTCCACAATCATCTATTAGTAATAACAGTAGCTAACATATAATGCCTTAACATTTGCAAAATACTTTGCAATTATAATCTCATTGCATCTTCACAAGGACCCTGAGATGTGGGTAGTATTATTATCTTCATTTTAAATGTGAAGGAACTGATGCAGATAGAGGCTAAGTGACTTGCACAGTCACATAGCTAGTGTCTGAGGTCATATTTGAACTCAGGTTCTTCTGACTACAAGTCAATCACTCTATACACTCTCCCTCCTATTAAGTATTTGTGTGGAGGAACTTGTGCTAGGTTTTTACATTCATTTTTTTTAAAGTCTCTATCTTCAAGCAGCTTACATTCTACTGGGCTAATATATGATACAAGGACATCCCCTTAATTGGACTAAGGTTTTTGAAGGCAGAGACAATGTATGTGTCTTTGTATATAGAAGACACTTAAGAGATTTGTGAAATCTCCTTGAATCATAGAAAGATGTAATAGAAAAATCAGTGGTCTGAGAATCCCAAAACTCTGATTCAGCTTTGTTACTAATGACAATTGGACTCATTACTTTACCTGTCTTACCTTCAATTTCAATTAAATCAGAGCACTAGAGTAGATTAATGTATTAATACATTAAGCAGATGAATATTAAGTACTAACTCAGTGCTAAATTATCTCTAAGATTCCTTCTAGCTTTAACAACTCTATTTGATTTTCTGTTCTAGAGAACTATTTGACTCCACTACACCATATAACAATCTCTTGCCACAGTATGGCAGTGACTCTGAGTTCTTAAGGGTTATGGTCATAATTCACAAGTTCATTTAGGCCCTGTCCAGCTATAAAGGCTGAGTATGGAATTGCCATCTGGAGATAATACTCCAATCTTAGCAAGTAATTGCAAATTTGGCTACAAGGTATTGTAGCAAGGTTCTAATTTTTTATCAATGGAGGGAATTACCACATTGACAATATCACAAATTTTGAAATATAAAAATATGTGTCTACACTTATACTTGTTTTGGAAAATCCTTTTATTTATTAAAAAAAGGTTTTCTCATCTAGTTTCCCTTCCCCACTCCCAATTCCTATGCTTCCCTAATTTTTTAATTCACTCTAGTTTTGATAGCAAACACAGGACTATGTATCTACTCAATAGCTTAACATGCTTTTTGGTTCTATATCCCATATCATCTACTCTTCTACTTCTGTGCCCTGGCATAACCTCAATCTGAGTCACATTCTACTAGCATAGCTATTGTTTGTTGTTGTTTTTTTCTTCTTATGGATTCAAGTTTTTATATCTGATTTCATTTGGGAGGCAATGTACAGTGGAAAGGTCACTGAATTTGGAGTCAGAGGAAGAATGATCAAACTCTGTCTCTGTAATACATGTGTAACCCTGGGAAACTAACTAATCTACTTTGGATCTCTGGTTCTCCAAAAGTAAAATGAGAGACTTGAATTACCTTGTTTCTAAGGAAACTTTCAACTCTGAATATATAATCCCTTGTCAATTAATCAATTCACAACCATCTTATTAAGTAGCTTCACTAAGTTTCCTGGGATACAAAAAGAAAATAATCCCTGTCTTAAAAAAAGTTAATTTATAAAGAAGACAACACGCATACATATATATATATATGCACATACATGTGTATAAATGTATATATACATGTGTATTTATGTGTATATGTGGAATATTAATTGTCTTCAAGGTAGCCATAGAGGGGACAGATCAAGCATTTTGATTTGGAGGATGAGGGAAAGCCTCTTATCAAAAGTGATGTTTGAGCTAATTGTTGAGCAGGGATTTCATAAGATAGAGCTAAGGAAGGAAAGCATCCTAGTAACGGATGTGCAAAGACATAGAAATGAAGCATTGTAATAGTAATGTGTAATGTGGAGAGTGATGTGTATGCACCAGGAAATTAATATTTGATCTCAGAGGTAATAAAGGAGCCATTGAATTTTATGGGATAGGGTGGGAGAGGTGATGTGACTTAGGAAACTCACTTAGGTGTCTACTTAGAGGATGGATTTTAGGATGGGGGCATATTAAAGTAGAAAAAGCAAATAGGGTTCTAATGAGATAATTTGCACAGGATGTGATTAGGGCATAAAAGTCATAATTCTATGCATAGAGAGAATGTTTTTGATGGATGTTGTGGAGCAAAAAAGTGGAGGCATCTAGGTGGCACAGTGGATAAAGCACCCACAGTGGATTCAGGAGGACCTGAGTCAAATCCAGCTTCAGACACTTGACACTTACTAGCTATGTGATTCTGGGCAAGTCACTTAACCCTTCATTGCCCTGCAAAGAAAAAAAAAGTGAAGTAAGTGAGAGTAGAGACCTAAGATGACAACAAGGATAAAAATTAGATGTCTATAAGGATGGTGGTGCCTTCGATAATAAAGAAGGTCAGAAAAGGGCTATACTTTGGGTGGGAGAATAACCAGTTAGTGACTGAAACAAAACTGAATCATCTTTTCAAACTCTTTCCTCTTTCTGTTTTACAATACTGTTAGTTTACTGGTTTGGTGTCAATTTTTTTCTCTTTAAACTGTTTTAATGATCTCAAAATTCTGTGACAGATTTTTTGGTCAAGTTGTTTCCATTTAAAAATTACTGATTTTAAAACATAATAACTATTTGATTGCCTTACAATAGTTGACATGCACTTGGTGGGGGGGGGTGGCTATGAAGTACTGGAATGAGGCAGGAAACCAGTGACTGAAATATAAAATATATGAAAAGCAGAACATGGTGCTAAACTCCAAGAGCTCATTTTCCCCCTTCCCTCTTTAATCTCAGTCCCAATTCCCAAAGTGAAGGTGCTGTTTGTTCCTTTTTAAAGAAAGATGATTGACTAATTCAACCCATAAAAACCACTTTTATAGAACAGACATTTCTGTTTTGTGTATTATTCTAATATAATCCTCACTCTGCCACTAGGAAACCCAATCTAAAGAGCTGAAACTTAGGTTTTATTGATAAATCTGTTTTTCACTTTTAATCCATGTGATTCTTCTGAGTAGGCCTTAATGAGTTGCTACTCTAAGAAAACCAATTAGAGTCACCTCAGGAATCTCAAATTTGATTCATGTGGAATATTCTGACTATGTTTGGATAATAGTAAGCTAGAACAGATTTCTAATTGACAACTTAGGATACAATTATAGTAAATGTGATTGTATCAGAAACTCCCCTCTCACAAGAAGCTCACATTTTAATAACAATAAGTATTTAAATATAATTTAAAAGTTTGTAAAGCACTTTACCTTTGTCATATCATTTGACCTTCACAAAACTCTGTGCAGTATACTCTATCGTTATTCTGACTCCAGAGATAAGGAAACCAAGCAAAGAGAGGTTGAAGCCACTTTCCAAGGATCATAGAGCTAGTAAGTGTTTGAAGGGGGATTTGAATTTAGGTTGGTCTTAGTCTAAGTCCAGAATTCTAGGCAGTACTCTACCTAGTTAGAAATCATGTATTTATTAATCAGAGAATGTAATGTATTTGAGTCAATTGCCCCCTCTTACATTGTTTCACAAACTTTTTTAACATCATGGATCTCTATTAATAAGAATTTTAGAATATCCCTTCTATGTACGTATGTATGTATGTACGTATGTATATATGTATCTATCTATCATCTATCTGTTTTTTGTGGAATTTTTTTGCAGGGCAATGAGGGTTAAGTTACTTGCCCAATGTCACACAGCTAATGTCAAGTGTCTGAGGCCGGATTTGAATTCAGATCCTCCTGAATTCAGGGACAGTGCTTTATCCACTGTGCCACCTAGCTGCCTGTACATCTATCTGTTAATTGGTAGGGCAGTAGGTAGAGTATCATTCCTGTACTCAGGAAGACCTGAGTTCAAATGTGGACTCAAACCCTTACTAGCTGTGTGACACTGGGCAAGTCACTTAACCCTGGCCTCAGTTTCCTCATCTATAGAATGAGTTGGAGAAGCAAACAGTAAACCACTTTAGTTTCTTTGACAAGAAATCCCCAAAATGGAGTTATAAGAGTCTGACATGACTTTAATGACTGAATAACAAACAAAATTACATTTATTATTTAATCTGAGCCTTATAACACTCCTATAGAAGTAGTATAATGAATAATAAGGCAAAAATATGAAAAGGTAAGTTGGGGCCAGGTGGTGATGAACTTTAATACTAAATGTTATACATTAGAATTAATAGTCACTAGACTTTAGTGAATAAAGAGAAGGGAACATGGTCAGATCTATTTTCATAGAAAATTATTTCAGTGGAAATTGGATTGGAGGGGGGAGACCTTTTAGGAAGTTACTATAACAATCTAGGGGACTGGGGCATCTAGATGGAGCAGTGGATAGAGCACCAGCCCTGGAATCAGGAGGACCTGAGTTCAAATCCATCCTCAAACATTTAACACTTACTGACTGTGTGACCCTGGGCAAGTCACTTAAGCCCAATTGCCTCACCAAAAAAACAAAACAGTGACGACGACAACAACAACAACAAAAAACAATCTAGGGGACAAATCATTAGCACCTACATTAGTGTGGTAGCACTGATATTAGAAAAAAAATATATAAATGCAAAAGTTGTTTTGAGGCATCAGTGACAAAATATGGCAACTGATTGTATATGTGGGCTAAAAGAAGGGAGTAAAGAGCTAAGGGTGACAGAGAATTCAAAGCTGGGTGAATAGGAGGATGGTAGCAACAGAGTAGGAGGATGATAGAAACTGAGGGGTTAAATGCAATACAATGATATTTGCAATGCAGATCATAACTCATCCATGTCTAAGGAACTCACTATGTCTCACCCAAAACAACCAGTAGATCTCTTACACATGACTCACTGCCATGGAATGCAGTCTTCCCTCTGAATGATACCTTCCATAGCACCATATGATCTACTTGGCAGGAGAAAGGTAGAATTCTTTCAATGGCCCATGCCCAACTCTTGCTCTAGGTGTCTGTGAGTTTGATTATAACTGCACTGAGGGTCTGATACCTGAAACATAAGGAGGAGGGAGCTTAAAATATTTCATGAGAGAAAGAGGGAACAGAGTTGGGAAGTGTTAGGAAATAACCCACTAAGACTTAGGTGTGGTTATGCTGGAGACAAGGTCTACAAATAGCTATCAGTGGTATTATCAGATTAATTCTTGTTTCCAGTCCTTGAGTGGAAGAGGAATAGAGAGAGGGAAGATGAATTCCAAATAAACTGATACCAAAATACAATCTCAAACTTGTTGAAGTTGCTATTTCTTTTAAGCATTCTTTCTCACATTGACCTTCTATTTGGCTCTTATGTGGCTATTAAATGATTACTATGAATTATTTAAAGTGTTCCTATATTTAAGGCCTCAGTTATTGTTTCGTTGTCACAGGGAGCTCATTCTAGATTCTTAAAACTTTGTCAACAAGATAGAATCTCTGCCATCACAATGGAAAGACTTTGAAATCTGCCCAAAGATTTCATGTGTGACATTTTAGGACAAGTTTAGATAAGCCCTCACAAGAAGGTTATTTATCAGGTGACAAATTACATTTTTTTCAGCCATGCTAACTAAAAAAGATCATCAGGTTAAAGTGTGGTAAAATCATAATCTACTAGATTAGTAGGTTTACTCACAAATGATGAAGGAAAAGTTCTTGCACCACTGAAATAAACTTGAGTTGCTATATTATTCAGCATTATTTGTGCTGAAACAGAATAGATTTAAAGACAAAAAAAACAGTAATGCCCAAAACTAATTTACATTCTTATTTCATGCACTGTGACAGGTGATAAGGGATGCTACAGCTATCAGTAAAGCCATTTCCATTTAGAAAGGTGATAAATGAAGAAAAATTTAATACTATTATCAGAAAGATGCCAAAACCTCAAAACTCATTAGGAGCAATTAGCATAAGTGGACTTTAGCCTATGCTTTCCTAATCTGTCATCCCCATGATCAAACACATTGAAGTGCATATAAACCTATAATTCAAGTTGAGTTAAATGATAGAAATGCTTGGCTAATAAAAATATGTCACACTTTTGAAGAACTCAGCCAATGGATTTCTTTTCTGGGGTACTAATTGACAGATTTCATGTATTTATTGTTTTATTTTTAAATAGCTCTTTTACTGCCTCAGTTTAAGTGCTTACCCAAGTGAAAATAAAATAATTTAAATGTTTAGAAGAGAGGTATTCAGGCATTGACCTGAACAATAATTTGACTATTTTAATTGAATTAATCAAAATATTCAGGAAAATCAAGAAACTTAAATGAATTATTCATTTGACTGGATTCATTAGTCCAAGGATTAGAATGAGTATCTGTGTGTGTGTGTGTGTGTGCGTGTGTGTGTATGTAGTTATACTCTAAAAGAAGAAAAGTATGTACTTTATACTATATAGAAACTCCTTTCTGTCCTGATCAGATCACATCTGGAATTGCATTAACTTCTGCGAACCAACTTTCAAGAAAGTTCATGCCATATAAGTAATCACAGAAGACCTGGACCTGGAAAAGAATTGAATTGAAAATTATGTGTCTTAAAGTATTAGAAAGGTTATCATATTGAAGACAGAATAGATTTGATCTGTTTGACACAAGACAGAACCAGAAGCAGTAGGTAAGAGTTGGAAAAGAGAGTAATTCATGCTTTGGGTCAGAAAGGATTGAAAAATTTCCTAACAACTGGAGCTTTCCAAAAGTGGAATGGGCTTCACCCATGCAGTGGTAAGTTTTCCTTATTGTAGATTTTCAGGCAGAAGCTGAATACTGTAATGATTGGAATGATGCCACCTGCTGGAGACTTACTGTAGGAAATGAGGAGAAAGTGCCTGAGGGCAAGAAATGTGGCTTTTCTTTGGTGTCAGGAAGTGACTTTCACTTAATATTAAGTTTTAGAGAATGTTTCTATTTTTATTTTATTATATGTTTCATGTATAAAAACTAAGATTCTGAATTCCCTTAGACATGCTTTTGAGAACTCTCATTGATTTGATTATTGACAAATCTATTTTAAAGTTGTGTTAAGCTCAATTTTGTAGGAAATTTTCCTGTCTGATTACCAGCATCCACACATCAAACCCCGAAAAGACTTCCATTCCATGACTACACTCAGAGGACATTTGAGAAAAGACTTTCAAAGACTTTCAAAGACTTTAAAAGAACAGAATTATTTTGTTGATTTTTATTCCCTTCTGTTGTTATGTACACCATTTGCAATATGTATTCTCTACAGAGGCCCTCCCTCTACAGGCCAGTATCAAAGTGCTGGTGCATGAGGGACTGCCCCTCTGAACAAAATTTCCTTTTTCTCCTTTTTCCTATATTGTTATTTACACATTGTTTGTTACTATAGGGTGTGTTTCATCAAGGAACACCCTGTTCCTCGAAGAAACAAAGGGGGGGACTGTAATGATTAGAATGATGCCACCTGCTGGAGACTTACTGTAGGAAATGAGGAGAAGGCACCTGAAGGCAAGACATGTGGTTTTTCTTTGGTGTCAGGAAGTGACGTTTGCATGTGGGAGGAAGAAGGGGCGAGTCTGGAACTCTTGTTCTCTTTCACCAGGACTCTCATGGAGAACTGAGCAGAATTGTAGCTGCCTGAGATAGATAGATGAATCTAGGTCTTTCTCTCTCTCTTCACCAAATTCTTATTCTCCTTAATAAATGCTTAAAAGTCTAAACTATTGCTAAAGCTTATAATTTATTGGCAACCACTCATTACATATTTTAGACAAACTAGTTAGAATTTTAGCTCCTTACAATGACCATTTGTCAAGTATGTTATTGCTGGGATTCTTTTGGCATATAGGTTGAACTACCTGACCACTGAGGTTGTTTTTTAAATTCTATGATCATAAGAGGTAACAAAAGCAAATTTAGGTGATAAGAAGGAAGTTTTTCCTAATAAAAATATCTATGAAAATGTGATGTTTTCAGAGGTGATAGACACACCCTCTCTGGCAATTTTTCAATCAAAGGATAGATGATACCATGTCATGAATTATATAGAGTAGACTGTCAGATTGGAAATATTTTGGCACATTATAATTATTATTTCTAAAGTAATTTTTGTGTTCTTATAAATAATTACATATTTTGAGTGATAAAAGCTATTATTTCTATGTATAAAATAGAAAAATACATAATTTGCTTAAATTTGAGGGATCACTATCATATTTTGGTAATGGACATGGCCCTTTTTTTTTTGCAGGGTAATGAGGGTTAACTGAATTTTCCAGGGTCCCACAGCTGGTGTCAAGTGTCTGAGGCTGGATTTGAATTCAGGGCTGGTACTTCTGAATTCAGGGCTGGTACTTTATCCAGTGTGCCACCTAACTGCCCCCATAACATGATACTTTATTAAAGCATGATGTGATCAGACTTGTATCAGAGAGAAAATCATTAACATGTTTTGCTAGTAATGCATGCCAAATGGCTTTGGAGCCAATAACTATTATTATATATCCTAACTAGTCCTGCTACTTTCTAGTTTTAGAGGAGCTAGCAAAACAATCACTCCAAACACCATGTAATTTATTATTATTATTATTATTATTATTGCATTTATGTGCAATATTTCTTTTTCAAGTTTGATTCAATGTGCAGTTTTATTGTGTAAGAACATTATTAAGTCTATGGATGACCAAAAATTTTCGAAATACTATTCCTTAAAATTTATTTACTAAATCTCAATAGTATATTCAGTAGTATAAAGTGATGTTAAATTATTTATTTTTATCTTTGTGCTTTTTTCTACTCTGTATGAAATTAATATTTTCATTTAATTGTACTTGTTAAAGACATCAAGAATTATGTATATATTTTTATTTTAAATTATTTTATTACATTAAATACATCCCAAATATATATATAAAGATTTAACATGCCTTTTTAAAAAAATTTTGCGTTTCAAACTCTTGTCTTGCCTCTTGACCTTCACCCATATTCCAGAAGACAAGCAATTTGATATTGATTTTCTATGTGAGGTCATGAAAAACAAATTTTCATATTTGACATTTTACAAAAGAAAACCCAAACAAAATAAAAGAATTAAGAAAGTTAAGGCATAGTGACCTGTAAAATGTAGTCTTACATTAATCAGCTTCTTGAGGACATTGTTGCACCAAATATAAATGAAGAGACCTATAAATATCTGAATTCTGTATTTTAGGGTCTCAGACTATAGTTGCCAGACTGTAGACCCTACCTCTGTTTCTATTAATAAAGGTTGGTTTCTTTGCCCATAGAGGCTTCTGAATTTCTCTTATGCATATGAAACAAAATAAAACTATTAAAAAGAAATGCAAGGTTATAAACAAGAAAAAATCTTTTAATTGATCAAGTTCAAATTGATCAATTCCTGTTAAACATGGTGATAGGTAAGGCACAATATCCTTGATACTCAGTTTCCTCACCTACAAAATAGGGATAATTATATTTGTTCTACTTTCTTTGCAGGTGGAGCAGGGCCTCTTGGACCATCCTCAGAAGGAGTTGTACAAGGAGGTCATGCTGGAGAATGCCCAGAACCTGTTCTCCCTGGGTAAGAACACTTCTCTTCGTAACTCTGAGTCTGCAATCAAAGGGAAAATCTTCATTCCTGGGTGTACAGGGATTGAAACATTAATGAAATACTAAAATGGGAAAAGTGCTGGTCTCCTGGGTCCTGCTGCCTGGTTTTCCTAGAGAAAGTCTTTGCATTGTGGAACAAGAACCTGAGGGTATCCTTTGTTTCTCTGGAAGTCATGTCTTACCAATTCTAGTTAGTCTCAGATCAAAGATCAAATCAGTGTGGAACCATTTCAAACTTGGAACTAATCCCAGAGATTATGGAGTTTAGTCTCTACCCAGACATAAATTTTTTCTTCCAATTCTCTGAAAACTACTCAGGCAGCTTTTCCTTGCCACTCTTCCTCTTTGGCATGGGTCTTGTATTTGGAGTCATCTTCTTTTTAACAAGCATCAATTTGTAACCTAAAACACTTGTTGTCCCTAGTATAGGAGGTTTGTCCTTAATCTTCCTTCCTATTGCCCTCAAATTCCAACACAGATGGTGGGAAAGAAGGGAAGGGAATAAGCTTTGATTTCCACCTACTATTTGCCGGATGCTGTGCCAAGAGCTTTCTTTATATTACTGTATTGGCAATATTGTTTTAAGAACGACTTTAAGTGAATAATTTGGACTATTATAAATAACCCAAATTAACTATAAATGACATATGAAGGTATATGCTATCTCCATCCAGAGAAAGAACTGATAAATAGAAATGTATGTAAAATTATATATATATATATATATATATATATATATATATATATATATACATGTACACATTCTGTATGTGTGTGTGTGTATATACACACACCTATTTCTGTGTAATTGTAGCCAGCCTTAGGTTGGGGGTGAGGATGGGAGGGAAGAAAAAAATGTACATGATAATTTCTTCTATTTGAAAGGAATAGCAAGTTGTGCATAGTTGATGTAACTTTCATCTGAAATAATTTTCTTTTGTTGTACTATGTTAGAGAAATACTTGTTTTATCCCATAAATTAAAAAGACAATTTTAAAAAATGATCTGCTAATTTATCCTTACAATAACCTCCCAAATTAAGTGATAGAAACTGAGGCAAACATAAGCTGTGTCTTTTTTGAAAAAGAATTATTTTATTTGTAATGTATAATTATATTTTATACATATATCATATATATATAATATACACAAAGACACATTTGACATATATAATGTAAATTTTCTTTATTATTACATTTAGATATGCCTAGATACATTATAATACATATAACTTGGTATTTTAATTCCTTAAATTACTGTTTTATATATAACAAATACATATCAACTTATATAAATAATTTATGAAAAAAATTGTTTAAGTATAACTACTATATAAATAATATCTAAGTTACTCATAAATGCACAGCATATATAGATATGTGTGTATATACATATATACCTCCTATACACTTCCCAGCACACCCCTTGCCAGCTTTCAAGATTAACCATTTTTATTTATATTTTTCTATTCTAATATCAATCCCTCCCTTGTCCTCTCCCCTCCTCCCTCACCAAGGAGGTAAGTAATCCAATATGGATTACACATATATGATCATGGTTCTGCTCACTTCCCAATACATCATTTAATATATGTCTCTCCAAGCTTTTTTGAAGCTCTTGTTTTTTCAAATAATTTATATAGTATCAAGATCAATTGTTCTTTAAAAGTTTGATAGAAATTCACTTGTGAATGCATCTGTTCTCAGAGATGTTTCAACTTATTCAACTTCTTCAAAAACACAGATACTATAATACTTGGTATATTTATGTTAAGAATTGATATGACTTCATTGTCCATGGTACCCCTCAGCAAAATATATTTTCCCTCTCCATCTTCCCCAACTAGATCTAGTTTTGCCCTTGTTCTGTCTGAAATCATAATCACTACCCCTGCTTTCCTTGCTCCAGCCAAAGCATAATAGATCCCGCTCCAACTGTGTACATTCACTCTGCCTCAAACATATTCACATTAATAGTTATGATGACTGGGGCAGCTAGATGGAGCAGTGGATAGAGCACTGGCCCTGAAGTCAGGAGTACCTGAGTTCAAATCCGGCCTCAGACACTTAACACTTACTAGCTGTGTGATCCTGGGCAAGTCACTTTACCCCAATTGCCTCACTAAAAAAAACAAAAAAAACAAAAACAAATAGTTATGATGACTAAGTGACTATATCTTTCCATGCTATATGTAATCTGCTCATCTTTCCCATTCTGACCCCCACCCTCTCCTTTTCCACAACTGCCTTATCTATGATCACCACCTTCCCCAATATCCCCTCCCCTGTATCAGTCTCCCTATCCCCCTCCATTATCACCTTCCCTACCCGAACTTCCCTATACAGTAAGATAGATTTCTATATCAAACTGAGTGTATTTGTTGTAGCATCTTTATGCCAACTTTGATGAGAGTAAAGTTTAATCTTTGCCCATGTCCCCATTTTCCCCCTCCATTATGACAATTTAACTTATTCATTCATTATTTATCTATGTATTTATTTATGCCTCTTTCTGTATGTGTTCACCCCATTCCGTTTCTCCCTTCCTAATTCTTCAGTGCAATCTCTTTTTAGACCTTTATTTTATTTTCTATAGTGTTATATCATAAATGTCACCTTATGATCACAGCCTCTGTCTGCATATAGTCTTTTTAATAATTCTGATATTACATTTTTATGCTTAAAATATTAAGGTATTATAATACCTTAAATATTATGTTATAACCACATAATCTTTACAAATACTCCTAATTGCATTATGAATTATTTTTACAATAAAATTATTGAGAATTACAAACATTATTTTATCATATAGAACTAGAAATAGTGGAACCTCATTAAATTTCTTACAGTTTTTCTTTCTTGTTTCTTTTTTGCCTTGTACTTATATTTTACTTGAACCTTTTATTTGGAAGTTGAATTTCCAATTCAACTCTGGCCTTTTAATAAAAACTACTCCAAATTCCAAAAAAATAAAAAAGGAAAATACTGAACTTGCATCCAGTTCTATTAAACCTTTATACCTGAAGAAAAGTTTCTTACTAGGCTATAAAACAAGGCAAGCATACCTTTCTATGTATAATGCATGTTTTATAAAGTGATTGATAAAATTTTCAGTAGGTATTGGTATGACAATAAGTGAAACCAATATACCCTAATTATGCCATTCCAATCAGTGCTTTGCCTCCAGGGTATGTATGGGACTAAAGTAACTAATTATCTACCTATCCCTGTCATTATATCACTGTATGGTAACAATTGTCATTCAAATAGGCTTGAATTGTTTAGTAATTTCAACTAATTTTATTGTAATTAATTATATATGTTAACTCATGCACCTTTCAACATAGGAATTTCTAATTATTTTTTCCACTTTTATATATATATATATATATATATATATATATATATATATATATATTGTACATCCTATGTTGATAAATGCTTTTCTCTTACTAGAATACAAGGTCCTTGAAGGCAGAGAGTACACTTTTTTCTTTTTATCTCCAATACTTAGTATGATGCAGACACATGATAAGTACCTCATGACAGCTGTTTGATTAACAGATTGGTTACATGCTATTTGGGGATAGAGTCATGGAATAAACTGACTTTAGTAGTAATCTCTCATTCTGCCATCCAAAGAAAGTCCCTGAAAATTGTATAACTCTCAGCAACCTCAAGATGTTAAAAAAATATTTTGAAATACCAAAATACTTCTTTTGATAATGCAATAGGAATCTGTGGATAAGAGAAACTGAGGCAAGAATGTTCCAAGAACAATATTCATTTATTCATAAAGCTAGCAATTTCCAACAAATGTAGTCTACTGCTCCTCAGTGTTCAAGGACGTCACTGACAGGGCAGTTCTTGAATAGTAAAGTGATACATGAAATACATTATTAAAGTGGGTGTTATCAAGCTACTATGGGTATAACCAGAGAATGGAGGATTTCTACAATACAGAGCATGAGGTTTTTGCAAAACTTAAGAGATTTTTACACAGCTTATATCTAACACCAGCACTTTATAAGATACATTTGATCTTTATCTTCAGTCACTAACTTTAACAATTAAGTGTTAAGTAACCTACAAGAGGAAATTAGGTAACTTAAGTTACAGGCTTAAGGAGTTTTGAATTCATATAATGAGGGAGAATAGTAACTTGATTAAGCCTTAATGAAATAAAGTAATATATCAATTTTTTTATTAAACTGGTATCATATGCTTATAATATGGAACATTGTCACCTCTAAAGGTGTGAAATTGTGGTTCACACAAAGGGGTATGAAGAGATGTACAATATTTATACAGATACTTTTCATTTTAAAGGAAAGTCACTTTGGTCTTTGAAATTGTATTTAGGCAGGGTGACCAATATTAAAGCCATTGTAATAGTCTAGGTGGGAGGTGATAATTGATTGAACTGAAGTGATGATATGTTAATAGAGAGTTTATAGGTATGAGAGATTTTTGTGGTGGTAGAGAGAAAAAGATTTACCAATTAATTATATTTGTGGCATGAGGAAGATTGAGAGAAGGGTGATGCTGAGACTATATAGCAAGATTATAGTCTACATTTAGGGTGAGCAAATTAAGGACCAAAGTAAAAGTTCAGCTGCTACTTGTTTCTGAATGTTGCCTGAATCAAGAATGTTTTCTTTTTGTAGTGAAAATAATTTTTTTTAAGATGTAAAAAAAAATGTTCTTTGCTCAGGAGTGTTACTAATTCATATGCTATCTGGATCTGATCTTTGGGTTGTAGTTTGCTGAACTCTAGTTGGATAGAATATCTAGGCTCATGAGATCATTAATCCTTTGAAGTACTGAAGAAAAAAGTCTAAACAAATGGAGAAAGAATTAAGTTTAGATATTACAGAAATAATTTTGGTGTTGGGGTGTCAGAGGTAAAAAAAATTAGCTTGAATCAAAGACATAAGTAAAGGGTTTGGTTTTGGTATTGTTCAGGTAGGCCTCTTCTTAAAAGATCAATTTATTAGTAATCTAACACATACCAATAAATAAGGTTAATGGTTTAACTCAATCACCATAGACCCTGAGTGTGGGCTGATAAGGTCTTGTATTAATAAAATCACAGAGAAAAAGCTGAGCAGCATACATGTGTCTTCTTCTGACTGGCAAAATATTTCAATGAGGAAGTGAGATGTGTCATTGGCTTCAGCATTATTTTATGACAGTCTGTTGAGAAAACTATGGAAGTGTTTAGTCAATCTCTCTAGGATCATATTCTTATCATTAATTAATGTGGCTTCATCAGTGCTGAGTAGTTGAGATGCACCATATATCTTTGGCCCATACAAAGCTTTCACAACATCATCAAAGAACTTTAGATGGTTACTATCAGCATAAAATTGAATTTCATCTGCCTTCTTTCTGAGCCAAGAATATTTTTTCTTTCTAGAGTTCTCTTACACTTTACTTTTGATGGAGTTAAATACTGACTTCTTAGAGATAGATTAACAATCCTGCTAGTAAAACCTGTGCAATTCTTGATCTCTGTTGAGCAGCATCTGAAGTTCTACATCATTTTCATGAAACGAATCCTGATGTTTATGAGTATTCTAGCCCACAAGAGTAAATTCAGTGGCTGTACACCAAATCTCTGAAAGTGGCCCACTCTTTTTCTGTACCACTGTTACTAACCATGTGTTGGCTCACTTTTCTCTCCAAATTAGCAACAAACTGTTCACACTTGGGGGAAAAACAAACAAACTAACTCTTATCTATTGACATCAAGTCTTTTGGTAGTATTTTTGCCCAAGGGGTCACTATTTTTTATCCTAAAAGTATTTTATTATTTTCTAGTTACATGTAGTAATAGTTTTCACTATTTGTTTTTACAAGGTTTGTAGTTTCAATTTTTTCTCCCTCCCTCCCCTTCCTGTACCTTCCCCAAGAGAGCAGGAAATCTGATATAGGTTATATATGTACAGTCACATTAAACATATTTTTGCATTAGCCTTCACCTGATAGTTCTGGAATTTGGCTACAATATTCCTTTGAGTTTTTCTTTTAGGGGTCTCTTTCAGGAGGTGATCTGTGAATTCTTTCAATGATAATTTTATCCTCTGATTCTATAGTATCAGGGCATTTCTCCTTGATAATTTCCTCGAATATGGTATCTAGACTCTTTTTTTTATCATGGCTTTCAGGTAGTCCAATAATTCTCAGATTGTCTCTCCTGGATCTATTTTCCAGGTCATTTATCTTTCCAATGAGGTATTTCACATTATCTTCTATTTTTTTTTCATTTTTTTTATTCTGTTTGACTGATTCCTGGTGTCACATGGAGTCATTAGATTCCATTTCTCCAATTCAAATTTTAAGGCATTGTTTTTTTCAGTAATCTTTTGCACCTCCTTTTCCCTTTGGCCAAATGAGGTTTTTAAGGAATTGCTTTCTTCAGTCAATCTTTGTGCTTCCTTTTCCAAGCTGCTTATTCTTTTTCCATAATTTTCTTGTGTTGCTATCATTTCTCTCCCCATTTCTCTCAATTGATTTTTAAAATCCTTTTTTGAGCTCTTCCAAGAAGGCTTTTTGGTCTTGAGACCAATTCATGTTCCATCTTCACACTTCACTTGTAGGCAATTTGAGAGTATTGTCCTCATCTGAGTTTGTGTTTAGCTCTTCCCTGTGGACACAGAATCTCTCAATGGCAAGAGCCTTTTTCTGTTTCTTACTCATATTGTAAATTATTTTTTTTAAGTTAAGGTCTGCTTCTAGGGCACAAGGGTTACTGACAAGGTTCAATGTTTGAAGCTTGTGCTGAGGGATAGGGGCTGTGTCTCTGGCTCTCTACTCTGAGGCCTCTATGGCTTGTGGATTCCTCACTGTCCTGGGCTTGCTCCCTGTATTTGCTCCAGGTGTTGGGATGGCCTGGCCCAGTGGCATCTGTCCCATGGGTGGCCCTCCAGCTGGCAGTCTACCCTCTCAGCTTGTGCTGACATATCTCACAACTGGCCTTCTGCGGGGGGGGGGGGTCACCATTATTGTTGAATGTGAATGTTTAGCTTGGGGATGATAAGTCTATGATCAGTCCAGCATTCTATGCCACATACTGCTTTTGTTACTCTTACATCTTGTCTCTCTCTTCTCCTTACCTTTGTATAGTCTATTAAATGCCACAAACTTTTATCACATGTTGGTAAAAGAATGCACTGTTAATAAGGATAAGTCAGCATAAGTATTCAATAGGAAATCATTTTTGTTTTTGCAGTTTCCAACTCCATTCTTCCCAAGGACTACCTGCCATGTCTGATAGTCTATGTTTACTCTTGCATTAAAGGCATCAATAATTGTCTTGTTTAATCATGCTGATGATATGGGTCTCTTTGTCTTCATAAAATTGTTCTTTGACCTCACCATGGCTCATCATGGTAGGAGTATATGCATTAATAATGTTATCTTTGTGATTTCCTGAAAGTGGCAATCTTATTGTTATGAATCTGTCTTTCACTCTTTTTGAGTAGCATACAACCTTGCTAACTAGATTAGTTTTGATTGCAAAACTTATGATAGCTTCATGGACCTCCCCATCACTGTGGTGACTAGAGAAACATAAGCATCCAACTCCTACTTTGGTATGCTAGCCTTCACCTGCAAGCCTTTTTTTCATTCAGGGCTGATTTGGGGGTAGCAATACCTACTGAGTTATCTCACAACAGAAACTATTCATTTTTCAGGTCTACTGGAATTATTTTTATACATAAATGTGTGCACATGTCATGTACCTATGTTGAGTGGAATCATCTTTGCAAAAGTTTTTGACCAATTTTTTTGTTTTGACTACAGCATAGGATTCCTGCCAGCTGCAGTGTTAGCTGAAACACACTATTTTAAAGCAGCTTTTTTTAAAGTAATAAACTTTCTTATTTATAATTTTGACTTCCAATTTTTATCTCTCCTTCCCTCCCTCCCCCCTTCCTGAGGAGTATAGCAATCAGATATGGGTTATATATTTTTGAATTATACATGTATGTATAAATTACCATATTAGTTATTTTGTATGAGATCTTGAATAGGGGAAAATGAAAGAAAGTGAAAAATAGCATGTTTCAGTCTATGTTCCATCAATAACAGCTCTTTCTTTGGAGATGGATAGTATTTTTTATCAATAGTCCTTTGGGATTGTCATGGATCATTGTATCGTTGAGAATAGTTAAGTCATTCACAGTTTTTCATCAAACAATATTGCTGTCTCTGTGTACAACATTCTCTTGGTTCTGCTCACTTCACAATACATCTTTTTGTGCAAGTCTTTCCAGGTATTTCTGAAATCATTCTCCTTGTCATATCTTATAGAAAAATAGTATCCCAGTACTGTCATATACCACAGCTTGTTTAGTCATTCCCCAGTTTATGGACATTCCTTTTATTTCCAATTCTTAGCCAACACAAAAGGATTTGCTCCATCTTTGTACAAGTAGGGATTCTTTTTTCTCTTTTGGGAGATGTTTTTGGGATATAAACCTAGCAGTGGTATTGCTAGATCAAAGGGTATGCACAATTCTATAGTGTGTAATTTAAATATCTAAGTGTGGATTCTAATCTGGCCCACCCCTAGTTTGGGGGGGAAACTGACTAAAATCACTGATAAATGAGTTTAGGTTTTAAGGGTTTATTAAAAGGTATAAAATAGTAAAGAAAGAGAAGGATTGAGAACAGATTTCTTATAACATGGAAATTCTAACCTTCCTAAACCTCTCAATTCTGAAGTACTCTGCCACCACACCAATGTCTCGCACCACAAGAGGACGAACTCTCTTGCCAGCATCCACTTCCTCCTTCATGTTCCCTTCCCAGAAATGGGAGGTTCTTCAATCTGATTGGCTAGCATCATTCAAATTCATTGTTTCACTGGACCTGAAGGTGGTCTCAAAGTAAAGTTCAAAGTGTTTAGCTTATGAGAACAATACCCTCTTAAGTACCAGCCAGATGTGCTTACAAGTGAGTCAGCAGTCAGTCACTCTCACCCAATTCAATCACTTTAGATAAATCTCTAGGTGGGCCCCTGAGTATCTGCTAAATCCCCTCATCTACCACATTCCATTATCTTGACACAATAGCCCTTTGGTCTTATAAAAGGCTACTCTGATACCCAGTGGTCTGCTGAATCCCACTGGTACTTCAGTCCAGTGTGATCCTGTGGTCTAGGTAACCTGTTGGTAACCTTGTGAATACAACTCCAGTATAATCACAACTGTGACTTTATCACTTTCCCATTGCTACAAGGATGTTGAGGTTGGTAAAATTGCTACAGTTGTATAGGTGATTCTTTTGATGCACACATGAACTGGATTTAAGTGAGGCAGAGTTTTGCAAAGTCATAGACCTCACTTTGTATTCCAGAGTCGTTGAAGTGCAATGTCAAGACAAAGTCAAGATGACTAGTGATGGCTCAAAATGCAGTGAATGACCATAGCATCTTTAATGTCTAACTGAGCTCTAAGTGCTCCATAGTACCTGCACAGCCTCCTTCATGGTCATCAGAAAAAATTTTTATAATCTACCCATTGCAAAAGGATAAGTTTTCACATACATAGAGTAGACACCCCACCACATCACTGAAGGGCTTGAAATCTCTTGGTTATCTTCAGCCTGGCTTAGCTCATCTACCAAAACAGTTTACCTATATGGACTGTAGTGGAAGCTGCAGCATCTTAGAGCCACAGGTAGGAGTCGGGTGAATCAGGTGGACACCAAATGTAGAAAGCATCCCTGAAAAGCACCTAGCAGCCCGCTCACCAGAGGCATCAGTCTTCCATAAAGACATTTTATACCCCCATTACCGGTCACTGAGCTCATCTACCACCCTGATGGTAAATTAACCTGAAAAGACTATAAGCCATGACTAAAGTGGTGTGAGAGATGGTACACATTTTGTTGTTGTTGTTGTTGTTGAAGGGTGATTCAGTGCAGCCTCTGAGACTAAAACACAACAAACTATGGGTTGATTTAATTCTGCTTGTTTTAATTTTGGCCTAAAAATTAATGGCAAGAAAACAGAGGTTCTCCATCAGCTAGCACCACACCATCCATATTTGGAACCATCAGTTACAGCAAATTGGGGAAATATTCAATGATATAGATAAGTTCACTTACCTTTGCAATATACTTTCCAGGGATGTACACAAAGATGATGAGGTTGAAGTACACACAGCCAAAGCTTGGTCATAGTTTGAGAGGCTTTAAAGGAAAATATGGGAGAGAAGAGGTATTAGACTGCCAATCAAACTAAAGGTCTACAGAGCTTTTGTGCTGACCTCATTGTTGTATGCTTATGAAATATGGCCAGTCTACCAGGAACATACCAAGAAACTGAATCACTTCCATTTGAATTGTATTAGGAAGATTATAACCGTTTGATCCAATAATACCACTACTAGATCTATATCGCAAAGAGATCATAAAAAAGGGAAAGGCACTCACATGTATAAAAATATTTAAAACTGCTCTTTTTTTGAAGTGGCAAAGAATTGGAAATTGAGGGGAGGTCCATCAATTGGGGAATGAATAAGCAAGTTATAGTATATGACTGTGATGAAATACTATTGTACTGTAGGAAATTATAAGCAGGCAGATTTAAAAAAAATTGAAAGACTTACATGAATTGGTGCTAAGTGAAATGAACAGAACCAAGAGACCATTGTACACAGTATTAACAGCATTGTGTGATAATCAACTGTAATAGCCTTACCTCTTCTAAGCAATACAATGATCCAAGACAATTGCAAAAGACTCATGATGGAAAATGCTCTTCACATCCAGAAAAAGAACCATGGAATCTGAATGCAGATTGAAGCATACTATTTTTTCACTTTTGTTGTTTTTGTTTCTTATTTCTTTTTTTTTCCTTCTTTTCTTATTCTTCTCTCACAACATGGCTAATGTGGAAATATGTTTAACATGATTGTGAGATATAATCTATATCATCTTATTATTATTGGGGGGGCAGGGCAATGAGGGTTAAGTGACTTACCCAGGGTCACACAACTGCTAAGTGTCAAGCGTCTGAGGTCAGATATGAACTCATGTCCTCCTGAACCTAGGTCCAGTGCATTATCTACTGTGCCACCTTGCTGCCCCTATAACCTACATCAGATTGCTTTCTGGCATCAGGAATGGGGAGAAAAAGGATATGAGAAAAATTTGGAACTCAAAATCTTAGAAAAATGAAAATTGAAAACTAACTTTACATGTAATTTAAAAATAGGGGCAGCTAGGTGGCGCAGTGGATAGAGCACCGGCCCTGGAGTCAGGAGTACCTGAGTTCAAATCCGGCCTCAGACACTTAACACTTACTAGCTGTGTGACCCTGGGCAAGTCACTTAACCCCAATTGCCTCACTAAATTAAAAAAAAAGAAAAATATTATAACATAAAATAAAATAAACTAAAATGAGCATTAAAAAGGAAGAGTCTGAAAATCACCTGGCAATATGAGGTACCAAAAACTGAGATCCTTTCTTGAGCTAAGCTGCCAACCAGTCAAACTCTTCTTCAGAGTGCCACTCAAATGGGCTGGCCATGTTGTTCAAAAGTCAAATGTACATTTGCCTAAAAGATTATTTTACAGAGAACTCACACAAGGCAAATACTTACATGGAGATTAGAAGAAATGATACAAGGGCATTCTCAAGGTCTCTGAAGAACTTTGGAATCAACTATATGACATGGAAGACACTGACACAGGACTGTCCAGAATGGTGTGGCTTCATCAAAGACATTAATGTGGTCTATGAGTGAAGTAAAATTGTAATAGCTAAAAGAAATGTAAAATGTGCAAATTTAAAGACATCTCTACTTCAAATGTTCATGTGGACAATTTGTGTTTGACTTATGATCCTCATGAGCTCATCTTGGTCTGATCAACTCAAGTTGGACACTCTGTACCTTGACTCCAACATACTAATATCATTTTGATACTCTTTGAGAACAAAGGAAAATGACCGACCAACCAATGAATATGATGACTGTAGGCATTTCTTTTTTTTTTCTTTTTGGAACTCTCAACTACCAGTTTCGAGAAATCACTTATATTTTAATTTTTACCAAATTAGCTTTGTCATTTTAAAATGTGTTTTTATAAGTTATGTTCTGGGACGGAGAATTTTCCTTGAAAGACAAGCAGTCTCTCTTAAAACTTGATAATCTAAATTATTTTGGATATGAAGTAGTCAGGAAAAGCAAATTAATCAGTAAACATTTAGAAGCTGTATATCTAATGGGAACAAGAAAGTTATGTCAATTGAGAGGAGAATGTTATTTCCTTCTGATTAGAAAGAACCAAGCA
Source organism: Dromiciops gliroides (assembly GCF_019393635.1). Classification (NCBI taxonomy): domain Eukaryota; kingdom Metazoa; phylum Chordata; class Mammalia; order Microbiotheria; family Microbiotheriidae; genus Dromiciops; species Dromiciops gliroides. Next base: position 208,552,578 of record NC_057861.1, on the reverse strand, counting down.
TTAGAACTGACTGATGAATGCAGACACAGTCTAGAAGTATTTTTTCCCTGACTTCTAGTTTCTGACATGTTTCATGGAAGGGGAAAGTAGCACTTGCAGGAGAAGAGAGCCAAAAGGCTCAGGGGAATTACTTCAATAGCTAAGTGAAAAAAGCTAAGAAGGAGTCATAGAAATGATTCACCCTGTGTCTATGAAGTATGACAGAATAGGGACTTCAAATCCAAATCAAAGTAGAGTTGAGAAGAGAGAAGACTCAGAGGGATTATAGAGAGACATCTATTCAATTAGAGTAAATAGCAGCCATCTCAAGTAGAGAGATCATCTTGGTACATGTGGTCCCAGTCTACTCCAAATACTCAGAGCTATACAAAAAGGGGTCAGACAAAGAAAATTTCAGAGTGAATTATGTATTTGTAAAACTTCAAATGGATCCAGCATTGAATTATGGATTGACTGACAGTTGCTATGTTTTCATAAGGTAATAAAAGTGTTTATATTTTGTTTTACTTTAATTATGTCCAAGGATAATATGTTGTCAATGAAAAGTTCACTGAACATGATATTAAAGGAAACTTGAATTGAGTTTCCCTCTATGTGACCATGGGAAAGTTAATTAAACTATCTGAGCCTCATTTTCCAAACCAGAAAAATGGGAAAAGAATACCTGTTGTTCCTACTTTAAACACTTATTTTGAGGAGCAAATGAACTCATTGTGAAAAACATGGTTAAAACTTAAAATGATATATAAGTATCAGTTAATATTAAAATTTTAATTAGGTCTACTAAAGATTGTACTTTTATGGAAAAAATATTAGTGAATAAAAATGTATATTGTATATATTTTTGTTTAAGTTAAAACCATAGGAAAACTGAGATAATCATATCATGATGTCATAATTAAGACAACACTGATTTTGACAATATACTTAACTAAGTAACATGAAATAAATTAAAATAACAGAATTATCATTTAATATATGGTGTTACATGTTACAATATATCCATTGATAATAATGTATCTATGTTCTCATTGGTGTGAGTACTGCTTTCACTGGTACAGTTTAACACATTGTATGTACACCCTACTTACACTTTCAGTTTGTATTTCCTTTATGCTTTGAATCAACCCCAAATTTGATCAAATGAAATGGTAAATGTAAACTTAGTTTTAAAACTCAAAGCATGGTATAATTGTACTATTTCAAAAGTAGCTGTTATTATTATCTCATTCTCAATTTTGGGGGGAGAGAGTCAACATAAAAACATTCTTGGGACAAAGCCTTATCTTGTTATTGTTCTTTCACAATTAATTTCTGGAGATTATTTCATAGATGGATAAAAAAGTGCTTTATGTAGTTAAAAGTTTAGGATTCAAGCTCATCTTCTATAGATTTAATGAAAAGATCTTTGGTATAACTCCATGAGCAAGCTAGGTGATTAAAATTATATATTTCATCTGGTTCTCACATGATTTTGATTTCTTCTCCAAGTTCTCTATATTTTGAATTTTTATTCCACATAACTTTAGCATTATTGTGTTTGATAGGGGAACATTTACTAAAATACTCTTTTTAAGTTTTCATGGATGAGGGTTATATCTGGGTAATTGAGGACATCTGTTTAATCCATGGTTTGCTGGTTGGATTCTCTAAGATATTCTGAAATATATACCCATAATATTGAAATTTATCATCTATTATTTCTATCATCATCACTACAATAAGAAAATATTAATATGCTTTTTTTTTTAAGTGAGGCAGTTGGGGTTAAGTGACGTGCCCAGAGTCAAACAGCTAGTAAATTTTAAGTGTCTAAGGCCAGATTTGAACTCAGGTACTCCTGACTCCAGGGCCAGTGCTCTATCCACTGTGCCACCTAACTGCCCCAATATGCTATTATTGAAAGGGGAAGTCTCAGGTCATTAAAATAATTCTGTAATTTGCAAAATTCTATTATGCCGTTCTTTTCCTCACATTGAATTCTGTTAAATGTTTATCTTCAGTGCCTTTTTAAGATCTATATGTGTATATATGTATACGTATATCTATGTACAGTTCTGTATATCTGAAAGACATAAACATGCACACATATATATGTATGTATACAAAGGTATGTTGACCTATGTATACATAATCAATATCTTGCCTATCTAGTGTAATGATTGGAATGATGCCACCTGCTGGAGACTTACTGCAGGATGCTCCACCATGAGAAGAAGGTGTCTCTGGACAAGACATGTGGCTCTTTGGCATCAGGAAGTGACGTTTGCTTGTGGGAGGAAGAGGTGGGAGACTGGCGCTCTCCCTCTCTTTCCTGAGGACTCAGGTGGAGAAGGGAGCTAGAACTGTGCTCTCCTTTTAATAGACAGATGAATCTAGGCCTTTCTCTCCCTCTTTACCAAATTCTTAATTCTTCTTAATAAATGCTTAAAAGTCTAACTCTTGCTAAAGCTTATAATTTATTGGCAACCATTCATTAGATATTTTAGACTAGCTAGAATTTTAGCCCCTTACACTCGGCAATATGAATTCTCCATCCATTTGTTTATTGCCCCCCAATGGAGATTGTTATTCCACTTTTAAATAGATATAGATCTCACCGAGAACTTACAGTGTTCCAGAATTCTATTATCACAATGGCATCTGCACACAAGAGACTTTGAGAACTTTACTTTCCAGAGGAAATTTCTGTACACTTGGCCTTTGAACAATTTTACATAGTATTACTTAACAACTTGCATGAAAATGTCTCCCTGCTTTATATCTCTTATATTATACATTTGTAATCAGAGATTTTTTCAAGAAAAATAGCTCTCTGGTTATATCTACTAATGAATTATATATGTGATCTTAATTTATACATGAGAGATACCATCTTGAAGAAAAACCTTAAATTTTCTAACCTGATTTTTACTGTCTGTAAATCAATAAAAAACAACAAAAACTGCAATTAAAAAAAAAATTTCTCTATCTCTCAGTCACCAGGATGGTTATGAAGGTATAGTCTTCAGTAGACAGTGATCTGTAAAATTATTAATTTCTCAGATTTCTAAATTAAGAATATAGCTCATAACAAGGCCTAAGGTATATTATGTAGAGATGTGAGAGTAAGTATATGGCTCAGTGATTACATTTCTTTTCTTAGTCATCTTTTGAAGAGAGAGTAAATATTGGTACCATATGTGATTTTTTTTCCATTTCCATTTTCATTTTCCCCTTTCTGATATAGCTTGAAAACTCATTTCTGAATGACTTAAAAATGTGTTCCTTTAATATGACTTTATTTTATTAGATGCATTTCCTGACTTCATTTTCTCAGGTGCCATGGTAATTCCTTCATCACAAAGTTCTTCCAGTTTAAATATGGTATTTCTGCTAGGATCACCATGAAAATAGATATTAAAGAAATAAGAAAATTCATTTCTCATTATTTAGTCTTCCACTTTAATCAATAATCTGTTTGGGGATGATATTTTTTATGCAATTTCCTGACTAGAACTTGTCTCAGTCTTATTTTTTATCCTTTTTTATTTTGGTTGTAGGATGCTATTAATAATCAACAACATTCTTCTTTGGCAATGTTTTGTAAATGAGCCTGCACTCTAAGTCAGTCATCTGTTCAGAAAGTCAATGAACATTTATTAAGGATCTGCTATGTTCCAGGTACTCTGCTAAGCACTGGGGATACAAAAAGTGGCAAAGGACAGCCTCTATCCTCAAGGAACTTCCAAAAATAAACAGTTTATAAACAGGATAAATAGCAAATAAGGGAGGAAATACAATAAAGTTAAGAGGAATTGGAAAAGACTTCTGAAAAAAAAATGGAATTTTAGATGGGACTTAAAAGACCAGGGAAGCCAGTAGTGTTGATAAGGAGAGAAAAAATTCCAGACACAGGTGATAGATGAAATGTTTAAATTTGAGAAATGAGGGGAGCTGCTGTGCTGAGACAGGAGTGGAGCCCAACCCCACTGTCACACTGACACAGATCCAGTCCCAGAAAGGCCTCGCCAGAGAAAGAGACACTCAGAGCCTCTGAATCAGTTGTAGTGCCAGTGTCGTCTGGAACTAAGTTCATGGTCCGGCGGGAGGGCTGAGCCCTTGGCAGGGGGGAGATTACAGGGCTCTCTGCTGGAGCTAAGGCAGAACTTGGGGTTTTCACCCCTGCTGGGAATCAGGACGTAGGCTTGAGTAGCAGTGGCACAGGTGGGAGAAGGGCACAGGATCAGCAGAGCTAACAACCATAGCACACAAAGTTATGATGTTTGGTTAATTAGCAAGTTGGCCTGTGGTTATTTACGGACCAGGAAACAGGCCAGTTGAGCAAAGGACCTGGCCCTCCTTAAATCATACCATCTGGCATTCCCTGAAGCTTGGGACAGTGTAGCCTGGGAAAAGTGCCCCACATGAAGGAGCTAAGAGTCAAGTAAAAGAAAGGCAAGATGAGCAGACAGAAATGAGGACCATAGAAAGTTTCTTTAGTGGCAAGGAAGATTGAGGTGAACTCTCAGAAAAGAATAGCAACATAAGGGCCCCTATATATAAAATGTGCAAAAAAAATATGAATTGGTCTCAAGCCATAGAAGCACTCAAAAAGGACTTTGAAGATATAGTTAGAGGTAAAGAAAAAGATGGAAAGAGAAATGATGGTGATGCAGGAAAGACATGAAAAATTCAACATCTTGAAAAGCCAAATGAAAAAGGAGACGCAAAAGCTCTCAGGAATAATTGCCTAAGAATTAGGATTGAAGAAAGGGAAGCTAGTGACTTTATGAGAAACCAGGACACAGTAAAGCAAATCCAAATGAATAAAAATAGAGGGCAAAGTGAAATATAGTCTTGGAAAAACTGCTGACCTGGAAAATAGATCCAGGAGAAATAATTTGAAAAGTATTGGACTACCTGAAAACCTTGAACAAGGAAAGAACTTTGACATCATCTTCCAAGAAATTGTCAGGGAAAATTTCCCTGATATTCTAGAAGCATATGGTAAAATAGAAATTGAAAGAATGCACCAATCACCTCCAGAAAGAGATCCCAAAAGGAATACTCCCAGGAATGCTAGAGCCAAATCCCAGAGCTCCCAGGTCAAGGAGAAAATATTGCAAGCTGCCTAAAAGAAAGAATTCACGTACTGTGGAGCCCAAGTCAGGACAGCACAAGATCTAGAAGCTTGTACATTAAAGGAACAGAGTACATGGAATATGGTGTTCCCAAGTTTAATTGCAATACTGTGAGTGAACACAGGGAGAAAACCAGAAAAGTGGAAAGGTGTCAGTCAAAAAGGGATTCCTATGCCCTCTTTCTGTGCTGAATTCTTGTAATTGCCCTAATAATTATAAAGTGCTTACATATGTATCATCTTTCCATATATAAAGGTCAGGAGTTTAACCTTATGATTTCTCTTTCATGTTTACCTTTTTATACTTCTCTTTAGTCTGATATTTGAAACTCAAGTTTTATTTAGCTCAGAAATGCAGGAAAGTCCTCTATTTCAGTTAACATCCACTTAACCTTGAAGGATTAACCTCAGTTTTTGTGAGTAGGTTGTTCTTGTTTGGCATCCCTACATTTTTGCCTTCTGTATCATTATATCCCAAGCTTTCTGTTTCTTTAACATAGTAGCTGGTAATTCTCATATGGCCCTGGATGTGGTTCCATGGTATTATGATGGTTTCTTTCTATATGCTTGAAGTATTTCTCTTTGTCTTGGGACCTCTGGAATTTTGCTATAATATTCCTGGAAGTTTTCATTTTAGGATATCTTTCAGGCAGTTATCAATGACTTTTTATAATTTATATTTTACCATTTGGTTTGAGGATATCGGGGCATCTTTCCTCTATAATTTCTTGAAATATGATGCCTAGACTACTTTTGTTTTTTGGTGAGGCAATTGGGGTTAAGTGACTTGCCCAGGGTCACACAGCCACTAAGTGTTAAGTGTATGAGGCTGGCTTTGAACTCAGGTTCTCCTGACTCCAGGGCTGGTGCTTTATCCACTGCACCACCTAGCTGCCCTGCCTAGACTACTTTTATAGTAGTTTTCAAATATTTTGATAAAACTTAAATTATATCTCCCTGATATATTCTGAGATCAGTTGTTTCCTGATGATGTATTTCACCATTTTTTTTCTATTTATTTCCCTTCTTTTCACTGATTGTTTCTTAATTTCTCATGGAGTCATTAACTTTCACTTGAGGAATTCTAATGTTTAAAGTATTTGTTTTTGCAGGGCAATGGTGGTTAATTGACTTGCCCAGCATCACACAGCTAATAAGTGTCAGGTTTCTAAGGCCAAATTTGAACTCAGGTCCTCCTAAATCCAGGGCCAGTGCTTTATCCACTGTGCCACCTAGCAGCCCCCTAAAGTATTATTTTCTCCAGTAAGCCTTTGTACATCTGTTTCCAAATGGGCCAAGTGTATTTTCAAGGAGTTATTTTCATCAGTGAATTGTTGTACCTCTTTTTTGATTTAGCCAATTCTATGTTAAGGAGTCATTTTTTTTCCCAAAAAAATGCATCTTTTTCCAAGCTGTTAATTATCTTTTTGTAATTTTCTTCATTTGTTTTCCATTCCTTTACCTTATTTGTCCTCTACCACTCTTACTTGATTTTGCAAATAAAAATTTTTTAATTCTTCTAGGAATTCTTGTTGCACCTCTGTCTTATTCATTTGCGTGTTTTGTTTTTTTCTTTGAGACTTTGCTTGTGGCTACTTTGACTTCATTTTCTTCTTCTGAGTTTATATCTTGATTTTCCATGTCAGCATGGTACTTTTTATCATCAGGTTCTCTCTTTTTTTTGCTATTTTCTCATTTTATAGATTATTTCTTGATTTTGAACTTTATGTCAAAGTTTTGTTCTATTCTCACCATGAGGGATTATGGGTACTGTCTCAGGCTTCAAGCATTTTTGCACTGCTTTTTTCAGAGCTAGTTCAAAGGGTGTGGAAGTTTGGGAGGCTTTTTATGTGGTATGATCTGAGGACCTGTGGTCAATGCTTTCTTGGTTTGCAGTCTGCTTCTTATTCAGGAAGGGCTCCTGATCCCTTAAGAATGCAATCATTATTGCTCCTTAGGGACCCTGCTCCCTTGTGAACAAAAATAAAGTGTTCCTAAGGGTCTCCTGATCCCTTGGACCAAAAATGATACTGTCCTTCAGGGCTTCCCCTCCCCCTTAACCAAAGGTGCTCTTTTCTGACCCATACATGGGTATAAGCATTGGAGGTATTTAAATAGGAACTGGTCCTGCATTCAGTATGACCATGTGTCCCCTGTAATCTCTTTTTGACCAGTGGCTAGGAACCTTCACTGTTTTTGAGATCTTCCAAAACTACTGCTGCTTCTGTTGCCACCCCCTTCCTCCCAACATAGCTATTTCATTCATGTAATCTTTTGGTCAGCCTCTCCCCAGCCCCCACATCACAGTGATCTCTCTCTTGTTTTGGGCTGGAAGAATGTCTCACTCTAACTATATTTGAGTCATTATTTTAAAGTTTTTTTGGGGAAAAATATTGGGAGATCTCAGCTCACTGCTTCTCTACTCTGTCATTTTAGTTCTGTACTCCATACATACTTTAAAAAACAACAATACAGAAGATACAGAAGAGTTCCAGGGAACCCGTGATAGAAGAGGATCTCCAAATCCAGGAAAAAAAAAACTGTTGGTGCTGTTGTTTTTCTCTTTTGAGGTTTTGCATCATTGCTCTGATTTTTCTCTTATAACATGACTAATGCAGAAATATGTTTAATGTTAAATACATACATACATACATATACATACACACACACACACACACACACACATATATATATATATATATATATATATATATATATATATATATATATATAACCTATATCAGATTACTTGCTGTCTAGGGAAGGGGGGAGGGAGGGAGAAAAATCTGAAATTGGAAAGCTTATATAGACAAAAGTTGAGAACTATCTTTTCAAGTAACAGGAAAAAAATAAAATACTTTATTAAAAAAACAACAAGAAGATAAGTGCTTTTAATTAATTTGGAGTTATATATGACAGGGGAACAAACCAATTGCATAATTATTCTTTCCAGTTTAGAAGGAATTCAATAATTTAGAATGATGAAATTATACCAAATCTGTCACATTCCCTGCTAGGATTTCTATTTTCTGAAGGCCCTATGTCATATTTCCATATCTGACCTATGATGGCACTTACCAAGTATAATTTGTAATTCTTTGTGATTAATTGTGCCCTTAAGGAGAAGAAATGAAAACCTGCTGCTACTATAAGTGAAATTCAAACACAAATGCATTTGAACACAATTATCCCTTGTTTTGGTTTTTTATGTGTCACAAATAGAATAAGAAGTCTTATCCCTCTGTTAGAGTATAATTAATTATCTAGGCACCAAAAGGATCCTGTTGATTTATCTTTTCATCAGAATAAATCATGCTCACTTGAAAGAAACAGATACCCTAACTTCAGATGGACATTCATTAATGGCAAAAACTTATCTGAACTTTCAGTTGCATTTTTTAACTTCCCTAGTTGTGTGTTTAAGTAATGTGGAAAAATTTTTGCTACTTAACTTCAGGCCTAAGCCATGTATTGTTTTCCCTTATTCCATTAAAAGGATTTTAATTAATTATATAACTTAAGCACATCAGGTACCATATTCCCCATTATGGAAAAAAAGAGATATCAGCTTGTCCACAAACAATAAAATGAGATGCAAAAAACCAAAATTACTAATTATTACTCTAAACTCCTTGGGTCACAGACTGTAACTCAAAATAATTTAAAAATAAATTTCTTATAATAACTGAAAATGTATTTAAAATCTATTTGTTTATTTTTTAGGAGAAGGGTTGTAGTATATTCCCTAGTGGGCTATTGTAAAAATTTTAACAATAAAATAGCTTATGCTTATGTAGATATTCTATCACCCTCATTAAAATGGACAGTCATGATTATATAGCATATATGTATATTTGTGTATTTTCAAAAAGTCCATTTATAATCCTGTTATTCTATGTGTGAACACAATTTCTTTGTTCTTTGGTTAATTAACACTCATGAGAGGTGTAGTGTTTATGTTTACCAAATATATTCATTAACCAAATTTTTACTTTTAAATTTGAAATTCATGAATAACTTGGATTTCTAAATCACTCTTTTGTTTTTTCTCTTTTTGGTGGGTAGAGAAAAGAGAGTTTCATATACTCAAATTGACCAGCATACCTAGATTTATCCAGAATAAAGAAGTTCATACTTTTTTTTTAATTTTTTGCATTGCTTAGAGTGCTTACTGCTGCCTCCTTTGAAGAATTGAGCAATTAACCAATATTTATTATCACTCATTACCTATCAGCAAAAAATAATAATTTAATGGACTATGAATTAATTTAGAAAGCATAAACATATCCTAAATATTAGGAATCCCATAAAAAGCTTCAAACCACTAGTACCAGCTACTGATTTTATATTTTAGACATTTCAATTTTGCCATAAATCTTATAAACCTCACTTGTAATTGTTTCCTAAAGCTGGTAAAGAAAGCCCACATTTCTTTTGCTCAATTATTTAATCTCCTACCAATGTTAAATCACATTTTTAAAATTTCCCCTAGTTTTGCAAGAGTCCCAGGCTGTATCCAGAAAAACAGGGGGGAAATTGACAATGGCAACTATATAATACAAAAAAAGCATTTAATGCATACATTTTTATTTTATATATTTGCTCAGTAAAAGGTGAAAGAGAATAGAAAGCTCAGCTCTATTTTTTACTTATATAAGTTACGTCATCTCTCATATTTTTTTCCATTTCTCTGTCTTTCTCTTAAATTTGTAGGTTTAATTTGAAAGAATCTTCAGCAGTCTTCTAATCCAACTATTTTATTTTATACATGAGGTAAATGGGTTGCTGAAGTATGTTACTTGTCCAATTGCACAAAGATAATAAGTAGAAAAGTTAGGATTCAAAGACAGGTCCTCAATGCAAACTCTAATGTTCTTTCCCACTGAATTTTTTTCCTATAATCCATAGTAATCTCTCTCTTAAAATGAAGGTCTAGGGCATGGTCTCCCAACTCATTGAAAGGCAGATTTAAGATGGTGTCAGTGGTGTTTTCCTGAGATCCTCTCCTTTATTCCTAGTAGAAAATTATTGTTTTTACTGTTTTTCTTGTCACAACCCTAACCTTGGCATTCAAAAGAGAATATTTTCCTCCTCCCTATTGTACTTATCTACCAAGTTATGATGAAGGTCTTTACTTTGTCTTCAAGCAATGCTTGTCCCTCAGCTCTGCCTGAAAATCATCCAGGATTATGTTAACAGCTTTCTGTACACTTGGCCTATGTCTTGTAGAAATACTTCCTCTGTTCTTTAGGCTGCTTCAAATAGCATATTCAAAAACATTTGACCTATGTATATCATATGGAACCTCACTCATCTACATTGTATTCTATAAATGTAATTCAGATTAGGTAACTGAGTCTAACAGTAAGAAGAAGGAAGTGGTAGAAGACATTAGTCTCAATGACAGGGGTCAACTGGGTAAACTTCTCAGGGTTTATCAATAGAAAAAATGAAATGTTATGCCATCTTTGGTACATTTGACAGGGATGTCAATGTCTTAAGATGAAATTTATTCCCCTTATTTTCCCTTTTTCCCCTTATTTCATCTTTTCTGCATTTTTATCCTTTTCTTTCCTTTCTTCATGTCTTCTTTCCTTCCTTTGTTCTTCCTTTCTTTTGTTGTTGTTGTTGTTGTTCTTCTTCTTCTTCTTCTTCTTTTTCTCTTCTTCTCTTTGTTTTAACAAACTTAAAATTTTGCAGCATGTTGATCCCCCAATGAGAAACTTCACATACAAATACCTGCCTTCACCTTTTCTTAAATCCAGAGTTTGAGAGAATTTCTTTTGATACTGAGAAGTTAATTGATTTATCAAGAATTACATGACTAGGGGTAGCTGGGTGGCTCAGTGGATAGAGCATCGGCCCTGGATTCAGGAGGACCTGAGTTCAAATCTGTCCTCAGACACTTGACACTTACTAGCTGTGTGGCCCTGGTCAAGTCACTTAACCCTGCCACCCACCCCCCCCCAAAAAAAAGAATTATACAACTTGAACGTATCAGAGGCAGAACTTGAAGTCAAGTCTTCCTGACTCTAAGGCCAGCTCTTATACACTACAGCTTATAGATGCTCATATTAGAGCATAATAGATTTAGAGCTGGAAGAAACAATGGATATGTTTGTCTTATTTTACACAAAAATAATTCAGTATTTTTATCTGTCATGTTTAGGTAGATTAGGAATGCTATCTCCTATATGGCAATGCCCCTTTATTTTGAATATGCCTAATTATTCCATGTTAGTAAAAATAAAAAATTAAATTTCAAATACAAATTATTGTATTTCTTTTCCCCTTTATATTTATATCACTTTTTAAAACTCATAGATGCCGTATGAGAGAAAATTTCAATGACAATATGATTTATTCCAATATATTTAACATATTCTCTTCTTTCAAAACTCAAAAAGGAGGAAAGAACAAAATTTTTAAGGTACATGAATTCTATTAAAATAAAAATATTAAGCTCAAATGACTCCAAAAGAGAAACAAGTTTTTAGGTAATATTATCCATAAGTTACATATGATATCCCAGAGGAAACTTTGAGACCTGCCTTATGCAAGCTTCTCTTGGTGCATGTTTACAGGCATTAGCTTTCAGTGTTTTATAGCCAATTTCCAGAAAGAAATTTTTTGAAAAAAAAAAAAAGTTGATTTCATATCTGATATTTCTTAATCAACTCTACCCTGGGTTGTTTTCTGTCCAAACATCATTACCAGTTTACTTAAGTTTGTCATAAATTACATCTGAGGAATATTTATTTCTGATCCTATTTTGCTTAATTGCTAACATAGGTCTTACCAGTATGCAGGTGCTCTGGAGCTCATCTCCCAACAAAACTCAAACTGGCAAACTGGGTCTCACTCACAACTTTAATGTTAATGCTGATGGGCTTGCATTTGGTTTGTCTATTGCTATATAGTTCTTGAATGTCTACCAGTTTGCTTATCCTTTGATTCAGATGATAACAGAAATGAGGGTCGTTATAAAACACACACACACACACACACACACACATGCACATACACAAATGTATGATACCCTATCCCTACAGTATATGCAAAGTCCAAGGGAAAGTTAGATAAAGCTTAGACAGCAAAAGGGGTAACTCACTGCTCTTGGAAAGTCCTTTATTTGTAATTCTCAAGATGTTCCCCTTAGTTATGGTTTATCTTTTCTATTGAGGTATATGTTAACCTTGAATCTGACTTTCCTCATTTTATCTAGTTTATCCTCATCTCTACATGCAGACTCTATCACCAGTTGCTGCTTTTCAAGGAACACTAATAGGATGTTGGTGAAAAAGTAAAAATCATCCGGTTTACAATGTCTTCTACCAACTAAGGAGACAAGAAAACTCTCGAGTACTCTTCTTTCCCCCGTTAACTCAAATGAATCTTTCTGAGAGTCTTGGCCTGAAATAGTCTCTCTAGAGAAGCTTTTCACTCATTCACTTCAAAATTGAGTTGCTATTTTACGGCATATTCAAAAGATGTGACCTATTCTCACAACCAATTCAAAAACGCATTTATTAGCATTTAGTTAAAATATATTTGATTAAAGTTCATTTTAGTTAAAGTAACTGTAGGGCTAAGTGAGATTGGGTGACAGATATTCAACCCTGAATGGTAGTAATAGAACTTGGAGGTGATTTCAGAAAAGATTTGAGAAAACTAATAGTTTATAAAGGAATAGACCTTTCCTTGTGGCATTTTGCTTTAAACAAAAAGTCAAGGAATTAAGTCAAACACTTGGAAGAAAGACCATGGGTGAAAAACAAGGGGAAAAAAAGTAAAAAAAAGAAAAGGACAGGGCAGAGGATATCACTGGGATACACCTACCAGAATAGTCAGTCCTTCAAGATATTGGCAGTATGTTTTTCATAATACAGCAATAGAAAAGAGCTCAGAAATGAGACTTTGTGACTTTTCATACCATGCTTTGATGGGATCTCTAACCCTTTTAACTGGGTAAAAGATGTCAGCATTATAATACCCTTCACAATAGGACATCTCTGAATAGCAGTTAAAAATCAGTTTTTAAAGGGAAGAAGTTGTTTCTCATTCATACATATCTGATTAGTTTCTCTTTTCTGATCACACAAGGAAGGAATCAAAAGTAAACAGAAAATAAACATGTATTAACTGCTGTCAGCTTTTGCTATCTTCTCAGCGATTCATTCACATCTGGGAGACATTAAAGACTCTCACACTGTGTTTGCTGAGATATCATATGGTGAAGAGAGTGATGCTTCATGACTTTGCAAGTTTAAGAGCCCAACATGAGAGTGTGTTTTAGTGTCCTGGCATTCCAGAGTTGAGGTGGCAGGAGGGTTTTTGAGCATAGCTCACAATCAACAACTTGAGGAGCAAGTAGGTAAGAATAAGGAGCAATATTTAGCAGTAATTTTTTTGACCCATGAAATCAATTCTGCCTTTAGAGATAGATAGACTTTGAACCTCATTCAAAAGATTGAGAGGGTTGGTGGGGGTGGGGAGGGGTTGCACCAAAATTATTGCAGAAAATATCTGTGTAATCATTCTTGCTTTATCTTTGAAGTAAATATAATATCTCCTTGTAAAAACCCATTGATGTTAAATGTCTAAATGGAACAGGGATGCTAAGAACTGACACCTAAAAAATAGATAAAGAATACTATGAATATGTGATCATGCATTTGGTTGAGAAAAGAGAAAACTCCAACACTTCAGGGTATAACTCTGGATCCTTGAGAAATGATATAAAAAACCTACCCTAAGTATGGGGGCAGAATATCAAACTGTACACTTCCTGCTTTTAAGAAATGTATATCCAAATTAGAAGAGACAACATGCACACACACAACTAAAGATCATATATGCAAGATGAATAAAATACAGTTGGTAAGAAGGCACATTACCAGCTGGGGGAAGAGAAAAAAAATGTAGAATGTGGTACTGGAGCTGTACCTTGAAGGAAACTAGACATTGCAAGAACTATACGTAAAGAGGGAGCATATAATAATAGAGGGGAAAGAACAGAAAGAAAAGATAAATCAGAATGTGTGCAGAGTTGTCTAGTATTGATAGACCATATAAATAGTTCTTGTAAAAACAAAGGCAAAGTAGGAAAAGGCCAGATTGTAGAGATTTAAGTCACAAGCAGATGAGTATATATTTGGTTCTTGAATTAATAAAAAGACATTGGAATTTACTGAATGGTAGTGAGAAGAACCTGATTAGACCTGTGCTTCGGGAAATATTCTTGTTGGCAGTGTAGAGAAAGAATTACAGAGGGTACAGGGACAATTAAGGGATTAATTGAGAAATCAGTAAATAAATATTTATGAAACATCTACTATGTCCCAGGAACTGTACGAAGTACTGCAGGAGACAAAGAAAGGCAAAGGGCTTTTCCTGTTCTCAAGGAGTTCATAATAAAAAAAAAGTAAATTGGAAATAATAAAGGAATGTCATTAAATTTGGTGTGGCTTTGAGAAGTCTTAATAATTTTTTTAATTACTAAAACAAAGAATGCATTTTCTATGATTGCTCTACATTATAAATAAATTTATTATTGGAAAATCTCATCATTTCAAAACTCTAGTCAATAAGACACAAAAAATATTTAAAAGTTTAAAAATCAATTAAACAAAAGAATTTGGATGGTTGTTCAGAATTCATGTCCTTTCTCATTTTCTATTTACTTATTCAGATATTCAATATTCAGAACAAGAGTGACCTTTCTATCAAGCTTTTCTTGAATTATCCTTCTGCCCTACTCTCTGATGTGATCTCTTGTGCACACACACACACACACACACACACACACGCATACACACGCATACACACACTTCTTTGTGCTGCAAATATGTGGCACACTATAGAAGGATAATGTAAATAGTGAAGGTTCATAAAAAAACAATATATTGTGGGGTTAAAAATATTATACTTTTAAAATCAGGAGAACTATACTCATCATTCCTAAAACATATCAATTGTGGGACCTTGGGAAATAATGAACTCTTCCTGATATTCATTTTTCTAACATGTAAGTCTTAGAAAATAATTATTTCCCTGGCTGCTTATGTTTGAGAATCAAAGAAGATAATGCATATGATACATGCATTCATAACCTGTAAAATGATGCATCAGTATTCATTAGGAAAATCGGTTTATAGTTTTCTTTCTCTGTTTTTCTCCTTATGGTTTAGGTACGAAAACCACATTTGTGGCATAAAAGGAACTAGTTAGGATTCCATTACCTTTTAAAAAAAATAGTTTATATAGTATTGGGATTGTTATTTAAATAGTAGCTAGAATTCATTTTAAAATCCATCTCTTCCTGAGGATTTTTTCTTAGAGAGCTCATTGATTGTTTGTTCAATTACTTTTTCTAAGTTAGTACTATTTCATTATTCTATTTCCTCTTCTTCTAATCTGGACAGTTTATAGTTTTGTAGATAATCATGCATTTTACTTATATTGTCAGTTATGCTGGCACACAATTGGGTAAAACCCGTAATAATTGCTTTGATTTTGTCTTCTTTGGTGTCAGATTCATTCTTTTCATTTTCGATGATGTTATTTGGTTTTTTTCTTTTTTGAAACCAAATTAGCCAATGATTTCTATATTTTTTATAAAATCACCTTCTATTTGTAATGATTAATTCACTCTTTTATTTTCAATTTTATTAATCTCTCTGATTTTTAAAATTTCCATTTTGGTGGTTAATTGGAGATTTTATTATATGTTTTTTCTATTTTTAGAAAAAATAATACATGCCCAGTTCATGAGTTTGTTTTTTCCTCTCTCACTTAGGTACTCATTAAGATATATACATATATATATATGTATATATATATATATTTCCCCCCAATCAGTGCTTCATCTACATCCTAAAAATTTTGATATGTTTGTTGTTTGCTCATTTTAAAAATTAATTAATTAATTAAAGTTTTTAACCTTTCTTTAGATAAGATTTCCAATTTCCAGTTTTTCTCCCTCCCTTCCTCCCTCCCCCCTCCCCTAGATAGCAGGTAATCTGATATATAAAATTAAACATATTTCTGCATTAGTCATGTTATACAAGAAGAATCAAAGCAAGAAGGAAAAACCTACAAAAGGAAAAAACAGCACCAAAAACAAAAGAGATAGTATGGTCCAATCAGTGTCCATATTCCACAGTTTCTTTCTTTATTTTTTTTCCTGGATTTGGAGAGCCTTTTCCCATTGTGAGTCCTTTGGAACTTTCTTGTACCATTGGATTGGTGAGAAGAATCTAGTCTATCACAGTTGATCAACACACAGTATTGATGACACTGTTCACAATGTTCTCCTGTTTCTGCTCATCTCACTCATCATCAGCCCATGCAAGAGCCTCCAGGTTTCTCTGAACTCCTTCTGCTCATTGTTTCTTACATGTTTGCTCATTTTTTCTAAAATATTTCTTAACTTTGAAATTTATTATAAAGTTGCACTCTTTTTCTGGCATGTGCATGGATTTTTTAGGGGCTGGAGACATAGACTTGTATATTATACTTTTTTTTGCATTACTGTTTTCAGAGCTAATACTGTGGTTTTCAATGTTTTTAATGCTTCCAAGCTAGTATGATCTGGGGAGGGTGTAGTCACTGCTCTTTATTTTGCAATCTTGTCCTTAATCAGAAATAGCCCTGATGCATTGGGATTGTAAGTGATATTGTTCCTTAGGGCCCCTTACTCCCTGTATCCAAAAGTCTTCCTCTCTGCACCTGAACTATGACCTGGAAATGGGTACAGGCAAGACATTTACTAAACAGCATCTAGTCCTATACCCTGTGCTGCCACAGAAGTCTCCTCACCATCTTGGGCTTGTGGGCTGCTAATGCTGCTGTTTCTGGCTGTTGCCACCATCTGATCCTTCCACTAGTCTTGTCTCTATGTGGGCTCAGGGCTAGTCTCCACTCCAGTGTCACAGTTCTCTTCTTTCAAAATTATGAGTCATCTTGGCCTGAAAGAATTTCTCATCCTGACTCTTTGGTTGACTTTGCAAACAAATTTGATTTAATGTATTATTTTGTTCTTTGGATGGGATTTGGGAAGAGCTTGGATGTATTGCTTCCTCTACACTTCCATCTTGGTTCCACCCCCTGGAAGTTCAAATATATGGACTTATGGATTGTTAATGGGTTCTTTTATTGAGGCAGTGATGGAGCAGAACAGTGGGGTTAAGAGGGTTTTGTCCCACTTCTCTATGGGCCTAGATCACTGTGTTATTGCCATTATTGTCATAGGATTGACAATAATAATGAAACATCCTCAAGCTGGATATCAGAGATGGTCAGGGAGGCATAGTTGGTTGAGGTGTCTTGGGAGCCAGAGAATCACTCTGGGATCCCAGAGGGATGGCTGCTATAGGTATAAATGAGGGGGTTGGGGGCCTGGTCCTGGTGCTGTTGGTACCAGCTCACATAGTGGTCACTAATGATGCCACTGCTTCATGTGCATTCAATCAATCAATTTATGTATGTATTTAATAATTTTCTAATTTTATTTTCTTCCTTTCCTTATTATGTGTGCCATACTGCTTTGTTGCCAATCTCCTGAAATGACCATTAATAAGTTATTCAGACTTTCTACCCTTTACACTGTTAGTGGAGAAAGAATAACAACATTTTCTTTTAGTATTTAATAAGTTATCAATTTTAATTATTAAAAGTTATCTGAAACATCTGTATTTCAAATTTCTTTAACTCTTATAATAATGACTATAAATGTTGATGTTTTCTTTAGTATTCAAATGTTTTATGATATCATATGGGAACTCATTTTGTGTTATGAGAAATATTAAGGCATTAACTGAAAGAGTGTTGAATGTTAAGTCAGAATTCAAACACCATTTTTCTATATTCTAGAAGTATAACAATAAAAATTATTTGATGCCTCTGATTCTTAGTTTGGTTACAAAAAAAACAGGATAGCAATACAAGTAGCCCCTTCATTAAAGTGTTCTTGTGGGGCAGCTAGATGGCGCAGTGGATAAAGCACCGGCCCTGGATTCAGGAGTACCTGAGTTCAAATCCGGCCTCAGACACTTGACACTTACTAGCTGTGTGACCCTGGGCAAGTCACTTAGCCCTCATTGCCCCACAAAAAACAAAAAAAAGTGTTCTTGTAATGATCAACAATAGTTGTGAAAAGCTTTTTGAAAGCATTAACAAACTATATATGTGTATGTTTATGCATGTGTTTATATGGGTAGATATACATATATACACATGTGCATATATATACACATATATGTATATCCACATGCACACATATATACATGTAATGTGCTGAATTGCCTTAATATTTATTTTGGATAAAAATTTTTCTGATTCTCCTATTGAAACATTTTATACTTCATAAAGCTCTCTAGCTAAAGTCAACAAGGCAGATGAATTAAATGTCATTCTCCAGCACAAGTCCTAAAACTATTTCTAAGAGTAAAGAATGCACACCATAAACCCTTAAAAACTTTTTTGTGACTAGATGAGAAGTACATTTTTTCTACCTATTTCACTTCCACTCATCCCATGATACTTCACCTTAGCAATTAAACTCTTTGATGTGGAACACAGTTAAATTCATTTTGGAAAATTATAGTAATAGTACATCCCCAGCATTTTCTTTATTTATCACAACAGTAATATCTTCAAAGAAGTCCTTCAGGTTAGTTAAGCATGACTGCCATGCAGTCTGAATTCTCTGTGGCTTGCCCTTAATCAAAATGCTTTTTCACTTGTTCCCTGCATATCTGCTTTACCATTTCATTGCTGACTGACAGACTTTCAGCCTTACCTTATATACTCAGCATATTATACTAATGTTCCAACAATCCAATGAGAATTTATGTGTTTTCCAAGGTCACTTTGTTAAAAGTTAAATGGTCACCTCTAGCTGTTTTCTCTCTGCAGGGTTAGATAGATTACTCCACCCAATTGGGTGTGTATATTAATCCCTCCTTGAGCCAACTCTGATGAGATTAAGGTCTTTGAGCCTCTTCTGATGAGTATAAGGTTCATTTAATCCCCTGCTCCTCCCCCATTTCTCCCCTCACACCATAACCCCTTTCCTGTTTCTTTCATGAGGGATTTCACCCCATTCTAACTCTTCCCTCCCCCCTGCCAAAGTGCATTCCTCTCACCCCTCAATTTTACTCTAAAGATATCATTATGGGGCATCTGGTGACATAATAGACAAAAGACCCACCCTGGACCCAAGAGAACCCCAGCCAAAATCTGGCCTCATACAAAAGACATTCACCTACTGCACAACCCCAGGCATGCCACCCAACTCCAACCAGCCCACAAAAAAAAAGATAAAGAAAAAAATACTTTACAGATATCATCCCTTAATAACCAATTCCCACCTTTGCCCTCTGTCTAAATTTATTTCTATCATCTGCCCTAATACTGAGAAAGTTCTTATGAGTTAGAAGTATCATCTTCCCAATAAGGAATGTAGACAGTTTAACCTTTTAACATCCCTCTTAATTTCTTTTTCCTATTTACCTTTTTATGCTTCTCTGGGGTCTTGTATTTGAAAGTCAAATTTTCTATTCAGTTCAGGTCTTTTCATCATGAATACTTGAAAGTCCTGTCTTTCATTGAAGTCCCATTTTTTCCTCTGAAAGATTATAATCAGTTTTATTAGATAGGTGATTCTTGGTTGTAATCCCAATTCCATTGAAATAACATATTCCATTCCTCCCACCCTTTTTTTCCCAATGCAATGAGGGTTAAGTGACTTGCCCAGGGTTACACAGCTGGTAAGTATCAAGTGTCTGAGGCCAGGTTTGAACTCAGGTATTCCTGGATCCAAGGGCAGTGCTTTATCTACTGCACCACCTAGCTGCCCCCCTCCAATCCTTTAATGTAGAAGCTTCTAGATGTTGTGTTATCCTGACTGTGGCTCCATAATACTTGAATTGTTTCTTTCTGGCTGCTTGCAATATTTTCTCCTTGACCTGGGAGCTCTGGAATTTGTCTATAATATTGCTGGGAGTTTTCATTTTGGGACCTGTTTCAGGAGGTGATTGGTCAATTATTTCAATTTCTATTTTACCTTCTGCTTCTAGAATATCAGAGCAATTTTCCCTGACAAGTTGCTAGATTGTGATGTCTAAGATCTTTCCTTGATGATGGTTTTCATGTAGTCCAGTAATTTTCAAATTATTTCTCCTGGATCTATTTTCCAGGTCAGCTGTTTTTCCAAGGAGATATTTCACATTGCCCTCTGTTATTTATTTATTTGGATTTGTTTTATTGTGTCTTGATTTCTCATAATGTTATTACATTCTATTTGCTCAATCCAATTTGTAAGCCATAATTTTCTTCAGAGAGCTTTTATACATCCTTTTACATTTGGCCAATTTGGCTTTACAAACTGTTGACTTTTTTTTTTCATGACCCTCCTGCATCACCCTAATTTCTCTTTCCATTTTTTCCTCTACCTTTCTTACTTTATTTTTAAAGTCCTTTTTGAGTGCCTGTATGTCCTGAGACCAATTCATATTTTTCTCGGAAACTTTGGATGTAGGATCCCTGATGTTGCTATCCTCTTCTGAGGGTAGACTGTGATCTTCCTTGTCACTAAAGAAACTTTCTATGATCCTTTTCTTTCTCTGTCTGCTTATCTTGGCAGTCCACAATAGAAACCAACCATATACCCAGGTCTCCTTCCCCTCTTTCCATGGCTGTGAAGATCTCTGCTGAAGTCTGTGCAAGTCTACTTGGGCCTCCTTTCCCTTTTTCCATGGCTATGAAGATCTCTGCTGAAGTCTGTGTGAGTCTACTTGGGCCAAGGCAGATAGCCAATATGCCTATACCATTCCCCAAAGCTGGGGATGCACAGCCTGGACCTCAGTGGACAGAATTCTATGTTTCAAAATATCTTGCAGTACATCCAAGAAGAAAGGGAAAGGGGTAGTACAGGTGTCACAATTTAAAATGGAGCTGAGTATGACATCACACACACCACAACCATACCCAGAGCTTCAAAGACCCAAACTATAAAAATCAGTCCCATAAGACCAGTGTAGCAGGTCTGTGAACTGCTGGTCCTGAGCTAGAGAACTGAAGAACAGATGGAATGGGACAGAAAACTGGGACAGAAGAGAGTGTGTGGGGCTAAGTGGGCTGTGGAGTACTATTCTACGCCTGAGGAAAAGTATTAAGCACCCAGATGGGGCAGTTGTATTCATCCAAAAGTCATTAGGGACATTGACCTAAGCTGGATTTCTGTCAATTGCCTAGGGTGTGAGAAGAAAAAAAATGTTTTAATATTCAGACAAACAAAACAAAATAAAACAAAACCAAAGGAGAACAAGTTAGAGAAACACAAAAAATTATGGCATGCAAAGCAAAAACAATGAGCAAAACAGAAAAACTGTAATATGAGATGCCAAGGTTATCTCACAAAAGAAAAAAAGCAAACAAAATAGGGACTGCAAATATACAGAAGTAAAGGGAAATTTAGAAGAAAATCAAAAACAATAACATCAAAATATACTCATTATGTAAGCAAAACATACTGATCTCAAAGACAGGATACATTGAAACAACCTAAGAATTGTCAATCTAAAATAAAGAATATTACCAAAGTAGCGAAAACTAGGATCTTCAATGGAGGGAAGAAGATCCTTTTTCCAGATTATCACATAGTACCAGGGTACTGAAGTGCCCAAGAGGGGAAGAGTGGGACTAGGTTAAATATATTTCTCATGAAAAGTTCATAGAAAAGGCTGGGGGAGACTCTAGAGTTGCATCAACAGGGAGGGTCCAGTGAAGTTTGTTTTATAAACCCTCTTTCTTCAATTGGTTTCTACAGCTGTCCTTTTAATTGGTTTTGACTGCCTTCAGGCAATTCCCAGCTCTGGGATCAGGCAAGGTCAGTTCATAGTCAGCTGCTTCACCATTTTCCCCTGTCAGTCAAGATAAATTCTGTCACTGACCAAGAGAGGCATTAAGGAGTTCAGTAAGCTGCTGTTCCATGAGAATATCAGTAACATAGACCCCAATATAAGAAAGGGCATTTAGGGAACACAATTCTCAAAAAAAGGAACAAGGAACATAGGATACACAGTCCATGTCTGGTTTCTTGGGGGAGTAATCAAAAACTGCTGTCGTCCACTTCTTTTTCCATGTCAGATAAGCTTGAAATCACTAGTAGGGGGCTAAGTTGTCGATTCAGGAGTTGGAACACTCTTTAGATGAGACAGATGTATCCAGCTATCAATTCCCTTCAGCTTTGCTGAGGACTTGGTATAGTCCTTTCCACCTGGGCTGCAGTGCATCCTTGCACAGGTGTCTAAACCTCCATTGGTGAGGGTGTTGCAGTCGAGCAAAAGGAGGGCATTGTGTGCCCAGTGATAATCTCAAAAGGTGAATGGGAAAACTTTACAAAAGGGAACACCATAAGGTTCAGAAGGACTAAGGGAAAGTTTCTGACTCTAGTTCTGAAAATGTCCAGGTGATATATGGGAGATCTACTTATGGGGCTTTTTAGGTTTTTTGTTCAAACATATGAAAAGAGAGCTGATGACTTGACACTGAACCCCACATTCTAACACAGCATATTACATGTGCTTGATTTTCAATGATTACAAGTCACTCAATGAAGAACTTACTAACCTTGCTGTCAGTTATAACAGACATGTATCATCATTAGCATAATCAAGATTTGATACTGATTAAAAAGTTTTATTATTACATTATGTTAAACTGCAGTAGATCCTACCCTAATAAAGGGTATGGGTTCGGGGAGGTTTCTTTTTCAACAGGACTAGTTGAAGACAAGGAGAGAAAGAGGGAATAAACTTGGCTAACAGAAAGAGATAAAAAAGGGGAAGGGTGTGGAGTTATATAACCAGATACAAACAGGGGAGAAAAACAAGCTAGTAAGCAAAACTGAAAAGGGAAAAGGGCAACAAATGAGTAGAACAGATCAGAAGAAAGTAGGAGAGAGCCAGTGGGAATAAGTATGCCTTAAAAAAGATTAAGATAAAGTAACTAAAGGAGCATAGTATCTGTATTTACAGCAGAGGAGGGGGAAATCATAACTTGGGAAAAAAAAAACCTAATATTAGAGACAGTGCAAGAGAATCATCCATTATCTAAAACCCATGGAACCCTGCTATTATTACCCCAGTTTTACAGACAAGGAAACCTAGATAAAGTGAGATTAGGTGACTTCCCTAGAGTCACAAAACTAGTCAGCATCTGAGGTTTGTTTTAAATGCAGGTCTTCTTGCCTCCAGTCCCCATGCTCTATTCACTGTTCTATCGAGTTGTCCCTAATACTTCATAAATTCTTCTCAAAAATTGAGAAAGTAAACCTCATACCAACTTCTTTTATGAGGCAAATATTGTTCTAATGTCTAAACTAGATAAGGCTAGGTGGACAGGTAGGTGTCAGTGTCAGTAGACTGCCAGGCCTGGAGTCAGGAAGACATATTCCAGAGTTCAAATATGGTCTCAGAAACTTATCAACTAGTTGACACTGGGAAAGCCACATTACCCTTTTTTGCTTCATTTTCCTCATCTATAAAATGAGATGGAGAAGAAAATGGCAAACCACTTGAGTATTTTTGCCAAGAAAACTCCAAATGGGGTCACGATGTCAGATACAACTGAAAAATAACTGAACAACAAGAAAAAAAAAAAGATAAAATACAGAAAGTAAACTATAGTCCAATAGTAATTAAGAGTGTCTCAAAACTTTTGAACAAAATATTTAAAAGCAAAATCAATCAGACTACAATGATTTATCCAAGAAATTAGTCATAACAGCAATGTGGTATTTATACCAGGCATGAAAGGATCTTTCAACATTAAAATAACACTGAAACATAATTGATCATATTGAAAGCAAAAAAATCCAAAATGACATGATCATTTCAAAAAATAAAAAATAAAAACTTTGATAAAGACAACACTTTTATGCTAAAACTCATCAAAATATAGGCATGGAGGTACCTTTTAATATCATTCAGTGAATCTATTAAAAATTAAAAGCATGCATTATATTCAGTGGGGATATACTTGAACTTTTTCTAATTAATAAAGGAGTGAGGCAGGGATGCCTACTCTCTACACTGTTATTTGATATAATTCTTTTTTTAATTTATTTCTTTTTATTTGGTATAAGTCTAAAGATCCCAGCAACTGAAATAAGAGAAGTGAAATGTTTCAAGGCATTGTGGCCCAGAATAAAGAGAAATGAAAAGATCAACAATATTATAGCATATTGAATGGAAAATCAGCAAAAATTCTAGTTGAGAAAATTAATACCTTAGCAAATTTGCAGGTTACAAAATAGATCTTCCAAAATCAACATCATTTCTATATAATTTTTGAAAAACAAGAAACAATAATAGTATGGTATACCTAGTTCCAAATAACTACATAATGCATAAACTATCTGGCAATCTACCTACCAAAGAACACAAAAGACTTGCACAGAAAAAATAGTAACTAGGCCATGCCAATATAAAAAAATCACAATACAAACAACAATAATTAATATTTTAATGCTACAATAGACTATCAAGGGAATATTTCATAAATCTTAATGAAATAAAAAACATTTATTTTGAAAAAGAACAAATTTAGAATATCAAGAGAAATAATTTATGTAGGAATAAAGGGAGAATAGCAATTCCAGGCTTCAAACTACATTATAAATGAGTAATTATCAAAACTATGTAGTACTGGTTTAAAACAATTAGTTTAAAAATAAGGAGATCAATCAATGGGACAGACTAGGAAGAATCAGAAACAATAGAATTAAAAAGGGACAATTTGATAAGGAGGAAAACATAAATTATGTAATGAAAAATGTTCCTATTTGATCAAAATTGCTGGCAAAACTGTAAATCTAACTGGCAGAAATTATGCTTAGACCAATAGCTTACATCATGCTATATAATACTTTCCAAATGGATATGCAAGCATAATACTAATGATTGTTATATTATATATTATAAGAGAGATAGAGAAGTATTCTTAACCAAAAAGGAGATAGAAGCAATTATAAAAGATAATCTAGATAACTTTGATCATATGAAACTGAAAGGCATTTGCACAAAATTAACATCCCTAAGATGAGAAATGAATTAGTTGAATGGACGCAAAAAAAAATACTTTGTATCAAACCTCTCTGATAAAGGTTTGCCATCCAAAATAAATAAACAATAAGTGTGTGTGTGTTTGTAGCTAATAGTCTTTCCCTAAGAAATCTATGCTCAAAGGATATGAACACAGAGTTCTCAAAGGAATTGCAAATTGTTTACAACCACAAGACAGAATGCTCTAAATTACTAAGAATAAAAGAATCACACTTGTTTTTTTAAAAAATTGATGTCAAAATTTGTATTTTACATGTAATTTGGGAAAATAAAATTCTAAATAGGGAAAAAAAAACAATCCTGAGATTCCACCTCACACTCTACAATTTGGCAAGAATTACAAAAATGCAATTGCCAATGTTGGAGAGTTTGTAGTTAACCTGTGATGCAGAACATCCATTGTCGAATTATGCAAATAAATGACTAGAAATAAAGTTATATTTGTTTAGTTATTTCCCTATGGATGGATGTCAACTTTGTTTCTGATTTGTTTTTTCACAGAAAGTGTCACTAAAATATATTGATGTGGGGCAGCTGGGTGGTACAGTAGATAAAGCACCAGGCCTGGATTCAGGAAGACCTGTGTTCAAACCTGGCTTCAGACACTTGACTATATATATAAATATATAAATATAAATATATATATATGTATATATATACATATATATATTTATATGTGTGCATGTATATATACACATACATATATATATACATATATAAATATTGGATAGATAGGTAGATATAGATGTACATGGAGGTGTTTTTTACCTGGGGTATAAGGTCAGTAATGGAATCTCTGGCTCAGAGATTTTTATCTCTAAGTAAACAAATTGTTTTGTTTATAAACAAATATAAATATAATGTATTAATACTGCCATATTAGAAATTATATGTGTGATGGATGCAGAGAAGCATAGAAATATTTATATGAAATTATGTTAAGTGAAGTAAGCAGTAATGAAAACAATATGCACAGTTACTATAACAATATAAATGGAAAGAGCATCTACACACCAAAAATTCAAGAGTGCATATAACAAACCTTTGAAGATAAGCAGGACTCAGTTGAAGAGATGTGATCAGACATCCCCAGCCTACCTCTTTGTAGAAGTGAGAGGTCCACAGATGTTAGAAGTTGTACTTTTGCAGATTTTTTTCAATGCATCAATAAGTTTTATTTTTTTTCCTCTTTAAAAGTCCTATTTTTTTTATGGGATGTCTTTCTGAGATGGAGAGGAAGAAGGATACCTAGAATAATGATAATCATATAAGAAACAAAATATATCAATAACATTTTAAAAAATGAAATAATGCATATGGAAGAATTACCCTGCAGCTAAAAAAATTTAAAAAAAAAACTATCAACTGAACATTAGCATGACCTTGAGCCAGCCATTAAACCTCTATTTCCTCATTATCATGTCAAAAACTGAATTATTATCTATTCTTCAAAATTCTCTCCCTTCCCTAACTTCTTTATTACTGTTATGGGTATCATCATCCTACTAAAAGCCTTTATTTGTAAAAGTGATCTTATTTCATTTTTTTTTACCTCAGACTACTCCCTCAGATATCCCCATTCTCTCATTCTCTTCAGTCTCTTCCTGCCTGTCCCATCCTCAAAAATTCCTTACTTTATCCATTCCTTTCTGCTAACTCTGTTTGTATTACTATTTCTTTTGTAGAATTTTATGTTCTTTTCTTTTTAAGCATGAATGCTGTGGTAAGTCACTTATGGTATGTCCATCTGGAATGAAAATCCTTAGCAAACCAGAACAGAACTGATGCACTATTGATGTTTCTACCTTAGCAGCAAATACACTCATGCACAATTACAATGTGCAAAATTATATTTTAAATGCTTTGCCACACATTTCTTTTCATATTTATTCATAAGTGACTAAAGGTCACATGCATATATGGAAAACTTAAACAAATGTTGTTAAAAAGTATATTAGAATAATTATAAACAAATATTTCAAAGCACAATATGATATAATTCATAAAATCTAAATAAGTTTTTGTTGTTGTTACTGCTACTCTCACAACTGTGCTTTATTTGTTATTTGAATAATGTGAATGTTTATATGTCCTATGCAATTTCCCCCTTTAGTTGTTTATTTTCATAAAAAAAAATCTACCTCAGATATATTCATTGTTGATTGTCTCTATTATAATTGTTAGACCTATTTCAAATTTCTTTTTAAAGACAAAATCTCAAAGATGATAAAGGAATAGCCTCTTTGAATTCTACTAAAGTAGCCTTCAACATATGCATTATATGATAAGTTTTCAAAATGCTAACAAATTTGAAATTTGTTGAAATTTCATAAATTCCTAAAAAAGAGGAAGAAGAAGTTTGGGGCAGAGCCAAAATGGTGAAGGAAAGGCAGTGACTTGCCTGAGCTCTCCCCAAGACACCTTCAAAAACCTTTAAATAATGCCATACGACAGTTCCTGGAGCAGAACCCACAAAACATCAGAGTGAAAACATTTTTCAGCCAAAGGCAACTTAGAAGGTAGGCAAGAAAAGTCAGTTTTACCATGATGACAGTGGAGCACAGTCCAGGGAAGGTCATGCCAGCATAGATCCAACTGCAGTGTAAACCCAGCCACAGAAAACCAGGAGCAAGACTAAGGAGTCTCTGAATCAGAGGCAGAACTTAGCCCACAGACTATAAAGGGGTTGAAAAATAGGCCAGAAGGAGATTACAGGGATCTCTTTGCAAGCACTGACACAGGACTCTTATTTTGATCACACTCTGATGCAGGCTACAGTCTTAGGTGGTGGTCGCAGGTGGGGGAGGACCACAAACACACAAGAGCCTGCAGGCAAAGTATAGCAAGTTTCGTGGTTCCAGGGCAGAAAAGCATGCCTGTGGCTGCTTGCAGACCAGAGTACAGGTCAAGAAAGTGGTAAACATACCTCTTCTTTTTTTTGTCTTTTTTTTTTCTGGGGCAATGGGGGTTAAGTGACTTGCCCATGGTCACACAGCTAGTGTCAAGTGTCTGAGGCCAGACTTGAACTCAGGTCCTCCTGAATCCAGGGACATGCTTTATCCCCTGTGCTACCTAGCTGCCCCTAAACATACCTCTTCTTAAATCATACCACCTTGGAAAAACTAAGTATTTACAAATTCATAGAAGTACCTCAGCAAATAACTGCCTAAACCCCCTGAAGCATGGAACAGTGTGTCCTCTGCCCTGGAAATAGTGCCCAAT
This sequence comes from Dromiciops gliroides, assembly GCF_019393635.1. Classification (NCBI taxonomy): domain Eukaryota; kingdom Metazoa; phylum Chordata; class Mammalia; order Microbiotheria; family Microbiotheriidae; genus Dromiciops; species Dromiciops gliroides. The sequence goes on along the minus strand of NC_057861.1, from coordinate 208,524,105 downwards.
TTTAACAAAGGGTTAAAAGTCAAGAAATAGGCTGGGAATGGGGCAGCTAGGTGGTGCAGTGGATAGAACACCGGCCCTGGAGTCAGGAGTACCTGAGTTCAAATCTGGCCTCAGACACTTAGCCCTTACTAGCCATGTGACCCTGGGCAAGTCACTTAACCCCAATTGCCTCACTAAAAAAAAAGAAAGAAAGAAAGAAAGAAAGAAAGAAAGAAAGAAAGAAAGAAAGAAAGAAAGAAAGAGAAAGAAAGAAAGAAAGAAAGAAAGAAAGAAAGAAAGAAAGAAAGAAAGAAAGAAAGAAAGAAAGAAAGAAAGAAAGAAAGAAAGAAAGAAAGAAAGAAAGAAAAGAAATAGGCTGGGAAAATGAGCCAACAGGAAAAAATATTCAACCAAAAAAGTTTCTATGATGACAAGGAAGATCAAAATAAATCCTCAGACAAAGATAACAAAGTCAAAGCTCCTACATCCAAAGCTTCCAAGAAAAATATGAATTGGTCTCAGGCTATAGAAGAGCTCAAAAAGAACTCTGAAAATAAACTAAGAGAGGTAGAGGAAAAAATGGAAAGTGAAATGAGAGTGATACAAGAAAATCATGAAAAAAGTCAACAGCTTGATGAAGTAAAGACAAAAAAAAAATACTGAAGAAAATAACACCTTACAAAACAGACTGTGCCAAATGGTAAAAGAGGTACAAAAGCTCTCTGAAGAAAATAACTCTTTAAAAATTAAGATTGAGCAAATGGAAGCTAATGACTTCATGAGACATCTAGAAATAATAAAGAAAACCCAATGAATGAAAAAATAGAAGGCAATGTGAAGTATCTCATTGGAAAAACAAGTGACTTGGAAAATAGATCCAGGAGAGATAATCTGAAAGTTATTGGACTACCTGAAAGCCATGATCAACAAAAGAGCCTAGATATCATCTTCCAAGAAATTGTCAGGGAAAATTGCCGTGATATTTTAGAAGCAGAAGACAAAATAGAAATTGAAAGAATTCTATGATCACTTCCTGAAAGATACCCTGAAAGGAAAACTCCCTGGAATATTACAGCCAAATTTCCAGTGCTACCAGGTCAAGGAGAAAATATCGCAAGCATCCAGAAAGTAACAATTCAAGTATTGTGGAGCTACAGTCAGGATAACACAAGATTTAGGAACTTCTACAAGAAAGGATAAGAAGGCTTGGAATATCATATTCTCGAGGGCAAAGGAACTGGGATTACAACCAAGAGCCACCCAGCCAACAAAACTGAATATAATCCTTCAGGGGAAAAGTGGGAATTCAATGAAAAAGAGGAGTTTCTGACATCCTTTATGAAAAGACCTGAACTCAATAGAAAAATTGATTTTCAAATAAAGACTCTAGAGAAGCATAAAAAGGTAAACAGGAAAAAATAATCAGGGATATTAATAGGTTGAACAATTTACATTCCTACATGGGAAGATGATAGTTGTAACTCATAAGAACTTTGTGACTATTAGGGTAGCTGGATGGAGTATATTTAGAGAGAGGTCACAGGTGTGAGTTGAATATGAAAGTATGAAATCTTTAAAAAAAATGAAATTAAGGTGTGAGAGAGGAATTCATGGGGAGAATTGAAAGGGAGAGGTGGAAGTGGGTGAAGTGTCTCACATAAAAGATGCAAGAAAAAGCTTATACAGTGTAGGGAAAGATAGGACAGGTGCTGGGGAGTGAGTGGGCCTTAATCTCATTAGAATTGGCTTAAAGAAGGAATAATATACACACTCAACTGGGTATAGGAATCTATCATACCCTGCAGCAAATTAGGAGGGGACAGGGATAAAGGTGTGAGGGTGATAGAAGGGAAGGCAGATTGGCGTGGGGGAAATCAGAGCTAAAAATCCTTTGAAGAGGGAAAGGGTGAAAGGACATAGAGAAGAGGATAAATAAGACAGGGAGGGAGTAGAATAGAGGGAAATTCAGTTAGCAATAGTAACTGTGAAATGATATGTAGGATGCTCTCAGAAAAACCTGGAAAAACCAACATGACATGATGTAAAGTGAGATGTACTGTATACAAAGTAACAAATATTATAAGATGATCAGCTATGAATAACTTAGCTATTCTCATCAATGCAGTGATCCAAGATAACTCTGAAGAAAAAGTGAACCATCTCCAGAGAAAGATCTAATGGTGTCTGAATATAGAGTGAAGCATTTTTTTTAGTTTATTTTTCTTCTTTTGTTTTTTGGTCTATTTTCTTTCATAACCTGAGCAATGTAGAAATGTTTTGTATGAATACACATGTATAACTTATATTGGAATTGCTTGCATTCTTAAGGGGGTGAGGAGGGAGGTAGAAGAGGATTTGGAACACAAAGTTCTAAAAATGGATTATAAAATAGTTTTTACATGCAATTGGGGGAAAATATAATTCTAAATAAATGGAAAAACATTTTAAAAACAAAAACAAACCAAAAAACTGAAAAACAAAATTCTTCCTTTTACCATCCTTTTATATGAGGTAATTTCTCCCATTCTTCTTCTCTTTTCTTCCTTCTCCCATGGCAGCTTTCTTTCTCATCTATCCATTTTTTAAAATAAATTATTTCCAAACAATGTACTTACTCCAGAATCCTCTTTTTTTGTAGAATCCTTCTAAGTCAAATAAGATTGATGAAACTCTTAAAAGAATATGTAATCATCTTCTGAGCAAACAGCTGAACCTTATTGATTCCTCTATTTCTCTTTCATGTTTCTTTCTTTTGCTCTTCTTGAGTCTGGTATTTGATATTCAATTTTCTATCCAACTCTCATCTTTTTATCAGGAATGCATGAGTCTTCTATTTCATTAAGCATTCTTTTTTTGTTTACCTTAGAAGATTTTATGCAGCTTTGCTAATTAGATTAATTTTTATTATAATCCTAGCTCTTTTGCCTTTAAGGATATCATATTCCAAGTCTTTTACTCCTTTAACATAGTAACTACTAAATCTTGTGTGATCTTTATCATGGTTACATTGTATTTAAATGGTCTCTTTTTAAAAAAAGGAAAAAAAAATGGTTTCTTTTTCGGAGCCTGAAATATTTTATTTTTGGCCTGAGAGCTCTGGAATTTGGCGATATTTTTTGAAGTTTTGGTTTTGGGATCTCTTTCAGTATGTGATCAGTGTTTTATTTCAAATTCTCTTTTACCCTATGGTTCTAGAATATAGGGGCAATGTTGTTTGATTTTTTAAAAACTATGATGTCTAGACTCTTTCTTTGATCATGTCTTGCAGGTAATCCAAAAATCCTTAAATTCTTTCTTGTTGATATGTTTTCCAGGTCAATTATTATTTTTCCCATGAGATATTTCACATTTTTGTAATCATTTTTTTTATTCTTTAGACTTTATATGTTCTTTTTTTCTATGTCTCATGAAGTCATTAGCTTCTATTTATTGAATTTTAATTTTAAGGAATAACTTTATTGAATCACATTTTGTGCTTTTTCCATTTGGCTACTTTTGCTTTTAAGGATTTTTTTTTTCATCAGTGAAATTTTGTTCTTCCCCTCCCCCTCCTCCAATTTCTTCAATTTCAGTTTTTTAAGGTGTTATTTTCTTCAGTATCTTTTTTGTCTATTTTAACAAATTCTTAACAGTTTTTCCCCAAATTTTTCTTTATTTACTTTTATTTCTTTACCTAATTGTTTCCTCTACTACTCTTATTTGATTTTGAAAATTATTTTTAAACCTCTTCGAGAATATTCTGCTGGTTTTGTGTTCAATTCCTATTTTTCTTTAAGGCTTTGTTTGTAGCATTTTTTACTTCATTGTCTTTTTCTGTGTTTGTGTCTTGGTCTTCCCTATCAACATAGTAGTTTTGTTTTTTTATGATCAGGTCCTGTTTGGTTATTTGCTAATTTTTCCTGATTTTGAATATTATGTTAATGTTTGACTCTCTTCCTGGTATGGGGGAGCGCAGAGTACTCTCTCAAGCTTCAGTCTTTTTTGCACTACTAATTATAGAACTAGTTCTGGAGGCTTAAAAGCTTTTGCTGCTTTAATGGTATTTTGATCTGGAAAGAGGTATTGTATTGCTTTGTATACTAAACCTTGTACAGATATTCTCCCTTATCTATTGGGATTTCAATTGATACAGTACTTTGGGGTCCATAATCCCTTAGATCTGCAAATTTGTTTGTTTTTGTTTTCCCTGAATATTTTTTTTAGATTAAACCATATTTTAAACTTATTTTTGAGTATTTCTTTCTGTTTTTATTCACAACATGAAAAATATGTAAATTTTTGCATGACTACACATGTATAACCTATACTGAACTACATACCTTCTTAAAGGGGGGGGGTGAGGAAGGGAGATAATTTGGAACTCAAAGTTTGTTAAAATTGTTTTTACATGTAATTGAGAAAAATAGTAAGTAAATGTTTAAAAAGAGATCTAAGTTTTTTAAAAAAAAGAAAAATCAAATCTCATAAATGGTAAAAATAATTAAGAAAAATGATTTTCAAAAAGTTATTCAACTATCAGACCCTTTCATGACTTTTGGCCCACCCTGTATAAGTGAGAAAACTGAAGCTAAGAGAGATGAAATAAATTGTCTATAGGCATGTGGATAATTAGACCAGCTGGGTGGTATATTGGATAGAGCACTGGACTGAGACTCAGAAGACTCATCTTCCTGAATTCAAATTCAGACTCAGAAACTTATTAGCTATGTGACTCTGGGCAAGATGCCTGACCCTGTTTGCCTCAGTTCCTCAGCTGTAAAATAAACTGGAGAGGGAAATGACAAAGCACTCCAGTTTTCTTTGTGAAGAAAACCCCAAAAGAAGTCACAAAGAGTCCAAAATGGTGGAACAACAACAACATAATGTATATAATTGCTGGAATAGCCAGAATAAGAACCCAGGTCCTTTGATGCAAAAACTATTGTTCTTTTATTTATTTATTTATTTTGGCAAGAAATATTTATTTTATTTTTTCCAATTACATAAAAAGTTAGTTTTCAACATTCATTTTCATAAGATTTAGAGTTCCAAATTTTTCTCCCTCTCTCCCTCCCTTTCCTGCCCCCTCCACAAAACAGCAACCAATCTGATATAGGTTATATATGTACACTCCACAAGTGGTCTTTTTTATTATTTTTTTTAGCCTGTGTTCAATCAATATCAGTTCTTTCTCTGGGAGTGGATAGTCTGCTTCATCATTAGTCCCTTGGGATTGTCTTGGTTCAATGTATTGCAGAGTAGTTAAGTCATTCACAGTTGCCCATAGAACAATACTGCTGTTACTGTGCACAATGTCCTCCCAGTTTTGCTCACTTCACTATACATGAGTTCATATGAGTCTTTCCAGGTTTTCCTGAAATCTTCCTGCTTGTTCTTTCTTATACCACAATAATATTCCATCACAATCATATACCACAGCTTCTTCAGTCATTCCCCAATTGATGGAAATTCCTTTGACTTCCAATTCTTAGCCACGACAAAGAGATGCTATAAATATTTTTTGTACAATTTTCCCTCCTTTTCTCTTTTTCACAATTACTATTGTTAACTGTTTCCCTCTATCCTATTCCCTTCCCCATGATATTTATTCTATTACCTATCTTCTTTCACCCTATCCCTCTTCAAAAGGAATTTGCTTATGACTGACCCCTCCCCCAATCTTTCTTCCCTTCTTTCACTCCTAACTCTTTATCCCCTTCCCCTCCTATTTTCCTGCAAGCGTGACTTGAAGGCTCTGGGAATAGATATCAGCAGCTGGGAGGAGATTGCTAAGGACTGCGCCCAATGGAGTTTAGTACTCAGGAGCAGCTTGCAAGCAGCTGAGATGGGCCTTCAAGCTTGGGAGGAAGAAAAACAAATGAGATGCAGGAACCGACGGGCAACAGAGAACACGGTTTTCTGATGTCCTCCTTGTGGCAGGATCTGTGGCTCCCATATCGGACTGCACAGCCACACTGTGGTCTGTGGCTCTTCAAGGTGCTGATCCATGGTCATCTGTGACTGGTGGAAGCCTACAACTAGATAGATTATTCCACCCAATTGAGTGTGTATGCTATTCCCTCCTTGAGCCAATTCTAATGAGGTTAGGGTCTTTGAGCCACTTTTGATGAGTGTTAGGCTCATTACTGCCCAGCTTAAATAAATTACTCCACCCAATTGGATGTTTGTGTTAATCCCTCCTTGAGCAAACTCTGATGAGATTAAGGACTTTGAACCTTTTCTGATGATTGTAAAGTTCATTTACTGCCTGCTCTTCCCCCATCTCTTCCCCCATTTCATAAGCCCTTTCCTATTTCTTTCCTATTTCTATTTCACCTCTCCCCTTCCCCCTCCCTCAGTGCATTCCTCTCACCCCTCAATTTTACCCTAAAGATGTCATCATGGGGTAGCTAGGTGATACAGTGGACAAATTATCTACCCTGGACCTAAGAGGACACCTGCCCCAATCTGGCCACAGATATAAGACACTCACCCACTGTACAACCCCATGCATGTCACCTACCTCTAACTTTTTATGGTTCTCTAGGGTATTGTATTTGAAAGTCACATTTTCCATTCCGTTCAGATCTTTTCATCATGTATACCTGAAACTCCTCTTTTTCATTGAAGTCCCATTTTTCCTCTGAAAGATTATAATCAGTTTTGCTGGGTAGGTGATTCTTGGTTATAATCCCAATTCCTTTGCCCTCTGGAATATCATATCCCATGATCCCTGGTCCTTTAATGTAGAAAGTGCTAAATCTTGTGTTATCCAAACTGGGGCTCCACAGTACTTGAATTCTTTCTTTTTTGGCAGCTTGCCAAATATTTTCTCCTTGACCTGAAAGCTCTGGAATTTGGCTATAATATTCCTAGGAGTTTTCCTTTTAGGATCTCTTTCAGGAGGTGATTGGTGGATTCTTTCAATTTCTATCTTACCTTCTGCTTTTCTAGAATATCATGGCAATTTTCCCTGACAATTTCTTGGAAGATGATGTCTAGGATCCTTCCTTGATCATGGTTTTCAGGTAGATCAATAATTTTTAAATTATCTCTCCTGGATTTATTTTACATGTCAGTATTTTTCCAAGAAGATATTTCACTTTGCCCTCTATTTTTTATTCATTTGGATTTGCTTTATTGTGTCTTGGTTTCTCATAAAGTCACTAGCTTCCATTCTTAGGCTACTAGTTTTATCAGAAAGCTTTTGTATCTCCTTTTCCATTTGGCTTTTCAAGATGTTGAATTTTTTTCTCATGTCTCTCCTGAATCAACTTCATTTCTCTTTTCATTTTTTCCTCTACCTCTCTAACTTTATCTTCAAAGTCCTTTTTTAGTGCCTATATGGCCTGAAAGCAATTAATATTTTTTCTTGGAAGCTTTAGATATAGGAGCCCTGATGTTGACATCTTCCTCTGAGGGTGCACCTCGATCTTCCTTGTCACTAAAGAAACTTTATATTATCCTCACCTTTCTCCGTCTACTCATCTTGCCTTTCTTTTACTTGACTTTTAGCTCCTTAAAGTGGGGCACTGTTTCTAGGCTACACTGTCCCAAATTCAGGGTGTCCCAAGTGGTATGATTTAAGGAGGGGCAGGTTCTTCACTCACCTGGCTTGTTCCCTGGTCCATAGATAACCCCATGCCAACTTGCTAATCTACCAGATTTGTGTGCCATGAGTGTCAACTTTGATGAGCCTGTGCCCTTCCCCTACCTGTGCCATTTCTACTCAAACCTACCTTTTGGTTCCCAGCAGGGGTGAAAAAGCCAAATTCAGCCTCATCACCAGCAGTGCCCCCCATAATCTCCCCCCTTGACAAGTGCTCAGACCTCTCACTAGACTGTGAGCTTAGTTACAGAGGACACTGGTGTTGCAACTTATTTAGAGGCTCTGAGGGTCTCTTTCTCTGGTGAGGCCTTCCTTGGACTGGATCTGTGTCAGTGTGACTGTGGGGTTGGGCTCTACTCCTGCCTCAGCACAGCAATTCCCTCCTTCCAACCTTCCAAGCTGTCCTTGGTTGGAAAATGATCTCAGCCCTTTCTTTTTGAATTTTTCTGCTCTAGGAATTGTTCTATGGTGTTCCTTGGAGGTTCTTTGTATTGATCATGTTATGAGTTTGAGAGCTTACTCTAGAAGAGTGAGAGAGAGCAAGGAGTGGCCATCTCCTCCAAGTGTCTCCTTGAATATTTTTAAAATTTATTTAGTATTTTATTTTACCCCAGTTACATGTAAAAACAACTTTTATCATTCATTTTAAAAACTTTGAGTTCCTGGGGCAGCTGGATGGCACAATGGATGGAGCACCGGCCCTGGAGTTAGGAGTACCTGAGTTCGGATACGGCCTCGGACAGTTGGCACTTGCTGGCTGTGTGACCCTGGGCAGGTCACTTGACCCCAATTGCCTCACTAAAAAAAAACAAAAAACAAAAAACAAAAACAAAAACAAACAAACAAAAAAAACACTTTGATTTCCAGGGGCAGCTAGGTGGCTAGGTGGCATAGTGGATAAAGCACTGTCCCTGGATTCAGGAAGACCTGAGTTCAAATTTGGCCCCAGACACTTGATACTTACTAGCTGTGTGACCCTGGGAAAGTCACTTAACCCTCATTGCCCTGGGGGAAAAAAGTAAAACAAAAACCTTTGAATTCCAAATTCTCTTCCTTCATTCCTCCCCATCCCACCTCAGTGATAATACAAGCAATTTGATATGGGTTATACATGTGTAGTCATACAAAATATGTCCATATTAGTCATTTTGTAAAAGGAAACATAGTCTCACTTACCCCCTTCCTATAATGGTAGATAGATCTGAATTACTTAGCTGCAAGGCTGCTTCAGCTTTCTCAGTTTGGGTAAAAATGACTCATTGATCTAGTTTTCTTCCCTGAATAATACCTGGTTGTCACATGCGTTTGAAGTTCTTTTTCTGGCTCTCTCTGCTGATACTCAATTCTGATTTCTTCCTTCATTAGCCTAGTTTACTTCTCAACTAGTTTGAACCATTATCTACTTCCCTTTTTTAAGGTAAATGAAGATCATAGGGATATTGACAAATGGTCTCTACAACTTCAAAGTCTGTAGAGTAGGGCCAGTACCCAACCAACCCTAAGCACAATTAAACCTTATCCTTCTTTCCTCCTTTACTTCAGCTTCATATAGCTGAGCAGCATCAACATTTGTCTCTCCTTGTGGGATGAATAGGAAGCAAGAGTGTACCATAAGAGTCTATAAAGCAGCATGTATGTAGTGGTCAGGTAAGGGAATTTTGATTGATGTAACTATATGCCATAGGGCATGTGATGCTCTTAGATATTTATTAATTGAGTCAGATTTTTCTGCATGAGTCAATTCTTCCTGGAGTATTATGACTGAGATAAAACATTTACTTTTTAAAGTTATCACATCATTAAATAGCATCATTTAAATAGCACATCATTTAAGATAGAACCAGGGTAATTCCCCCACACAATTTCTTTTCACTTATTATCTTATTCCATGTTTATTTCAATGAGATTCAGTCAATAAAAGATAAAAATAAAAATAAAATAATTCTAGTAATTTCATGTAGGCCCTCATATTTAAAAAGAAAGAACCTACTTATTATTTCAGGAGAATTATGTTTACTACTTTCCTGACCTGTGCTCTCATCTGCAAGTAACGACAAGCCTGTTTTTCTGCCCTGGAACTATGAGGAGTGTCCAGCTCCACTGTGACTGCAAGCTCTGGTGTGCTAGTGCTCCCATGCCCCCTCACCCTGCCACACACTCACACATACACTGTAGCCTGGCACTGCCACCAAGATTTTTACCTGTACCCTGAGTATGGGTTGCAAAAAGACCTTTGTAATCTCCATCAGGCCAATTGTTTGACCACCCCTTTCCCTCTGTGGGATGAGTTTCAGAACCACTTGCTACTTCTGCTGATTTAGTGACTCCCAAGGCCTGCTCCTAGTGTGCTGGGGCTGGTTCTGTGCTAGAATGTCCTCCATTCTTACCCCTGGGGGACAGACCTTTCCTGTAGACCTCCAAAGTTGTCTTTGTCTGGAAAATTAATTCACCTTGTGCCTTTTTGAGTTTTGCTGCTCCAGGAATTGTCTTATGGCATTATTTGAAGATATTTGGAGGGGTCTTGAGGAGAGCTCAGACAACTCACTGCTTTTCCTTCTCCATCTTGTCTCTGCCCCTTCAAAACTATTATTTATGAAGCTTCCTTCCCCTACCCCCAAAGTTTTATGTTGTGTTGACCAAATGAGTTTAACTACAGTAATGTTTTATTATATTTGAACTACAGTAACAGGTACTGAGGACAAATGATAACAGAATAATTGCTTTTAGTCTTGATAATTTCCTGCAGGGATGTTTTGCATAATGCAAACAGTCTAAATTCAAATTGCTTATACTCTGATGAAATTCAGGTTTCAGTTCTCATTTAAGTCATCCTTTTGAATATAATAAATATTTTATTTAATGTAGAAATATTCTATTTGTGAAAAAATATATCATTATGGGTAGAAAACATTTTACTGCATGCCTTATCTCACTGGTCAAATGTCTGATTAAACATTCTGTGCAGATTGTGTAAAGAGGGATTAAATTTTCAACACTTAATTACTTTAGCCAGTTGCCATCTGTTGTTTGATTTCAGACCTTTCTCTCCAACTTTAGGCTCTATGGAGAATGTGCAAGCAAGTCAATTAGATCATGGATGTTTCCTGCTGACAGTACAACATTCTTAATGTTAACCTATCGAACCAGAGAAATCTGGTTGGATAATTTAATAGCCAGGACACAGAAGCCCTATATGACCTCCAAGGGATATGCAAGGAGTTTGTTTTCTGGGTTACAGAGCATCCATTTAAAATTAAATTCTGTCTAGTATTATGAAGCAAAGTAGCATTATTCCCATTTCACAGATTAAGAAAACAAATTTGTGTCTTTAAGGTATACAACAAAAATAAAAGCAGATAAAATCTATGTTAGAAGAAAGAGAATACACAATTTTTATCCCCAGGAACACAAACCTCTTGGCCAATTTCTGAAGAATCAAAAAAACTCACAAAAAATCATGAAATAGTGTGGGTAAGCTACAGAAGTCTTTCTTCTAAAAAGAGTAACAAATATGTATTTAAACTAGAATTATCTAGAAATGTGTGTGTGTGTGTGTGTGTGTGTGTGTGTAGCATTAAGATAGTCATTATTAACAGCTGGACATAAGGTCATAATCCAAAAGGTAAGAAAACTTTAACTCTAAGGAATGATTTATTTACAGGTGTTTTAGGGTAGGTGAATTATGTGGGGATGTAAAATTATACATTTATGTTTTTTAAATAGGGCACTGAGGATTGATTTAGTTCTATCTCTTTCCATCAGGAAATACAACCTCCTACCCCGACATTACTTCTACCAAATGAAGCAAAAATTTTAAAATTTCTCCTTGTGGTAAAAACTATTTGTGGTAAAGATTCATATTGCCATTTTTAGCTAAGTCATTTGGGAGGGGCCACACCTGGCCCACCCCGGGTTTATGTATGCTACTGAGGTCAGAAGGAGAACTCTCCATAGGCAGCTTTTGAAGGTCTTCCCCTTTTGGGAGAGGAAAGATTGAATGCTCCCTGAAGGGAGGCAGAGGGTTCTTCTAGAACACTAGTTTTCTTCTGGAATGCTAGCAGTCTGGTGGTATCTTCTTCTCCCCTTTCAGTGGTAGCATTTTATCTGTCTCAGGCAGCTGTTTTTCTTTCTGGTGGTCCAGGTGTGGGTGAGTTAATTATGGAAAACCCTAAATTCCTTTGAACTCGCTTAATTGGAAATGGTCTGAGGATTGAATAGGTTAAGTTTAGAGTTAAGAGTATTTATCTGTATTTCTATTTTTCTATTTCCTTATCTTTGATTTTTATTAATTTCACCTTTATTGTTTAATTAATTCCCGAGTAACAAAATCTGATCCTTTTGTGAATTAAAGCTTAGAGGCTTCTTTCTTATTGGTCTGGGAGAAATATCTAAAAAGGGCAGTTCAGAGGGGAGGGTGAACCTAAAAGGTCCCTCATATTTCTGGGACCCCAATATTAAGGCATCACCCAAATAACACTCCGTATATCAAATATCCTCATATCCTTCAAGAGATCAAGCACCTTTTCTCAATAATGTATTGTAGTACTTAATAATTCTTAGAGAAATAATACAAATTATATTTCTCCTGGGCAGATGCCACATTAACACTTACGAAGCAGAGGAGGTGTAATGTAATCTTTAAAATAGCTCAAAAGATCAAATCAGAAAAAAATTCAAATGTTTCTGAGAGTAATAAGAGGTAAAATTTTAATGATAATTTCATTAAATAAGTCATTGAAATAAAGCACCATATTAGCATAGCTGGTAACTACCAAGTACTTTTTACTCTAATTTTTGATATGTTGCAGAGAGAGAGTCTAAGAGTTACTCACTTGACTGTGTTAAATAGTATTACCCTTTCTAGTACATTTTAAAAATAATTATTGGTTAAAACTTCCCTAATAAACTTTTAGGATGATATTATATAGAAGGAGCAGAGGCAGTTTTTTTTTCTTAAATGAAGCAGATGGAACCCTGCCTCAGTGGTTGCACAGATATAGATTCAATAAAATTAAAGGATATAAGATCTCCATTTGATCCTAATAGTGGCCGCATTTTGGAAGACTACTGAAATAAAATGCCTTGTTAAAGATTAGCTAAGACAGGTTGAACCATGTAAAGTAAATGACCTACTGTTATGGTTTAATTATCATATACTATTTTTAAATTTATATTTTTTCATTCTTTTTTAAATTAAGTATGTATTGTTTCTACTTGTTATTCAAGAAATCATTATTTAATTTGAATTGGTGTGTAAATCTTTTTTCCCCCTTTTCTTCATACACTATAGTGCTGTCTTATAGATTACAAATGATGCATTTGAGATTTCTGACATTCCATATACTTTTTTTTTTTTTGCAGGGCAATTGGGGTGAAGTGACTTGGCCAGGGTCACACAGTCCATGCACTTTTTTAAAAAGAAAAATCACTTTATTTTTATAAATTCTTTTGTCTTTATAATACAACATTTATAAATATTTGTATTTCATGAAAGGTCTCTTGTAATAATGTAAAATAGCTAAATAAAACAAATAATACAGTGACCTCATCTGAAATTGCTATATCTGAAGTACACCCTCTCTCCATCCATTAAAAATATGAACAGAAATGTATTTTTTCTCCCTAGTCTACTTCACTGAGGGAAAAATGAAAAGAAAACTGTCATGTAGAAAATATGAATAATCAAGCAAAATTAATTCACTCAATGACAGTATGCAAAAATATGTCTCATTATACACCATAAAACTGTGGCATTTCTGTAATGAATAGTAGCATAATTGATTGATCCTCCAATACCAGAAATGTCTATGGTATTGGTGCATTTTTCCCACATTTTCAAATTGTTTCCTTTAGCAGCTGTTATGTTATAAATTGCTCTCTTGGTTCTGCTCATTACATTCTTTGCCAATTTATAATAATCCTCATAATTGTTTATTTTAAAAATATTGATGTTTTACTATAAACTGATCTTTTGGTTCTGCTGAGTTCACTATGCATTAGTAGATATGTCTTTCACTGATTTTTTGAAATATTCATCGATTCTTATGCCATAATAGTACTCCATTGCATTGACATATTATAACTTTTTCTAGTATCCCTCAGTTGTTGATTATTCTCTTAGTTTCTTTCATTTTATTGTCATTTCTTTTTTTTTTGTGGGGCAATGAGGGTTAAGTGACTTGCCCAGGGTCACACAGCTAAGTAAGTGTCAAGTGTGTGAGGTCAGATTTGAACTTGGGGCCTCCTGAATCCAAGGCCAGTGCTCTATCCACTGTGCCACCTAGCTGCCCCCTGTAATTTCAAACAAAGCAGAGGTACACATACAAGTCACACATGTGTATGCATAATATATGTAGACATATACATGCATGTATATTATATTTATACATGTATGTGTATATGCATATACATTTTTATAGAGAGAGAGACATACATATATAAGAGATTATATATATATATATATATATATATATATAAAATTATAACTGGCCACTGTGCTCTATAGATACTAAGCTCATCCTTTTCATTTTCCTTTTGAATAAATATTTTTAACTAAAAACTAATCTGACTGTCAGTGGTTAAAAGAAACTGTAGTGCAGGGGACTGTTGCCTAATGATATAAAGTTCAAGGTTGCTCTTATAATAAGCAACAAGAGCTGGGATTTGAACCCAAGCAACCTGCCTCTAAATTCAGCATAATTTGTAATATGCAATTCTACTTTTTCAATGAGTTTATTTGCAGTATATAATATTTTGATATTAAAACTGATTTAATTTGCTTTTGGTAGACCATAATTCATTATATCCTTTTCTTTTTTAAAAGCTATTTGATAATACTTTTTAATTATGTGAATTTCCCTATATATCCTTTGCTGCATTGGAGAAATCCACCATTTATAACCTAAAATGAAAAAAAAAATGAAAATGAGGAGGGAAAGGATGGGTATTCTTACCTTTGCTCTAACCGGGATCTTAAATATTTACCATTACACCCCTGTATTGCTCTATAAACATTGTCTGAGATCAGTCAGAGTGTAGCTGAAGGCTCGGAATGAAGTCATCATCAGAGTAAAGGTCTGGTAACAACAGATGAATAATAATAGTGATAATAATGGTGACGATGATGATGTGGTGGTGATGATGATGATTAGCATTTGTATCAAGTTTTAAGGCTGGCTAAGTGATTCAAATTCATAATTTTATTTGAGACTTGCAAATAGCCCGAATAAACATCTTCCAAAGCAAGGGTTTTTGCTTTGTTTGCTTTGTTTTCTTTTCCCACTTTTCTTCCTAAAAATTACTCTTTAGTACTTTGTTCATACTTCATCTAAGTGCAGAATTGTAACTGTGTCCTTTAAAGATTAGAGCAATAAAGTGTTAACATTTTTAGGTCCCCTCTCAATCTGAAAAAAAAAATGAGGTTATGGGCCAAGTGACACTCTCTATGTTTGTGGCCCAAGGGCAAGCCTAGCTACTTTCAGAAGGTATCATCACCAGGGGGCAGCTATGTGGCACAGTGGTTAAAGCACAGGCCCTGGATTCAGAAGGACCTGAATTCAAATCCAGCCTCAGACACTTGACACTATCTGTGTGACCCTGGGCAAGTCACTTAACCCCTATTTCCCCACAATATATATATATATATATATATATATATATATATATATATATATATATATATATATATATATATATATATATATATATATATATATATATATATATATATATATATGTATGTATGTATGTATGTATACACACTATCTCATTTGATCCTCAAAATGACTCTGAGAGATACTATTAGCCATATTTTACAGATGAGGATTCCAACACATCATGGAAGTTAAGGGCACAATGCCCCCATGATCTGAAAGATGCACATAAAAATTGTTGGCCCTTCCTTTGTACCAGAGAAGAAAACTGAATTATTATGGTATTAAAGGATAAAATATGTTGATATTATACAATAACATCATGGAAATAAAACTAAAATTATCTCTATTTGCATTTTAAGTGATTGTTTACTTATGTGACAATAGATAATATTTAAAATATTCAAGTATGTGACCAGTTCTAAGATAAAATAAAATCTTGGATTTAGAGCTAGAAGGAAGTCTTAAACCATGTTTTTATGTGATTAACTGTCTTACCAATCTAGAGAATATTAAAAGCCTTTTCTAAGAATAATGTTTCTAAATAATTGTAGGAAATAGTAAATTTAAATAAGATATTAGTGAAATTAATGGTGCATTTTTTGACATTCAAGTTCAGAGACCCTCTGGATATCAAGTTAAAAACCCCATTTTGGGGGTTACCTCGGAGGAAAGTCAGTGCTGATTATCACAGAGATTTTTTAACATTATATTTTGCAGGTACAGGATGTGGAGAAGAACTGTATATTTAGAAATAAACTTCAAAAACATTAAGCATCTTTGGGGCATTAATGCTGATGAGAAACCCCAGTATATTTTACTTATTACACAGACTTTATTTATATGCAGACTATATATATGTAATTTAAATGTAGAATAATGAACTTTTTATTACAAATGATGATTTTAATGCTTAAAAAGTTGATACTCATAGGGAGATCCATGAAGGCAAGGTCAACTAGGACTATTATTATGAATATTATCACCAGCCTTATCTCTACTTTATATCTGCTGCTACTGTTATTTCTTTTGCTATTGCTACTACTGCTACTTTAAATTTATATAGCACTTTAAAATTTATAAACTTTTACCTTTATAAATAATTAAAGTTCTCAGGGGCTTTTTATTTTCTCAAGCCTGGAAACAATGTTAATGAAAAATGCCTCCTAACTTTTGTCTGTTGTATTTAATCCTGCCCTCATCTAAATCACAAATATCCTCAGACTTGGATATGACCAGTGTTCAGTTGAGGTATCAGATTACTGCTGGTTATAAAATATTCATTTCCTCCATTATGAAAGATAATTCAACCAGAGGAGCAGTATTGATTGCAATCCCAGAATATCAGAAGGCCTTTCTAGTTAAGGGCCAGAGGACATACCAAGAGAGAAATTTCCCTAGACTAGATGACCTTGGAAGTACTTCCAAAACCCCAGAATTAACTCTGAAAAGAGAAGTGCAAAAATCCTTGAAGACTGTGACAGTGTCCCTTCATCTATCATGCTGGAAAGATAGCCCAACTAATATAAAGTTCATAATTCAGAAACAGACTAGGAAAATGAGTAAATAACAAAAAAAAGAACCTGACTATAAAAATCTACAAAGATCAAGACATAACTTCAAAAGAAAAAAATGAAGTTAAAACACCTAAAAGTAAGGAATCAAAGGAAACAATTGAATTGGACAGAATACAAACAAGAATGCCTGAACTTAGCTAAAATTATTTTCAAGAACAAAAAAGAATTATAGAGGAAAATTAGGAAAGTAATGAAAGAAAGGGACTAAAGCTATCAAAGGAAAATTAATATTTTTGTAAAAGAGACACAAAAAATTATGAAGAAAATAACACCTTAAAAAACAGAATTGACAAAATGGAAGAAGTAAAAAGGAAAAATGCTAATAAAAATAAGTTAAAAAAACAGAAGTGGCTAAATGGAAAAAAGCAGTACAAAAATTCACTGAAGAAATCATTTCCTTTAAATTTGAATCTGGCAGGCAGTAATAATGAATCCATCAAGAAACAATAAAACAAAATCAGAAGAATGAAAAAGATCTCAATGGAAAAATAACTGATTTCAAAAATAGCTGAAGGAGGGGGCAGAGCCAAGATGGAGGAGAGTAGCCAGCAAATTGTGTGAGCTCCCCTTCTGTTCCCTCAAAAATAACATTAAACCAAGCCTCTAGATGGATTCTGAGACTACAGAACATGTAAAGAGACAGAGAGACACAGTCTTCCAACCAGAGATATTTTAGAAGACTTCAGGAAAGGTCAGTCTCACTCGGGCAAAAGGGAGGCTCAGCTCAGGGCCGCTCAGCACACTGGAGAGGGTCCAGGCAAGTCAGCAGGAAGCTGTGGGCCACAGCCAAGCAACTGAAGCCCTTGGATCCTGGCACAACAAGCTGGTAGAGCAGCAGAACAGTGGCAAAACCCACCTGCACCAGCTGAGAGGGCAGGTTGCCAGCTGGAGAGACACCCACAGGACAGACACAACCAGGCCCACTGATCCCAACACTCTCTGACAGGAAGTCCAGGGTAGTGAAAATCTACAAGCTGTAGAGGCCTCAGTGTAGAGAGCCAGTGACATAGCCCCTATATCCCAACACAAGAAGCTTGAAACAGGGACCCTGGTGCCTCCAGAGGAGACCTCAACTTTAAAAAAATAATAAAAAAAAATCTGCAGTATGAGTAAGAAACAAAAAAGAGCTTTCACCATTGAGAGCTTTTTTTGTATTGAAAGGGAAGAGGCAAACACAAATTCAGATGAAGACAATACTCTCAAAGTGTCTACATGTGAAGCCTTAAGAGGAAAGTTGAATTGGTCTCAAGAACAAAAAAGCCTTCTTGGAATAACTCAAAAAGGATTTTAAAAAGCAATTGACAGGGGCAGCTAGGTGGCCCTGAATTCAGGAGGACCTAAGTTCAAATCTGGCCTCAGACACTTACTAGCTGTGTGACCCTGGGCAAGTCACTTAACCCCAACTGCCTCACCAAAAAAAAAAAAAAAAAAAAAAAAAGCAATTGACAGAGGTAGAAGAAAAAATGGGAAGAGAGCTCAAAAAGGATTTCCAAAGTCAATTGAGAGAGGTAGGAGAAAAAATGGGGAGAGAAATGAAAGCAAATCAAGAAAATTATGAAAAAAGAATCAGCAGCTTGAAAAAGGAAGCACAAAGATTGACTGAAGAAAACAAGGTGCATAATGTCATTGAAGGAAACAATGCCATAAAAAAATTAAAACTGGACAGTTGGAAGATAATGAATCCATGAGCCACCAGGAATCAGTCAAGCAGAATCAAAAGGATGAAAAAATAGAAGCAAATGTGAAATACCTCATTGGAACAACAAGTGATCTGGAAAACAGATACAGGAGAGACAATTTGAGAATCATTGGACTGCTTGAAAGCCATGATCAGAAAAAAAGAGTCTAGACACCATATTCCAGGAAATTATTAAGGAGAACTGCCCTGATATTATAGAATTAAAGGATAAAATTGTCATTGAAAGAATCCACAGATCACCTCCTAAAAGAGACTCCAAAAGGAAAACTCCAAGGAATATTGTAGCCAAATTCCAGAATTATCAGGTGAAGGAGAAAATACTCCAAGCAGCCATAAAAAAGCAATTTAAATATCATGGAGCCATGCTCAGGATTGCTCAGGACCTAGCAGCTTCAATATTAAAGGATCACAAGGCTTGGAATATGATATCCCGTAAGGCAAAGGAGCTTGGACTGAAGCCAAGAATCTATTACCCAGCAAAACTGAGCATTCTCTTTCAGGGGAAAAGATGGACCTTCAATGACACTGGGAACTTTCAAGGACTTTTATGGAAAAGTAGACTGAAAATCAATTGGAAACTAAATAATTTCATTCTAAAAAATGAATTGGGTCAAACAACAAGTCATAGAAACAATCAATAACTTTATCCAAGAGAATGACAATAATGAGACAACATACCAAAATCTATGGGATGGAGCCAAAGCAGTGCTTAGGGGAAAATTTATAGCTCTAACTGCTTACATGAATAAAAAAGAGAAAGAGGAGATCAATGAATTGGGCATACAATGTAAAAAGCTAGAAAAAAGAACAAATTAGAAATCCCTAATTAGATACTAAACTAGAAATCCTGAAAATTAAAAAGAAAAATTAATAAAATTGAAAGCAAGAAAGCTATAGAATTAATAAAACTAAAATTTGGTTTTATGAAAAAACAATAAAATAGATAAAATATTGGTTAATTTTATTTTAAGAATAGCTCAAGGAGAGATAATTTAAGAATTATTGAACTACCTAAAAGCCATAATCAAAAAATAGCTTAGACATCATATTTCAAGAAATACTAAAGGAAAATTCCTCAATATCCTAGAACCAGACGATAAAGCAGAAGTTGAAAGAATACACTTATCATCACCTGAAAAAATTCCATAATGAAAACTCCTAGAAATATTATAGCTAAATTCCAAAGCTCCTAGGTCAAAGGAAAAATATATCATGCATGCAGAAAGAAATAATTAAAATATAGTAAAGCCATAGTCAATGTTATGCAAAATTTACTAGATTCAATGTTAGAAGAGAGTAGAGCTAGGAATATTCTGAAAGGCAAAGAGTTGGTATTACAATACCCTACTCAGATAAATTGAGTATAATCCTTTGAGGGGAAAATGAATATTTAATGAAATAGAATATGTTCATGTATTCCTTATGAAAAGACCAGTACTGAATAGGAAAATTGACTTAAATACCAGACTCAAGAGAAGAATAAAAGAGATAAACACAAAAGAGAAATCATGAGGAAGTCAACAAAGTTAAATTCATAGCTTTTCTTTATGGGAACATGATACAAGAATCTTAACATTAGAGGGCAGTTAGAATAATTATACACAGAAGAGAGTGCAGGAGTAAATCAGTTATGTTTACATGATGTTAAACAATCATGGGTGAGGAAAAGAGATGGAATAAGAGAAGAGGGAGAGAGAAGAAGAATAGGGGAAATCTTATAAAAGTGGCATTCAAGGAAGACTTTTACAATGGAGGAGGAAATGAAGGGCAACACTTGAACCTCACTCACATGGAAATTGGTTCAAAAAGTAGAAATATGTACATATATGTGTTTGTGCATATATATACATAAATATGTATGTGTATGTATATACATACATATGTGTGTATATGTATGCATATGTGTGGATAGATAGATAGATAGATAGATGATAGAAAACTATTTCATCCAACAGGAAAATAGGAAAGTAAAGTAAAAGAAAAAAGGAGGTTAATAATATGATGGGCAGATAAAGACACTGGTCAGAAGCAAAACAGAGTTTATTGGAGGCACAGGATAAAAAGAAAAGTACAATGATAAACAGAAGAAAATAGGATGGAGGGAAATGAAAAGTTAGTTATCATAACTGTGAATGTGATTGGGACAAACATCCATAAAATTGAAGCGGATAGCAGAATGGATTAGAAACCAGAATCCAACAATATATTGGTTATAAGAATACACTTGAAGCAGACACAAAGAGAGCTAAAATGAGGGGCTCAAGTGAAACCTCTTATGCCCCAGTGGAAATAGAAAAGGTAGAGATATTAATCATAATCTCAGATTATATAGACCTGATTATAAGGGATAAGCAAAGAAACTGCATCTTATTAAAAAGGAACCATGGAAAATGAAGATGGTGGAATGAAACCAGGAAAATGCCTGTCTCTCCCAAGTTTCCCTCAGGAACAATGTTAAATTAAGTTTCTCAATAGATTCTGGAGCTGCAAAAGCTGAAAAAAAATTGTGTGAAACAATATTCCAACTTAAGATAATATGGAAGATCTTCAGTAAAGGCCTATTTCAACTGGGTAAAAGGGGATGCAGCTCAGCAGAGAGGGTGTCTGCGCAAGCCAACAAAAGGCTCTTAGTCACAACACAGATCAGCACTTGAGGACTCCCTGTCCTCACTGAGCATGCTAATAGCATAGCAGGCCAGTTGTGAGGTCTCCAGCTGCAGTGCAACAGGCAGTCTTCCAGCTGGGGAATTGGCTACCCAAAGGGCCCAACTAAGGTAGGACACTCCAGTGCAGTGAACAAGCTGCAAGCTGCTGACAGCTCAGAGAAGAAAGCTGGTGACTCAACTCCTGGCCCCTAGCAAAAGAAGTGCCAGACAGAGCATGCTGTACCTCAGGAGCAGAACTCAGCCTTAAAAGGAACAAAAGAGACTAAAACAAAAATTAAAATATGAATAATAAACAGAAAAAGAACCCTCACCTTTGATAATTACTGTGGTGACAGGGAGGATCAAAACATAAATTCTGAGGAGGACAACAATGATAAAACAGCTACATGTGAAATCTTAAAGGAGAATTGGTCCTGAGACCAAAATGCTCTCTTGGAAGAGTTTTAAATAAGATTTTATAAACCAAATAAGAGAAGTAGAAGAAAAATTGGGGAAAAATGAGTTATGCAAGAGAAAGTCGATAGCTTCAAAAAAGAGAATAATGTCTTAAAAAATACAATTGTAGCTGTCTTTGGTGAAGCCAAATTTAAGCTCTCATTGCTGCAGCCACTTGGAGTCAGCAGTTCCTGCTTCTCCTCCTCCTGACTC
This sequence comes from Dromiciops gliroides, assembly GCF_019393635.1. Lineage (NCBI taxonomy): Eukaryota > Metazoa > Chordata > Mammalia > Microbiotheria > Microbiotheriidae > Dromiciops > Dromiciops gliroides. The sequence goes on along the minus strand of NC_057861.1, from coordinate 208,502,296 downwards.
ACCACTGTTCAGTATCACCAAGGAATAAGTCAGTTAGGAAGCCACTCCACTGCAGTGGCATTCAAGGACACTGGCAAAATGCTTGTTGATCCCAAAGTGGCCATTCACTGGGTCCGAATCACACTCACTAGCCATAACGTGAAGTCACTCAAGAAGGTGTGTGCTGACCTGATTAGAGGAGCCAAAGAAAAGAATTTGAAAGTGAAGGGACCTCTCGAATACCCACGAAGATACTTTGAATTACAAGTAGAAAAACTCCTTGTGGTGAAAGTTTTAAGACATGGGATTGGTTCCAGATGAGAATCCACAAACATCTTATTGATTTTCACAGTCCTTCTGAAATTGTGAAGCAGATCACTTCTATCAGCATTGAACCAGGTGTAGAAGTTGAAGTCAGCATTGCAGATGCCTAATCAATCATCTCTTTTAATAAATTGGTTGCAACTATTAAAGAAATACAATTGTGGAAATGGAAAAGGAGGTACAAAAGCTGACGGGAAAATAATTCTTTAAGAATCAGAATTGGGCAGATGGAAGCTAATGACTCAATGAGACACCAGGAAGAAGCAAAACAGAATAAAAAGACTATCAAATTAGAAAATGTAAACTACCACTTTAGAAAAACAACAGACCTGGAAAATAGATCCAGGAGAGGCAATATAAGAATAATTGGATTACTTGAGGACTATGATAAAAAAAAGAGGCTGGACAGCATATTTCATGAACATAACTCTGTAGCTGTATGATATTTATACTTCATAATTCTTTGGAGCTTTGCTAGTTTCATTGGTTCATATCTTCATCTGTGTAGATAGAGGTTTTTCTCCAGTGACAGAAGAATCTCTTTACCCTTTCTCTCAATCAATGTTTTATGATGAAAACTATATAGAGTGGTGGCAGCTAGGTGGTGCAGTAGATAAAGCACTGGCCCTGGATTCAGGAGGACCTGAGTTCAAATCCGGCCTCAGACACTTGACACTTACTAGCTTTGTGACCCTGAACAAGTCACGTAACCACCACTGCCCTGCAAAAACAAAACAAAACAAAAAAACAACCTATATAGAGTGTCAAGCAAGCCGTATAGAAGCCTTAATTTTATATATACATTACCTCAGGGAAGTTCAGGGAATCTCTACATTGCATCTCATTCTCAATCTATAACCCATCTCTTTTGTTTTCAGTCACATATATTCCTAATATTGTCTCTTATACCACTATTAACATCAAAGTCACCATTTTTACCTTGCTGTAGTGTACTTGTGTTCAAAATTTATCATTCCATTTTCATTTGGGACATGTAGAATTTTAATTCCTCCAAGGTCATGGTATGCTATGATTCTCAACCATGTATTATCATGAATATGAATACTGGTGCTATATTAAGTGAGACTATATGCCAGGAAATGGCATATATATATATATATGGAAAAATAGGTCAGATATATTATATATAGATATATAAATAACCTGTATGTTAAGTTAATCATAAAAGAAATGTTTTTATTATTATAAATAAATTGATAAAAATTGGTGAAATTGATTTTAAAAATAGAAGAAAATCAAATCACTAGTACTAAAAATGAAAATGGTAAGAAAGATGAAATCAAAGCAATTATAAGGAGTTATTTTGACCAATTTGATGCCAATAAAGTTAACAATTTAAGTGAAATAGAAGACTATTTTGTAAAAAATATAAATTGCTTAGGTTAGCAGACAATTAAATACAATTATCTCAATAGCCTTATTTTAGAAAAAAGAAATTGAATAGGTCATAAATGAGCTTCCTAAGAGAAAAGCATCATGACCAGATGGATTTACAAGTGAATTCCATCAAACAGTTAAAGATCAAGTTACTCCAGTATTAAATAAATCACTTGGAATAATAAGTCAAAAATGGATTCTACCAAACTGCTTTTATGAAACAAATATGATGCCTAAATCAGGAAATGTAAAAACAGAGTGAAAAGATTATAAACCAATTTCAATAATGAATATGGATGCAAAAATCCTAAATGTAATACTAGCTAAAACATTATAACAACATATTACAAAGATTACATATTATGATCAGGAGGGATTTATACCAGGAATGTAGGATTGGTTTAACATAAGGGAAACTATTAACATAATTTATAGCCTCAATAATAAAAGTTTTTAAATGATGTTATTATGTAAATAAATGCAGAAAAAAGCTTTTGATAAATTTATTTTTTAAATATTCATTTAGAATTTTATTTTTCCCCAATTATATGTAAAAACAAATTTGAAGATCAATTTTTAAAACTTTGTGTTCCAAATTCTCTTGCCCCATCCATCCCATCCACACCTTAAGAACTGAAGCAAATCAATATGTTATACATGTGTAATCATGCAAATAATTTCCACATTAGTCAGGTTGTGAAAGAAAACAGACAAAAAGCTTTAGAAAAAGGAACTAAAAATTATTCATCAATCATATTTAGGGACCATCAGTTCTTTCTCTGGAGATGGATTGGATTTTTCATAAGACCTTCATAGTTGTCTTGGATCATTGTACTGCTGAAAATAACTAAGTCATTCACAGCAGATCATCTTACAATGTTGCTGGTATTTTGTATACGGTACATTTCATTTTACATCAACTCATGTAAGTCCTTCCAAGTTTTCTGATAGCATCCTGCTAATCATTTCTTATAGCACGATAGTGTTCCATCATAATCTCATCTCACAATTTGTTCAGCCATTCCCCAAATGATTGACATCTCCTCAATTTCAAATTCAACTTTTTATTTTTTAATCTCTTTTAGGTGACCAAGTTAGTAGTGGTATTACTAGGTCAAAGAGCATTCATGATTTTATATCCCTTTGGCCATAGTTACAAATTGCACTACAGAATGTTTGAATAAATTTACAATTTTACCCATAACCCCTACAACATTTGTAATTTTCATCTGTTCTCTTATTATCCAATACAATAGGTATGAGGTAGGAGCCCAGAATTGGTTTGACATGAATCTCTCCAATCAATAGTGAGTTAGAGCATTTTTTCATATGGCTATAGGTAGCTTTGATTATTTCATCACAAAACTTCATATCTTTTGATCATCTATCAATTGGGGAATAACTTTTATTTTAACAAATTTGACTCAGTTCTACATGTTTGAGAATTGAGACCTGTCAGAAAAAACTTGCTTCAAATTTTTTTCACAGGTACTATTGCTAACTGTATTTCCCTTCATCCTATTACATCCCCATGGCATTTACTCTATTGTCTATCCTATTTCACCCTGTCACTCCTCAAAAGTCTTTTGCTTCTCATTGCCCCCTTCCCAAATATGCCCTCTCTTCTTTCACACAGCCCTCCTTATCCCCTACTTCCCTGCAGGGTAAGATAGATTACTATTCCCAATAAAGTGTGCATGTTATTCCCTCTTTGAGCCAATTCTGATGAGACTAAGGTTTACTCACTTCCCAGTACCTCCGCCTTCTTCCCATCCACTGTATAAGCTTTTTGTTTGTTTATCTCTTTGGTGTGAGATATTTTTTAAGGGAGGCAATTGGCATTAAGTGACTTGCCCAGGGTCACACAGCTAGTAAGTGTTAAGTGTCTGAGGCCGGATTTGAACTCAGGTACTCCTGAATCCAGGTACAGTGCTCTATCCATTGCGCCACCTAGCTGCCCCTATATGTGAGATATTTTACCCGATTCCACCTCTCCCTTTCCCTTTCTCCAAATACATTCCTCTCATCCCTTAATTTCAGTTTTCTAAAGGTATCATTTGGGCAGCTAGGTGGCACAGTGCATAAAGCATCAACCCTGGATTCAGGAGGACCTGAGTTCAAATCCAGCCTCAGAACTTGACACTTACTTACTAGCTGTGTGACCCTGGGCAAGTCCCTTAACCCTCATTGCCCCCCCAAAAAAATTTAAAATAAATTAAAAAATAAGATATCATCCCTTCATGCTTGGATCACACCTGTGCCCTCTATCTAAATATACTCCACACAGCTGCCTAATAATGTAAAAGTTCTTATGAGGTTAAAGTATCATCTTCCCATGTAGGAATGTAAGCAGTTTAATATTTTAATATCCTTTATGATTTCGTTTTCCTGTTTACCTTTTTATGCTTCTTTAGGGTCTTATATTTGAAAGTCAATTTTTTTTTTCCTGTTCAGGTCTTTTCATCAAGAAGGCCTGAAAATCTTCTCTTTCCTAGAGTTCCCATTTTCCCCTCAGAAATATTATGCTCAGTTTTGTTGGGTAGGTGACTCTTGATTGTAATCCCAGTTCCTTTACCCTCTGGAATATCATATTCCAAGACCTCTGATACTTTAACGTAGAAGCTGTTAGATCTTGTATTATCCTGACTTTGGCTCCACAATACTTGAATTGTTTCCTTCTGGCTGCTTGTAATATTTTATCCTTGACCTGGGAGCTCTGGAATTTGCCTGCATATTTGCAAAAATATAAATTGCTCAGTTTAATATAAGAAGAAATAAAATCCTTAAGTAAGCTCACTTTAGAAAAGAAGAAATTGATCAAGCCATCAATGAACTCCCTAAGTGAAAATAATCTCCAGGATTGGATGGATTCACAAATGAATTCTACCAAATATTTCTAGAATAATTATTTGCAATACTATCCAAACTATTTAGAAAAATAGGTGAAGAGTCCAACAAATTCTTTTTACAAGACAAATATGGTGCTGATACCTAAACCAGGAAGAGCCAAAATATTTCTCAATGGATTCATTGGAGTATCATACAAACAAATGAGTTATATGGTACACAAATATTATGTTCACCTTTGATATTACTTTTCTCACATTGACTCTATGGTATGAACTTTTATCCACATATTGAAATAACATTTTTTCCCTTTCCATTGTGTGAAAGAAGATAACTTTCATTTTCTTCCTTTGTACGATTGATATAAGAACACTCTTGAAAATAAGTTCTTGAGCTTCCTTATTCTTCTACAATAGTTCAGGATACTTTATTCCATACTCTGAGCCTAAAACCATAAAAACCCAAAAGCTATTTATTTTTTCTTCCTGAATTAGAAAACAACTTACATATATCACATAAAATTATAAAATTTGGATGCTCTGGTCAGATTCCTCTCTAATTCTTGGAGATTATTTTAGTGCATTTCAGAAGTGAAAAAAAACATAATTTTCTTAGTGTGATTAATAATTCACTAAAACCTTCACCACCAAAATAGTAATAGAGCATCTCCTAAAATTCTAACTACATGCACATAAAACTCTGATCACTTCTTATAAGAGGCCATCTGGTAGATCAGTGATACTGAGAACTGTAAAATTAACTGGTACTGATTTTTGAAGTTTTACAGGATGGAGATAATTGGCTACTTTGGTGAGTATAAATATAGATTTTTGTTCCTCAGTAACAATTAAAGAAAAATAAATGGCATATTCCTTTCCAAAGTAAATAGAGCATTTGGTTTATTTCCTTAGCACTATGGACTGTTATTGCAGTACTGAACGCTAAGTACAGCAGTATCAATTATAAATAGATGAAGAGGCAGCATGGTGTATTTGATGCGTTGTTTTAAAAAGTAATTCCAGAACCTTCAGACTGCTGAGATTGGCATCAGTTTCCAAAAACATTCTAGGCTAGGGATTAAATCCATTTATGAAGGAAATTGGTCATCCTCTGGAAAATAATGGAGATTCCTCAAAAATGGGTTTGACAATAATATTTCTAAACTAACATGAATCCATTAATCAGTTTTTTGTTTTTTTGTTTTTTGCTCTTGGTACAGTCCTACAAGCAGATTTTAATCCATCTATCAGGGGTGATCCAGTTCACATTTCTCCATCTTATTTGCAAGACATAACTGGATATACTCTGTGAAATGTCTCACTACAATCCACATTCAATAGTTCTATGACATTCTTCTGATCAACTGAAGTCAAACCCATTTTTAGGAATAGGACTATTATTTTACATATATTAACATTTATTAAGTGTCTACTATGTGTCAGATACTTTGCAGGGCATACAAAAAGAGGACCTACCTTCAAGGAGCTTTTAAACTGTTCTTCTAGAGTTACAAGTTAGCACCAATAACCATATATTGTTTCTTTTGGTAGGTACATCACACCATTAGATCACAATAAGTTTTAACTCTAGTCCTATTCCTAATATCTAAAATCATGGTTTTTCCTAGATGATATTTAGGTTCCTTTTCAATTTTATAATTCTTAGGTTTTGTGAAAAATCCCAGATTATTCTAGTTATAGTTAAAACTATGTTTAGTACTTGTCATCTGTCAGATAGTATACAAGCACCTCAAGAGCAAAACTGTTTCATTTTTTAATTTGTATTCTAGTATCCAGCATAGTACTATCATAGATGTGTATTAAATGCTTGTTGATTCAAATTCAAAAGGATGTACTCAGGTTGACTTTGGGGGATTTTTAAAATAACACTTCTGTCATTCAACATATTAACTATCACTCCTAATTTTGTGGCATTCATAAATGCCATAAGCATGCCATTGATCAATGAAAAAGTATTCAATAAGTATTAGCCATTTAATAAGTATTGACCAAAATCTTGAATAGGAAGGCAATGTATCTATTGACTACAACTAAAGATCTCCTTTTGAATTAAAATGAATCTATCAATTACCTTGTTTGAATGCAAATACCCTTTTTCTATAGCCCTTCCATGGTCTACCAATCTAGTCAGCTTATCAAGAATGAAAATGTTTTAATTTCAGAAGACACTGTTAGTGAAACAATATGTTATTTAAAATAATTCTCCTAACTCTAATCTAAGTCTATACAATCCCCAGCTCATTTCCAATTAAGCTAATTCAAAGGAATTTGTGTTCACTCACCACACCTGGGATGTCTGCAGTTGCCTGAGCCACTGGAAAGGCAGAAGAGAGAGAGAACTAGTGTTCCAGATGTGCCTCACCCTTCAGGGAGCATTCAATCTTCCTCCCCCAAAAGGGGAGGTCCTTCAAAAACTGCCTATGGAGAGGTTTCTCCTTCTGACCCCAGTACCATACATAACTTCAGTGTGGGCCAGGTGTGGCCCCTCCCAAAGGAGTCAGCTAAAACTCAAATAATTTTTACCACAAATAATTTTTACCACAAGTTGATATTACAGGTCAGTCAAAGGGTGATGGAAAAGCACATAGAAGACCTGAGTGGGCTAAAAATAATCATCAATGAAGAACTATGCAAAGTCATATAGAGGACTCCATTAGACAACCTGAAAATGAGGTGATGGACAATCATATAGTGAGAGTGCTGAATAACCAGTGGACACAGTCTACTCTATTGGCATTTTTATGATATAATGAAATATAAAGGAAGACCATAACAGGTTGATTTTACCTCTTATATAGAATTTCCACAAAGACAAAAGCAATAATCAAAAAAGATGAGAAAGTATGGATAGATTGAAATTTGTACCAATGTAGGGAAAGTAGCCCCAAGAATGAGTTCACAAGAACTTGGAAATAAACAATAAATATTACAGATGATTCTTTTTGATTTGGTGTCTATCTCAAGAATAAAATTCCATGTTCTGTACATTTTTAAGTTTTAAAACATTAAATGTTACTAATAGAAAGTAGTGATAAATCATGATCATAGACTAATCATGGCACAGCATCCTAATCCATCATTATAATTAGATTCAATATTAATCATCTAATTGAATTTGAATGCTCATATGATCATCATTTATCATCATAAGCTAGGTTAAAAATAAACATCAACACAGACACTATCCATTGTACCCCCTGAAAGATCAAAGAATTTTATCTGTCCAATTCATCACAGATCACCACATAAAATAAAGCCACTATATCCAAGACATGATTGCAATTCATTGAAATGGAAACAAAATACAATGAATCAGAAATGATCAAAGTTTTAAAGTCTGATCCAATTCACTTTTATCAGATAGATATAACATATTTTACCATTAAAATATGATGGGCTATGCCAATGAATCAGGGGACAGCCTGAAATTTACAAAGTTCTGAGTTCATAGGAGAACCTTGTACACAGTAACAATAATACTGTGTGATGATCAAATATTGGAGAATTAGTTTTTTTAAGCAATACAATGATCCAAAGCAATTTCAATAGAGAGCTTTGATTTCTTCATCAGAAAACTGCCTGTTCATATCCTTTGACCCTTTCTCAATTGGGGAATGAATTGGGCTCATATAAATTTGATTTAATTCCACATATATTTTAGAAATGAGTCATTTTTCAGAAATGCTGGTTGTAAAAATTGTTTCCCAGCTTTCTGCCTCCCTTCTAATTTTGGTTGCATTGCTTCTGTTTATAGAAAACCTTTTTAATTTAATGTAATCATAATAATCTATTTTGAATTTCATAATATTTTCTATCTCTTGTTCTCCTCTCCATTCATCTGAGAGATAAACTATTCCTTCCTCTCCTAATTTACCTATGGTATCACCTTTCATGTCTAAATCCTATATTCATTTTGGCCTTATTTTAGTAAACAGTGTAAGATATTGGTATTATAATTGTTAGCTATAGCAATGAGAAGAAAAAGAAATAAAAAGAATTAGAATAGGTATTGAGGAAACAAAACTATCACTCTTTGCAGATGATATGATGTTATACTTTGAAAATCCTAGAGAATCAACTAAAAAGCTACTTGAAATTAATAACAACTTTAGGAAAGTTACAGGATATAAAATAAATCCACATAAATCATCAGTATTTCTACATGTTACCAATAAAGTCCAGCAACAACAGATAGAAAGAGAAATTCCTTTTAAAATAACTGTGGCCAATATAAAATCCTTGGGAATCTAACTCCCAAGACAAACACAGCAATTATATGACGAGAACTACAAAACACTTTTCACAGAAGTAGAGTCAAATCTAAACAATTAGAAAAATATTAATTTCTCATGGATAGACAGAGCCAATATAACAAAAATTACAATCCTACATATGTTAATTTATTTATTTAGTGCTATAACAAACTACAAAAAAATTTAGTAGAAATTTACATCATATATGTCATATATGTGTCTGTGTGTATATTATATCTGTGTTTGATACATGTATAAAATGTAATAATATATCATGAAAAATTTTAAAAGTATAGAGTTAGAAAAATAATAAGAAAATTCATCTAGAAAAACAAAAGTTCAAGGATATCATGGAAATCAATAAAAATATGAAAACATGTATTCTATTAGTACCATATCTCAAACTGTATTATAAAGCAGTTATCAAAACAATGTGGTACTGGCTAAGAAATAGAGAGGTAGATTGGTGGAATAGAATAGATAAAAATTAAACTATAGTAAATGACTATAATATTATAGTGTATGATAAACCCAAAGATCCAAGATTTTGGAACAAAAACTGCTGGCACAACTGGAAAACAGTATAGCAGAAACTAGGTATTGACCAACATTTCACAGCATATACTAAAATAAGGTTAAAATGGGTCCATGATTTACACATAAAGGATGATACTGTAAGCAGATTAAGGGAGTATGAATTCATTTATCTGTCAGATTTATGGGCAGAGGAAGATTTTAGGATCAAAGAAGATATAGAGAATAAAATTAAATTCAAAATAGATCATTATGTTTATATAAAATTAAAAAGCTTTTGCACAAACAACACTAAAGTAACTAAGATTACACGAGAAGTAGAAAACTAGCAAATAATTTTTGAAATAAATATCTCTGATAAAGGCCTCATTTATCTAATATATAGAGAAATGACTCAAATTTGTAAAAATATAAGCCATTCCCCATTTGATAAACAGTCAAAGGATATGAACAGGCAGTTTTCAGACAAAGAAATCAAAGCTATTTATAATCATATGAAAAAAATTATCTAGATCATTATTGATCAGATAAATGCAAATTAAAACAGCTGTTTTTCTTTGATTTCTTTGATATTCTTGACCTTTTCTTCTTTCAGATAATTTTTGTTATAATTTTTCTAGCTCTATAAAATATTTTTCATTGTATGATTGTATATGACACTGAATAAGTGGATAAATTTACATAAATTTGTTATTTTAGTTAAAAATATCAAAGTATATTGACTGGCCCACCCATTATAAATTAACATTTTTCTAGTTGTTTAAATTTGCCTCTTTTCTGTGAAAAGTGTTTTGTAACTGTGTTCATAAAGGTCCTGGGTTTCTCTTTTTTTTAAATAATAATTTTTTTATGTATAGTATGCTTTTATGTTTAGTTTTGGGTTCCAATTTTTATCCCTATTACCCTGCTTCTTCTCTCCCTGAGGCAGCAAACAATAAGATATGGCCTATACATTTCTGATTATGTAAAACATTACCATATTTGTCATTTTATATAAGCAAACTTGATTAAAAGCCTAGAAGTACCATATTTCAAACTACAAAATAGTAATCATGAAAATTACAAATTCATGAAAATAATAATGCAATTTGGTATTGCTAGGAAATAGAGTTGTTGATAACTGTAATAGATTAAGTATACAGTAAAAAGTAATAAAGGGCTATAATAATTGAGTGTTTGATAAATCCTAAGATCCAAACTTTTGAGATAAGAACTCACTTTTTGAAAAAATTGCAGGAAAAACTGGAAACCAGTTTGGTAGAAACTAGATGAAGACCAACATCTCATAGAATATACCAAGATAAGGTCAAAATGGGTAAATGATTTAGACATTGAAGGGAGTATGGGAAATTTTACCTATTGGATATATGAATAAGGGAAGAATTTATGAGCAAAACATGAGAATCAGGAAAAGAGATGGATAATTTCTATTACATTAAATTTTAAAGATCTTTTTCACAAAGAAAAACAATGTAGCCAAGATCAGAAGGCAAACAGAAAACCTTGAGAAAAATTCATAGGAAGTTTCTCTGATAAAAGTCTTATTTCTTAAATATATAGAAAATGGAGTCAAATTTATAATAATGAGTCAAATAATAAATGGTGAAAGAATAGTCACTTTACAGAAGAATAAATCAGAGCTATATTTATATGAAAAATGCTCTTAAGGTATTATTGCTTAGAGAAATGGAAATTAAAATAGCACAGAAGTATCACCTCACACATATGAGAAATAACAAATGTTGGAGGGGATGAGTGAAATATAGGTATACTAATTAACTGGTGATGGAGTGGTGAACTGGTCCAACCATTCTATAGAATAATTTGGAACTAAGCCCAAAGGGGTGTAAAACTCTGCATACCATTTGACATAGCAATACCAGTAATGTATCTGTATACCAAAGAGATCAAAGAAAAATGAAATGGACTTATTTGTACAAACTTATTTAAGAAAGCTTTTTTTGTGATTGTAAAGAATTGGAAATCAAAGGAACACTCATCAACTGGGGAATTGCTGAACAATTTGTGGCATATAATTGTGATAGAGTACAGTTGTGCTATGGGAAATAACCGGGGGGGGCGTCAGAAAAATATGAGAAGACCTGTATGAACTGTTGTTGAGTAAAATGAGAAGAACCAGGAGGCCATTGTGCATATGTTGTAATGAAGATCAACTGTAAACAACTTGACTATTCTGATCAGTATAATGATTCAAAACAATTCCAATAGACTCATGATGAAAAAAAGTGCTATCCACCTCCAGAGAGAAAACAGATGAATGATGAGTACAAATTGAAGGATCATTTTCTCATTTTATTTTTCTTGCTTTTTAAAATGGCTAATGTGTAAAATTTTTGTATGATTTCACATGTACAATTTATATCACAGTACTTGCCTTCTTAGTGGAAGGTGTAGGAGGGAGCAAGAGAATTTAGAACTCAAAATTTAAAAAGAAGAGAAGGCTTAAAATAAATAAATAATAAAAATCAACAAAGTCACTTGATGTACTTAGTTGACTAGTCTGTTGATTGGATTCAATGGTTAATTCCATTGTTCATATACAGCTTTGATTCAGTAGATTCAGTGGATTCAGTAGAACAAAGCAAAGAAATATTATTCCATTGCAACTTGTCTCTGAAGGTAAAGAAATATTTTTGCTCATTATACTAGCTATTCATTTTATTTGCTATAATGACATCCCTACTTCCAAGATCTGTGACTTCACCCACAGGTGCAGTCCTTCTATTGATGAGGATAACCTCCTCTATACCCTCAGAGATAACTCTGTGAGCCACTATGAGTGAAGTAATCTACACAATGCAAATGCTGTGATGATAAATCTCTCCAAACTTAACTAATAAGGTTTTTCCTTACTCAATGTTCACATGATCTATCACTAGCCCTGAACTTCCCAGCATGGCAAATCTTAGCAACATAACAAATTCCAATGCAATTAATACTCTAATGATAGCATTTCAGACCCCTCAGTTACTAGAGTGGGATTTCTGTAAAGAAAAAAATATTCACCCATATTTTCCCATAATTTTTTCAAAGATTTTGTTTCTATAGTAAGTGAAATGGCATGCATTTTAAATTTTTACCCAACATATTATAATACTGATTTTTGAGTTCTGAATGACATGGCATTATTTTAATGTGACAGGATTTTAATAAAATATGTGCATCCTATATCCTTCAAAGGGTAAAGTGAAATTAAAGTATCATTTTTATATAAGTAATGACCCTATGACTACAAATGAATCTTACTAGACTTCCAAAATCCACTCATCACAATTTATAACATCTCCATTTATATAAGGAAGAACATTGAAGGTAATCTAAGGAATCAAAGACAAAATTCCGATCATTTAAATGGTATAAAATGATCTTTATTCATTTAACCTAGTGATTTCTTTTTTAGACCATGTGTAATTTTCTTGAAGCTGCAAAGACATAATCTTACTTAGGCAACATCTTATTCCCCACATTGGGGGGAAAACAGGAAGATGAGGACATACATTATACCTCAAGAGAAAATAGATTTTCTATGTGACTTTATGATTAATGTTCAGCAAGACCTTTGGGAAAGCCATTTTATCTCTTTCTGATTCCATTTCCTCTATCATCAAAATATAAATAACAACATATTCCTTCATGAAAGGAGTTAGTAAAGTAAGATTCTTTGAGTAATAGAGCCATATAATCTATAGCCACTAATAATTGTATGGCTCTACTGTCTTCCCCTTGTAAGGATAAAGAGAAGGAATTGTATAAAGATATACCAAAAAGGCTAATCCTCTTTTCACAAAACTGAATTTAGAAAAATGTTGAGAAAACTTAGAAAAATACCTTATTTACTTATTATAGCTTCCCTAATGCTATAACCAATTACCAACATTCTCCATCACCTGGTGAAAAATGCTCTTTTTCCTAGGGAGGAAGGCTAGAATCCTCTCTACCATCAAAATGATTCCAATTCAGAGCCAAGTCTTTACTTAGTAGTTTCTATTGCTTAGCATCTATATGGCCTTCTTCTAAGAGTTGAAGAGTACAGAGGAAAAACTAAGAATCCTGAACCTAATCACCATGTTCATATATGGTTTTTGTATCTTCCGAAAGATATCGATAAACACAGTAGCAATACAATATTCAAGAAGCAGTGTGGTATAGAAGGAAAACTAGCTCTGGAGTCAGAGGCTCTGGGTTCAAATTATACTTCTAATGCAAATTACTTGTGTAATAATTGGCAAATGATTTAATCTCTCTAAACCTCTGTTTTCTCCTTTTTCTAATAAGGGAGCAAATGGCCCAAAAGGTTCTAGCTCTGAATCTATGGTCCCATGATAAGAAACTCAAATGTACATACCTTTTTTAATAGCTTGCTTCAATAACTGAGATTTATCACCTGATCTCTGACCATAGATTAGGTCTCTGGAATCAAGTTAGCTATTTAACTCAAAGTATATAATTGGACATCTCTAATAGTGCTAGAAAAAGAGGGTCTTTTTTCTAGAATTCAGGATTGAAAATGATGGTATTTTGAGCAGAAAAATTGGGATTATTTATTAGAAAATGATGAAATTTCCACTCATGCTGCATTTGAAGATCATGGCATTTCAGAAGAATACTCAATCTCCTTGTGTGTGGTCTCTTTTAATGATGTAGCATCTTCTAGTTTCTGAGAGGTTTGTGTGTGTGTGTGTGTTCCTTTAGAATCATACTAATAATTCTGTATGTATATATATATGTATATGCATGTATGTAAATATTGTTCTTTGTATTTTATAAAACTATTGCCTATATTATCCCACTTGACCTGCACATCAACCATGTCAGGTTGAGGTTATTATTTCTAAGTTTGAAAAGTCTATTTTTGTTTATTAATTAATTCATAGTTAATATTAGCAATAAACATCATTGAGCAGGGGCTCTTAACATTGGGTCCATGAATTTATCTTTTTTAAAAAAAGTTTGCTAATTGTATGCCTATGCAATTGGCTTCTTTTGTAAAATTATTAATTCATTTTATACATTTAAAGTTATTTTTTTCTGAGAATCATTCATAGGTCTCACAATGCAAAAAGGTGAAGAATTCCTGCTTCAACAACTTATTTCTATTTATCATTTCCTTCAAGATATCAACATCTTATCTTTCCTCCAAAAGCTTTATTACATCAAAAATGGCCTAGTTCCACCTCATATTTGGTCTTGGCTCCTTTGACTTTATGTTTGAACAAATGTCTGCACTTGGTAAAATCTCAACCCAAATATTGAGGAGGAAGAAGAAAGGTATTTTAGCAGTGGGTTACTGAGAAAGAAGTAAAATAATCCCCTGAGGGGGAAAAAAGCATGCATGGTAAAAAGACAGTCTTTTCACTTAAATGTTTTAAAGATAAATCTATAATCTGGAATTCAATCTCATTTTATGGCCAAGGGCCATTGATGAGCATGGAGATCTATCTGTGTATTAGCGATTTCCAGTCTCCTAACAGGTGAGATGCTCTATTTTGTACCTGCTCAGTTTCGTTTGCCTGCTATGCTAGACCCAGATAAAAAGCTCATTATAATAGCCAAGCTTAGATATGATTAATATGGGGAGCACCATGGCTCATTTTTCACCCTGGCAGAAAAGACACAATTTTTTGGCTAGCTGAAGAAAGAGGGAGCCATTTCTGGCTATTGAAACTGCATTAACTACCCATAAAAAATCTAAACCTATATTATAAAGCCGCAGTGATCAAAACTAGTTGGTACTGGCTAAGAAATAGATTAGTGCATCAGTGGAATGGGTTAGGCACAAGATACACAATAGTAAATGACTATAATAATCCAATTATTTGGTAAACCCAGAGACTCCAGCTTCTGGAATAAAAAAATCAATATTTGTGGGGAAGTTAGGTGGCACAGTGGACAAAGCACTGGTCTTGGATTCAGGAAGCTCTGAATTTAAATCCTACCTCAGATACTTGACACTTTCTAGCTATGTGACCCTAGGCAAGTCACTTAAACATCATTGCCCCACACATACAAAAATAAAACCAAAACAACAACAACAACTCAATACTTGTCAAAAACTGGAAGATAGTATAGCAGAAACTAGGCATAGACCAGCATCTTACACTGTATACCAAAATAAGGTAGAGTCTGATACCATAGGCAAATTAGGAGAGGAAAGAATAGTTCACCTCTCAGATCTATAGAGAAGAGAAAAATCTATGACCAAACAAGAGATAGAGGATATTATGAAATGCAAAATGGATCATTTTGATTACATTAAATTATAAATGTTTTATACAGACACAATGTAGCCAAGATGAGAAGGAAAGTAGAGAGCTGGGAAACAATTTTTATATAGCCGGTATTTCTGATACAGGCCTTATTTCTTTTTCTTTTTTCTTTTTTTTTCTCTTTTTTTTGGTGAGGCAATTGGGGTTAAGTGACTTGCCCAGGGTCACACAGCTAGTAATTCTTAAGTGTCTGAAGCCAGATTTGAACTCAGGTCCTCCTGAATCCAGGGCTGCTGCTCTATCTACTGTGCCACCTAGCTGCCCCTACAGGCCTTATTTCTAAAATATATAGGGAACCAAATCAAATTTATAAGAATAAAAGTCATTCTCCAATTGAGAAATAGCGAAAGGACATGAACAGGCAGTTTTCAGATTTAAAAAAAGCTATCTAATGCCATATGAAAAATGTTCTAAATCACTATTGATTGGAGAAATGAAAATTAAAGCAACTCTGAGCTACCAACTCACACCTGTTAGATTCGCTAATATGACAAAGAAAGGAAAATAATAAATTTTGGAGAAGCTGTGGAAAAATTGGAACACTCATGCATTGTTGGTAGAGTTGTGAATTGATCCAGCCATTCTGGAGAGCAATTTGTAACTATGCCCAAAGGGCTATGGGGCTGAACATACCCTTTGAATCATTAATACCTCTACTAGGTCCCAAAGAGATCATAAAAAAGGGAAAAGGACCCACGTGTGCAAAATATTTATATCAACTCTCTTTTTGGTGGCAAAGAATTGGAAATCAAGGAAATGCCCATCAAATCGGGAATGGCTGAACAAATTGTGGTATATGAATGCAATGGAATACTATTGTGCTATAAGAAATGATCAGCAGGCAGATTTCAGAAAAATCTGGAAAGACTAAAGTGGACTGATGCTGGGGGAAGCGAGCAGATACAAGAGAACATTGTACACAGTAACAGCAATATTGTGTAAGATCAACTGTGATAGACTTAGCTCCTCTCAGCAATACAATGATCTAACACCATTCCAAAGGACTCATGATAGAAAATACTCTCCACATCCAGAAAAAAATAACACATTTGTGGAATCTGAATAGAGATTGAATATTTTTACTACTCTTTTATTGAGGCTTTTTTCTTTTGTTCTGATTTTCTTTCACAACATGACTAATGCAAAAATGTTTAATGTGATTGTAAATATATAACCTATTGCAGACTGTCTTGGGGAGGGGAGAGAGAAGAGAGGGCAGGAGAAAAATTTAGAACTTAAAATATAATAAAAACAAAGGTTGAAAACTATCTTTACACGTTAGTGGGAAAAAAACAAAATACTATTAAGATTGAAAATAAAAAAAGAAACTGCCTTGAAGTTCAGACACATACTCCAATCCTTTGCTTCTATTTCTTTTATGAAAGGATCTAAGGACTACTTTTACGGCCTCCTGCAATGTGTCATGGAGGCCATCCATGACTTTTAGTTGGCCTCTAACTTCCTTGGGCTTCTTGAGAAAGCAATGCATTTTGCTATTAGCCTAAGCAGTATATTTATTTCCTTCTGATTATCAAAGTCACAATGTATCAAACAAGGTCCCAACATTTCACTTATGAATTAGCAAGCTTCATTCCATCATAATGTGAATTACTTGAAGTGAGAAAATCATAAAATGAGAGCAAAGCAGTTTAGAATTTTATGACATTTTTACTCATTTTGCTTCATAAATCAATCCAGCACTAAAAATTCATTAAGCATCTACTTTGTCCATGGAAGGTGATGAGAATATAAATGTTAAAGTGAAAAGGCCACTGTCCTGAAGAAATTTATATTCTAATTAGGGAATCTAGCACATGAATGGGAGTGATAACCAGGAAAGGGAGTTTTAGTGTCATGGAGATTTTGAAGGGATCAATAGATCTCTCAGTTGTCATGTTCTTTCCAGTAGCAATGTTAGTATTTAATTTGATTATCTTCCTAGAGCAAGAACAAGCAGAATGAAATAGGAGATGTGTTAGTATATATAGAGAGAGGCCTCCAGGGCAAAAGGTTTGAAAAACCCATGCTTGGAAATCTCTGCTGCCACCATACATATCTTTTAAATTTTTATTTTATTTTAATTTTCAATTCCAAATTATCTTCCTCTCTTCCTTCCCTCTCTTGGGGAATGCATTGAGAAGACATGAAATAAGATGCCCATTATAGATGAGAAATTATTCAAAAAATGTTTCCACATTAACCATGTTTTTTTTTTTAAAAAGCAAGAAAATGAAAAGAAAAGGAGTATGCTTCAATTTGTACTCTGAGTCCATCAGTTGCTCTTCTGAAGAGGAAGAGCATTTTATATCCTGAATTATTTGGAGTTGTGGGGAATCATTATGTGTTCTTGAGTTTAGTGTTTTACAGATGATTATTTTTATAATATTGGTGTTATTGTGTAAATTGTCCTGGTTATGCTCAGTTCACTGTGTTTACCATTTCTTACAAGATAATAAAATTCCATAATATTAATACACCATAACTTGCTCAACCATTCTCCAATTGATGGGCATCCCTTAAATTTCCACTTATTTGCCACCTCCAAAAGAACTAACATGCATGCATACATGCATACACACATATGTACATGCATATATACACACATGCATACATTCTTACACACATATGTGGGTGTATATGTATATGTGTGGTGTGTTTTTCTTTTGTATTTTTTTAAATGTGGTAATAGTATTTCTGGGTCACAGTATATACACCATCTTTAGCCATTTATGCAGAATAGCAAATTGTTCTCTAGAATGGTTATAGCTATCTTACTATATCCTTGACAGTATTTCTCATTTTCCTTTACTGCCATGTTGCTTATCTAATGGTGATATCTCAGAAATGATTTAACTTGCATTTCATTATTAATGATTTAGTGGGGCAGCTAGGTTGCACAGTGGATAAAGCACCAGCCCTTGATTCAGGAGGACCTGAATTCAAATCTAGCCTCAGACACTTGACACTTACTAGCTGTGTGACCCTGGGCAAGTCACTTAACCCTCATTGCCCCCCCCACACACACAAAAAAAATGATTTAGAGCATTTTAAATGACTATTGATAATTTTGATTGCTTCCTCTGAAAACTGCCTGTTCATATCCTTTGACTATTTGTCAAATAACTTTTTTTTATAAATTTGACTCAGTTCTCTATATATTTCAGAATTGAGAACTTTAGCAGAAAAACTTACTGGAAAAATTTTAATCGTGTATTTATTAAATGAATTTATCAAATTCTTACAATAAATAACAAGTCTACTTAATAAAGTCAATAGTTATTTCTACATACATGTTTTAATATTAAGTAGTATAAACTGTCAACAGGTGAATGACAATGGATGAGATGATCATACATAGATTTTGCCATGACAGTCATAGAAGCAGCTTGGTAACACAGGAGGTTGAATAACAGACCTAGATTCAGGAAGACAAGTTCAAATTTGACGTCAGAAATTTATTATTTGTATGACTCAGTAATTCACTTCAACTCTCTACTTTTCAGTGTTGTTGTGAGGATCAGATGAGATATTGTACTTGGCAAATCTTAAAGTGCTCTATAAAACTATTTCTTTTTTCTAAATCTTCAAAATTTGAGTTAATAGGATCATGGTTTTTGTTGAAGAATTCTTTAAAAGCACAAGTGGTCCAACCTTCTCAGTTTTACAGTGGAGGAAACTGGATTGAAGAACAATAAATAACTTCCTCAGGGTCACTCAGGTAGTAATCAAATTGGATTTAGATCTAGCTGCTCTTCATTCCAAATCCAACAATGTCTTTGTTATGTGGGCAACTATGCTATTAGTGGATGTTGTTACCTGAGAGGGTAACATCTGTCTCTCTGTCTCTCTGTCTCTGTTTCCATGTTCTCTCTCTCTCTTTTTTTTAATGAGGCAATTGGGATTAAGTAATTTGCCCACGGTCACACAACTAGTAAGTGTTAAGTGTCTGAGACTGGATTCGAACTCAGGTACTCCTGACTCCGGGCCCGGTGCTCTATCTACTTCACCACCTAGCTGCCTCTCCATGTTCTCTCTCTCTCTTTTTTTTTTTTTTTTTTTTTTTTTTTTTGCGGGGCAATGAGGGTTAAGTGACTTGCCCAGGGTCACACAGCTAGTAAGTGTCAAGTGTCTGAGGCTGGATTTGAATTCAGGTACTCCTGAATCCAAGGCCGATGCTTTATCCACTGCGCCACCTAGCTGTCCCTCCATGTTCTCTTTATAAAAATATTTTATTTTTCCTCAATTACATCTTAAAGGAATTTTAACATTCTTTTAAAAAATACAAATTCTATCCCTCCCTCAGCAAGATAGTAAGCAATGATATATATATATATATATATATATATATATATATATATACACATGCAATCACAGTCATATGAATTCTTTTTAATATTTAGAATTTTATTTTCCCCCAATAAAATGTAAAAACAATTTTAACAGTCATTTAAAAAACTTTGTGTTCCAAATTCTCACCCTCCCTCCTTCATGACCCACCGTTAAGAACACAAGCATTTAAAATAAGTTACACATGTGTAGTCATTCAAAACATTTCCATCTTAGATTGTGAAAGAAAACAGACAAAAAAATTAAGAAAAAGAAACTATAATATATGCTTCAATCTGTATTTAGACACAATCAGTTCTTTCTCTCTAGATGGATCACATTTCCCATAAGTCCTTCAGAGATGGCTTGGATCATTGCATTGTTGAGAATAGCCGAGTCATTCACAGCTGATCATTTTACAATATTGCTGTTATATTGTATATGTACATCCCACTTTGCATGAGCTCATGTAAGTCTTTTCCCTGAGAGCATCCTGCTCATAATTTCTTACTGCACAATATTGTTTCATCATAATCTCATCCAACAATCTGTTCAACCATTCCCCAAATGATGAGCATCTCCTCAATTTCAAATTCTTTGCACCATAAAATGCCTGCCAGAATTATTTTTGCATATATATGGGTCTTTAACTTTTTGTCTTTTATCTCTTTTTGGATACCAACCTATTAGTGGTATTATAGGTCAAAACGTATACCTTGTTTTATAGAACTTTGGCCATAGTTCCAAATTAATCTACAGAATGTTTGAATCAGTTTACAACTCCACCAACAATGCATTAATGCATTTTTCTCCATATCCCCTACAACGTTTGTCATTTTCCTCTGCTATCCTATTATCCAATCCAATAGGTATGACATAGTATGCCAGAATTGTTTTGCCTTCCATCTTTCTAATCAATAGTGTGTTACAGCACTTTTTTCCATATGGCTATAGATAGTTTGATTATTTCATCTGAAAACTGTTCATATATTTTAATCATTTACAAATTGGGGAATGGCTCTTATTTTAACAACTTTGACTCAGTTCTCTGTGTGTAATGAAAATGAGGGCTTTCTCAGACAAAATTGCTTCAAAATATTTTCACAGTTACCATTGATAACTGAGTTTCCCTTCATCCAACTGCCTTCCATGTCATTTACTCTATTCTCTATCTCCTTTTACCCTTTCCCTCCTCAAAGGTGTTTTGCTTCTGACTGCCACCTCCCCCAATCTGATCTCCGTTCTATTACCTCTTTTATCTCCTTCCGATCATACTTTCCTGCAGGGTAAGATAGATTACTATACCCAATTGAGGGTGTATGTTATTCCCTATTTTGAGCCAACTCTGATGAGAGTTAGGTTCACTCACTCCCTACCACTTCCCCCATCTTCTGCTCCACTACATAAACTTTTTCTTGCTTCTCTTATTGAGATACTTCACCCTATTCATCTCTCCCTTTCCATTACATCCAGTGCATTCCTCTCTCACCCCTTAATTTTAGTTTTTAAAGATACCATCCCTTCATATTCAACTCACACTTATGCCCTCTGTCTAAATATACTCCATCCACATGCTCTAATAATGAGAAAGTTCTTATGAGTTACTAGTATTACATTCCCATGTAGGAATGTAAAATTTTAAACTTTTAATATACCTTATGATTTCTTTTTCTGATTTGCCTTTTTAGAATTTTCTTGAATCTTGCATTTGAACATCAAATTTTCTATTCAGCACAGGTCTTTTCAACAAGAATGACTGAAAGTCATTTCTTTCAATGAATTCCCATTTTTCCTCTTAAGGATTATACTCAATTTTGATGGGTAGATTGTTCTTGGTTGCAATCCCAGTTCCTTTGCTCTCTGAAATATCATGTTCCAAGACTTCTGATCTTTCCATGTAGAAGCTGCTAAATCCTGTGATACCCTGACTGTGACTCCAAAAATCCTTGAATTGTTTCTTTCAGCTTTCTTGAAATTGTTTTCTTTGACCTGGAAGGTCTGGAATTTGGCTATAATATTCCTGGGAGTGTTTCTTTTAGAATCTCTTTCAGGAGGAGATCAGTATATTGGTTCAATTCTTATTTTCCCTTCTGGTTCTAGAATATCAGGGCAATTTTCCCTGACAATTTCTTGGAATTTCTAGCTTCTCTTTTGATCATGGCTTTCAGGTAATCCAATAATTTTCAAATTATCTCTCCTGGATCTATTTTCTAAGTCAGTTGTTTTTCCAATGACATATTTCACATTGCCTTCAATTTTTTTCATTCTTTTGGTTTTGCTTTGTTGTTTCTTGATTCCTCATAAAGTCATTACCTTCCATTTGCTCAATCCTAATTTTTAAAGAGTTATTTTATTCAGAGAGCTTTTTTTAACCTCCTTTTCCATTTAGCCAATTTGGCTTGCCAAGACATTCTTTTCCTCTTTGGCTTTTTGTACCTCTTTTAACATTTGGCCTAGTCAATTTTTTAAGGTCTTATTTTCTTCACTGTTGTGTGTGTGTGTGTGTGTGTGTGTGCACCCATGCATGCGCACATGTGTCTCCTGTACCAAGCTGCTGATTTTTTTTCATGATTTTCTTGCATCACTTTCATTTCTCTTTCCATTTTTTCTTCTCTATCTCTTACTTCATTTTCAAAGTCCTTTTTGAGCATGTCTATGGCCTGAAACCAATTCATATTTTAATTGGAAGCTTTGGATATAGGAGCTTTGACCTTGTTATCTTCTTCTGAGGGTGTATTTTTTTTTTTTTTAGTAAGGCAATTGGGGTTAAGTGACTTGCCCAGGGTCACACAGCTAGTAAGTGTTAAGTGTCTGAGGCTGGATTTGAACTCAGGTACTCCTGAATCCAGGGCCAGTGCTTTACCACTGCGCCATCTAGCTGCCCCTGAGGGTGTATTTTGATCTTCCTTGTTACCATAGAAACTTTCTACGGTGACCATTTTTTTTTTATTTACTCATTTTCCCAGCCTATTTATTGACTTTTAACTGTCTGTTAAATTGGGGTGGGGCAGCTAGGTGGTGCAGTGGATAAAGGACTGGCCCTGGATTCAGGAGGACCTGAGTTCAAATCCAGCCTCAGATACTTAATACCTCCTAGCTGTGTGACCCTGGGCAAGTCACTTAACCCCCATTGCCTCTCAAAAAACCAAAAACCAAACAAAAAAAAATGTGAGGCACTGCTTCCAGGGTAGAGGGCACACTGTCCTAAGCTTTAGGGGTGGGATTGTGCAGCTGTTTTCAGAGAAACTTCTAGGAAGATTTTAGTTCTTCCAAGGTGGTATGATTTAAGGAAAGTTATGTTTACTACTCCTCTAGCCTGTGCTCTGGTTTGCAAGCAACCATAAGCCTACTTTTCTACCTTGTAACTATGAAGGTGCAATTAAATGGGAGGATTTGTTGCTGTTCAGTTGTGTCTAACTCTTTATGACCCCATGGCCATGTCACACCAGTGATGTCTATGAGTTTTTGTTGGCAACTATACGGTAGTGGTTTTCCATTTCCTTCTCAAATGGATTAAGGAAAACAGAGGTTAAGTAATTTGCCCATGGTTACACAATTCATAAGTGTTTGAGGCCCAGTTTGAATTCAGGTCTTTCTGAATCCAGGCCTAGTGCTTTATTCACTGAGCCAACTAACTACCTCAAATTGAAGGGTAACTCACAGGTTCTCCTCAGGAAATGGCATTAAGATTACACAAAATTATTTTATTTTGAAATAAGAATTAACATTTCATAAGATATTGTAGTATTTTTTATTTCAAAATTTTCATCTTTTCACATGAAAATAATTACAACCTAAACACAACATCTGTTAAAGAGGTTGGGAAGTTCTACAACCCTCCCAATTAAACCCAAATTAAATTTGATACCTGGATAATAATGAAAAGATATATCTAAGTAATAATGGGAAATGGAAAATATAGTTAAGGAATAATGCATGAAATAGGCTAAATACACATAGATTAAATTTCATCCTCACAAATATACTTCATAGATACTAATTCTCAGAAAATCAAGGAATGGCATGATATCATATAACACTTCAAAATGGAAAGGGGTTATATTTAAATGGTCAGTTGATAATCCATTACTGATGTGAAAGAAATTTCTCAATCTGCCATCTATATGTCTAAAGGTCTTTACCTTTTAGAACAAAGATTGACATTATTGTATAGCTAGAAAAATAATCAGGAAAAATATATAAAATGCAATTAAAAGTACTCGAATCTGACTTATTTGAACAGGTCATTGGAGTTAAAAATGGAATTTGATGGACTTGACATCAACCTCAATTAGAAGAATTTCATATAGCATTTTAACCAATGTAAATCAATTGAAAAAATGAGGTCAACCAGATACTAAAACTACCTTGATCAGTAAACACTTGACTTATTTACCAAGTGTTTCTCTTTGACAAGACAAGGGTATTGAATATAAATCCACTTGTAAAATCTTCAGAAGAAGAAAAATAAGAATTGCCCATAGATGGTGACTTCCCTCCAAATACTCCTGTTTCTAGATAACATTTTATCTGTTATATTTATCCCCAGTGCTTTAGGGAGCCTTCTAAATAAAGGTCACCATAACTAAAGAGAATTTGGCTTACCTGAAAAACAAAGTTGATGAAGAAGGCCTCTCATGAAGATTGTGATAAAAAGTTGAGTAAATAACTTACAGGATTTATCCAACATACTTTTGGCTAGACACTGCAAATTGTCAGTATGTTGTATTATGTATTAGACAAAAGAGTAGATATAACAGGTTAGATTGACTTTGGGAAAAGCAAATGTTATTTTAATGACTCCAAGTTTCTCCCTAGAAACAACTGAAATTCAATATCATCTAAAGAGTAAAGGAAAAACTCAAAATGAGAACAAGTGGAATACATGACCTTTTAAACAAATAATTAAAGAGAGTTAGTATAACAGATTATATAAAAAATACACAATTGATATAGAAGATGTGCTATTCATTTAGCTAAAATAAGTGAAAACTTGTGGTCAGCCTTTGAACCTTATTAGTAGCCTTACATGGCAGAAAAATTAGAAGAAAGTTGCCAGCATACTGACTAGATCTGTTATAGCAAACTTTTCTTAGGATACAGACAAGAATCATGGAAGACAGGAAGTTATATGGGTTGCCTTCTACTTGTGTAGTAGATGTTATATCTATTTTATAGGTGAGTAAACTGAGCCTGAGAGATATTAATTTACTCATTTCAGCTCACAGGATTTCACTTCAGCTCTTTCTGACTCAGTTGAGTCTTCTGTTCATTAGAACAAAAATATACACATGTGGATTAACTAAACTGACACATTATAAGCATGTATGAAATTAAACCTGCTATATGAATTAATAGAGAGAGAGGAAAGAGAGAGAAAGAAAAAGAGAGAGAGACATAGAAGTATGAATATGATTAAGAAACTAGGAAAGAAAAAAGGAAACCCTTAGCAATATGGTTAAGTAAACTCTGCTGAGTTGCATGGACAAAGGGAATAACAATTATAATTTTTCACTGAGAATAGTTATATTACTTCAATGATCTCTGTAGTATCAGCCCAGGTCCACAAAATTCCCACAGATACAATATCCTTAATGCAAAACTTCAGTGCATTTTAAATTTTGTTGGAATACACAAAAGATCTACAGCATAATAGAAAAAGCAAGGAACTTAGTGTCAAGAGAACATGAGTTTTTTCTGACTACTATCTGTGCGACACTGGATAAGTCATATCACCTCCCTCAGTATCTGTTTGCTAAATTGGGAGAGAACAACACTTATATTACCTGCCTCAACTATCTCACAAAATTTGGGGGATGAAAATGCTTTGTAAACTGTGAAGCACAAAATGAAGGCAAGTTATGATGATGGTGAAGAGAAGGAGCAAAAGGAGGAGACAAAATTTACCAGTGCCATGTTGCTTATGTAAAAACAGGGAATGATTCTATTCTTCATCAATCAAGGAATGTGAAAAGACAAAGAATAAATTTTGACATATAATTAAATGATATGGTATAACATACACATATATGTAACATGTATTTAACATATATAAATATATACATATATATTTATATGTGTCTATATAAATTCTCAATATCTTATGTGTTTAAAGAAAAGTGATTGGAATTCTTTGACATTTTCATACCAAAATGTCATGTACTCACATGATATGACAACAGCATCATTGTCCATATTACCTTTACTATTTATGATGTAAATAAACTATCAAAAAATATAAAATTGTGTATGTGAGCCATTTTACAAAGTAGTTACTTACATTTGTAAAACATGGCTTTTTGGGGTCCTCAAAGTCTGTTGTTATTTAGTTGTAGCTTAGTGAAGTGCTTTGTGATAGCTGTCAGAAAGTTTTCAAGGAAAACATGAAAAGCAGACAGAAAAAGTATATAGATTAGTATTCCTCCATAGAGTGTTGCAGGGCTATAAAGCAAAGAATAGAATTAGTAGAGATATAAGTAGGATATTTTCATCTGTAATTGATATAATCTTACTATAGCAGGGTTCATTACATTAAGCAAACTATACTCATGGCTTTCTGATTAGCTCTGAAAAATGGCCAAAGTATATTAGCAGAAATATTTTAAAAATGTTTCTTTCAGTAGAGAAAAATTCACAAAGAAAAAAAAAAGGTTGGTTATATCTGGAATTAGAAAATGGATGTTTTTCTTCAAATATGTTCAGACATTTTCTTCTCTATCATTGAATTACCTCCTGAGGATTCCATTTTTCCTGTGTGGTTTTCTTTCTTATCACACCCCTTTCAATTACATAATAAATGTTAGAAAATAAGAGAAAGACAGTTAAAAGGAATACGTTGTTCAATCTAGAAAAGAAAAGTGAAGACTGTTACCAAAAATGTCCTACACTGCATGAAGAAAGAATTCTTTAAATGAATATTACCTATTCAGATGTTTACACAGAGCAATGTGCCCATGTCACAATTGTTGTTTTATTTGTCTGCTCTTGTACAGTGTCTTTACTAAAATATAATTATTGTTTCAACTTTAATTTGAAGGTTTTATATTTATTATAGAATGCTTTGATCAAATTGTAACAAACAAACAAAAATGGTATTCACTTTAGAGAGAGTATACTAAGAAATCTGGGTTAGTATCCTGTCTCTGACATAAAAGCTCTAGGGGTCTGGATATTTCACCTAGGATCTTCCAATTTCAGTTTCTTCATCTGTAAATGGGAACAATAGCATGCTACTTATATGGTTGTAGTGATGAAGGTTTTTTTGGAATAAAGAATTGGACAAAATCTCATTTTTATCACCTAGTAACAAGTGTTTATCACCTACTATGTGTTTAGCACTATGGTAAGTATTGGGCATATAAGTAGAAGACTGACATAATCATTACAGTGAGTTTAGTCACACATTAGGAAGACATAAGGAAGAACATCTTGACAATTATTGAGTCTAGGACTATTTTGTGTAGGGCTTATGTAGAGATTGCATATATCACAATACTATATAAATTATTTTTGAAAATAAGTGGAGTCCTACCAAATTCCTTTTATGAAATAAATATGGTGCTCATACCCAAAACAGGAAGAGCCAAAACAGAAAAAGAAAATTATAGACCAATCTCGCTAATGAATATGGATGCAAAAATTTTAAATAAAATACTAGCAAAAAAATTACAGCAATATTTCACAAGGATCATACACTATGACCAAGTGGGATTTTCTACCAGTAATACAGGACTGGTTCAACATTAGGAAACGTGAAGAAAATAAAAACCTAAAATACAGACTAGGCCAAATGGTGAAAGAGGTACAAAAAGCCAAAAAGGAAAAGAATGCCTTGGAAAGCCAAATTGACTAAATGGAAAAGGAGGTTAAAAAAAAATCTCTGAAGAAAATAACTCCTTAAAAATTAGAATTCAGCAAATGGAAGATAATGACTTTATGAGAAATCAATAAACAATAAAGCAAAACCAAAAGAATGAAAAAAGAGTAAGCAATGTGAAATATCTCAATGGAAAAACTACTGACTTGGAAACTAAATCAAGGAGAGATCATTTGAAAATTGTTGGACTACTTGAAAACCATGATCCAAATAAGAGCCAAGTCGTCATCTTCCTAGAAATTTTCAGGGAAAAGTGCCCTGACATTCCAGAAACAGAAGGGAAAAGAAGAATTGAAAGAATACACCAATCACCTCCTGAAAGAAATCCTAAAAGGAAAATTCCCAGGAATACCATAGCCAAATTCCAGAGATGCCAGATCAAGGAGAAGATATTGCAAGAAGACAGAAAAAAAAATAATTCAAGTACTGTGGAGCTACAGTCAGGATAACACAAGATTTAGCGGCTTCTGCATAAAATATTTTGTGAGCTTGGAATATTATATTCCAGAGAGTAAAGGAACTGGAATTAAAATCAAGAATCACCTACCCAGCAAAACAGCATATAATCTTTCAGAGGGAAAGTGAGAATTCAATGAAAGAGAGGACTTTCAGGCAATCTCTCTGAAAAGACCTTAAGTGAATAGAAAATTTGATGTTCAAATACATGACTCTAGAGAAGCATAAAAAGGTAAACAGGAAAAAAAATAATAAGCGATAATAAAAGATTAAAATGTTTACATTCCCACATGAGAAGAAGATACTTATAACTCATAAGAACTTTCTCTTTCTTAGGGCATGTGGATGGAGTATATTTAGACATCGGGCACAAGTGTGAGTTGAATATAAAGGGATAATATCTTTTAAAAAACAAAATTAAGGGGAGAGAGAGGAATGTAGTGGGGCAAAGTATCTCAATAAAAGGAGCTAGAAAAAGCTTCCATAGTGGAGGGGAAAATGGGAGAGGTGCTAGAGAGTGACTGAGCCTTACTCTCATCAGAATTGGCTCAAAGAGAGAATAACATACACATTCAATTTGGAATAGTAATCTATCTTACCCTGCAGGAAAGTAGGAGGGGAAGGGAATAAGGGGAGGAGGTAATAGAAGGGAAAGTGGATTGGGGGAGGGGGCAATCAGAATCAAAAAACTTTTGAGGAGGGAAAGGGTGAAGGGAGATAGAGAATAAAGAAAATGACATGGGGAAGCAGTAGAACAGAGGGAAATTCAGTTAGCGATAGTGAATGTGAAATGATGAGCAGGATGCTCTCAGAAAAACCTGGAAAGACTTATAGGAGCTGATGCAAAGTGAGACGTACTGTATATAAAATAACAGCAATATTGTAGGATGATCTATGAATGACTTGGCTATTCTCAGCAATGCAATGATCTAGGACAACTCTGAAGGACTTATGCAAAATGCAATCTATCTCCTGAGAAAGAGCCGATGATATTTGAATACAGATTGAAGCATAATTCTTTTTTAGTTTCTTTTTCTTACTTTTGTTGTCTGTTTTTTTTTTTCACAACCTGACTAATGTGGAAATGTTTTGCGTGACTATACATTTATAATTTATATTGAAAAAATATACCATTTGGCTCAGAACCATAGTCTTTGTTTTGAAAGGGATATTTAGAAGTGATCTAAGTCAACTCATACATCAGTAAGAAGCTCTACTTTAAGATCTCCAACAAGTAGTCAAGTCATCTAATTAATACATGAACACCAAAAGAACGGGGCAACTGTGCTTAGAGATGACCCATTTTATTTTGTACAAAGGTAACAGTTAAGAAATGTTTCTTTATGTGCATACTAAATCTCACTCTCTGAAGCTTTAACCCACTCCTACTAATTCTACCCTCTGGTACCAAGAGAAATAAATATAATTCCAATTCTACATGTCAACAGTTGTGACTCTTTGAAGACTGCTATAATGTGTCTACTCAGTTTTCCCTTTTTCAAGTTCAACATTCCTTCTTCTTTCAACTTTTCTTCACCACAAAATGTGTCAATAAATTATGTGAAGAATTCATCAGTCTGCCTTGTTACCGCTAAGTAAATATTACTATCTTTTTAAAGGTAAGGATTCTCAGTAATTGTACACAAAAGCATAAAATTAGCCCAAAGTGCCAGAATTCTTTTTCACATGTAAAAACATTAAAATACAGAAAATTTAAAGGGTTTTGGGGGAGTTTGGAAAATATTTTGAACTATCTATGTCATATGATCTCATCTTTTCATCCAAATTTTATGCAAGCAGTATATATATTTTATTTGATTTGGGGAGAATATTGATTTAGGCCTATACTTATCCAAGAAAATTTATCCATCTTTAATAAACATAAAATGTAACATAAAAGTATTATTGAATGACCAGAATTTACTAGGATGTTACTCAAGTAAGGTAATTTGTGTCATCATAATATTTTCTCTTTAACTGAATTACACCCTAGTAAATCCAACGGAACACATGTTGAAGCAAGTTCAAAAAATGGCTCCCAGAAGATGCAATTAATTTCTCTTCATAATGAAAGATAAAATCTGCTTGTACTGTCAGCTTTTTATGGAGATCAAGTACTTTATGTTACATAATTTTATCAACATTTTCTAAATCTTAGACTATTTAAAAAGATTATAAGGTTAATAGTGATAAAAATAGGAGACAAGTGGCAAAGCTCATCAATACATTATTCATAGTTCAAATATAGAATAACTTTTTGTACTCAGGGAATCAAAAATGTACTTACTGTTGAACTAGAATAAAGAAATGTTACATTAAAGGCATATATGGGTCTTCTGAGTTATGTGACTAATAAAATGGAGAATATATTTTCTCATACTCATGACCTCTCAAGTGTCTTCAAAATGCAAATTATGTCCCAAAGATAAAGCAACTAGAGATCTCTCCATGGTTAAAAACACTATGTGGCCTCCAAAAAGGGGGTAAAATCTCACTTGAGCTCACTTGTACTCCCTCCCCCACAACTCACTATGCTACTGGAAGCAGAGCTGCACTAGCTGACTGGACCTTTGAGCTTGCAAAGTATACAACCTTATACCCAAGTGCCCTTTTGCTCTTTCCAGTGTCATGGAGATCAAGGCTCTAAATTGCAGAAACATGTTGAGGACTTAAAAGCCAGTGCTACATCAGTGTTGTTGGGGGTAAAACTATCTGCAAGACTGGAAGAATAAAGGGAAATGGGCAAGACAGGTGTCAAGACCTGAAATAGAGCTCAACCCCACACTATGAATGCCCTTTCCTTCTCCCAGAGTCAGAGGATCCAAACTTCAAGAGTCAGAAATCACCTCAGGTTCAATTAAAGAACCAACATGACAGTGACCTAAACTATTCAGCCAGAAAACTGTGTAATTAAAGGAATAGTACAGGAAATCATGTGTGTGAGATGTGTAACACTCATCTGGGGGAAATGTCTGAGTGAAAGAAACCAGCATCCAAATACTACCATCCAAATGAGGACAATTCTGTTCCCATCTCCCACACACAACAAAGTCATTTGAGGCAGAGACTTTGGTGAATCATGAATTACCCAGTGTGGAGTGGGAGATATTTTGAGATACAATCTGTAGAGAAATTACCAGAGGGAAGAGAGTCAGAAAATGAACAATAAGCAAAAATAGAGTGAAAACATTATCATAAAAGGAAAATGGCATCAAGATCTAGTAAATAAATTCACACAATTCATAATAAATTAATAACTTCTGTAAAACAAAGTGACAACACTTGATGAAATAGTGGAGTCCATAGAAATTGAGAAGATGGAACCACAACATTGTTCCTGAGTGGTTTATAAAAGAAATAAGAGGGGCATCTAGGTGGCGCAGTGAATAGAGCACCAGCCCTGGAATCAGGAGTACCTGAGTTCAAATCCAGCCTCAGACACTTAACACTTACTAGCTGTGTGACCTTGGGCAAGTCACATAACCCCAATTTCCTCACTAAAAAAAAACAAAAACAAAAACAAAATAAGAATCATGAAAATATAATATATGGTTTGCAAATTAAGAGTAACTTTCAGAAAAGAAAAAAAAAACCTTTTATGTTATGGCAAGTTTCACCAAGATGAGAGAGAGAGAGAGAGAGAGAGAGAGAGAGAGAGAGAGAGAGAGAGAGAACTATTGATTGAAATTGGTTGGTAATGCAAAACACAGAAATAAAGGAAAATTTAAAAGATAATCAGACAATTTAAAAGAAACATGCTCTCTATTCAAATAAAATGCCTTGTATCTGAATTTTAAAACTGCATGTTGTCATTTATTTATATCAAAATACTTAATGTATTGTCAGGACAGAAAACTCTATCCTATACTTCATCTAAAAGCAAACAAACCTCTTTAGTTTAAAAAAAAAGAAATAATATTTTATTGTCATTTCTGGCTTTCCAAACTTGAACAACAGTATGACCTCCAATGTAATTTCTGGAATATAATCCTCTGTGATTGATACTTGATGGCAAGAATATATTACCTAATTCTAAAGCAATAGAAGCAAACACATGTATAACAGTACAAAGAGGAAAGTCAAACATTGAGGTGTGTCTTGCCTATCACCAGAAAAGAATGATAATGCCATACATACTGTGTAATGCTACCTTCTTTTTTCTAACATTATGAGTGCTAGAAAGGAATGAAAAAGTTCCAGCCCCATAAAGAAGAAAAGTAAATAATTGTTCATTGGGTGCTATTTGAAAGATGTCAAATTCCTTTTGTCTCCAAATATTTGACAATGTCCTTTTTATTTATCTTGACTGTATCTTTTCAGCTAAAGTGCTGAAAGCCCTTATTACTATAAAAATTTAATACAAAATATCAAGCCATCTTTGCTAATTAATGCCTAAAATTCATCACTTTGGAACTGGAAAAAGATCACAGTATAGCTGAGATGAGGGGGAAAAAAATGCGGCCATTGTAATGCTACCCATAAAAGTTAGTGCTGTGTTTGGATTTTCAATGGAAGTTCCAAAGTAGTCTGGGCATCATGAAGCCTTCATGGAGAAAATACAATAACCAGGAACATTAGTTCCAGGTGAATAGGTTCCAGAGAAAGGATATATCCTTAGAGGTGGTGACAAGGTATAGAAAACAAATTTCATTAACTTAATTTTACTTAAGTCTAATCATGTAACAAAAGATCATGAGAAAAATACAAAAGAGGCAGAAGAAAAAGTTCTCTGACTGACAAATTTGCTAAGTAATAATTTGTGTAGTTATTTTTTTAATACCTCTATTTGCCTCACAGTGTAATTCTCCCTTACACAGAAATTCCCTCTACCCATATGGGTATGTACTGTAATTGGTTTATACCATAATTTATAATCTTATAGCTTTTACTGGGGGCACTGGGAAGCTAAGTGGCCAGTTCATGGTCAATGTATAAAAAGGCCTAAACTTAATTTTTCTTGACTACATCATATCCCCTATCTAATAGAGATTATATAATAGTGCATGGTTGATTTCAAACATTTCTCATTTATTTAAAACTTCATTGAATTAATGAGGAATACTAAAAATGAAAATGCATCCAAACAACATATTGTGCAATGTGATATTTTACTTTCCCAGGAGTATTATTTATGAATTTTATTTCTTCTAAAAAGGATTGGAGGATGCATTTAATGAGGTTTTCTAGAAGATTCTAACTAGGGCAATCTGACATACCTGGGTTAGAAAAAGCTTTTATGAGATCTTGCAATATGTGAAGCTGTTGACCTGCACAAAAATTCTTTATTAAATCTTCTACATTGTGTATCATTTATTCATTTCAACAACTAAATTGCCTCTGCAGAAAGATCAACTAAATGGATGACCCTTAAATGGCATGGGCCATCTCTCAAGATATTTTTTTGTCCATGGATTGCAGTACTTAACCTTAGCATATTCAGAGAATAGAGAACTTCTTAATGGCTAGAGACTTCCTAATAAGTTTAAGCACAAAACTATGTCCTGTAGTTTTTAATGCTGTCAGAAAAATCTACCAAATCTATTTCAGGACAGAGATTCCCAGACAATTTTGATAAATATTAGAATATTTCATTATTGTTTTAGATACAAAGTTTCCACAAAGCTAAAGTTTTTTGAACTTAAATAGAATCACTGATCTGAAAAAAAATCATTGAATATATTCTATGAACATGAGGAAAATCCAAAAAAGCAGTTGAATATTTATTGGGTTAAATATACATAACCTAAGTTCTTAAATCATGTTTCTCTCTTAAATATAATTTATTTTAAAATTGGGTAGAGGTACTCCATACATATTTTGGTAAATACACAGTAACATCAATATTGGATTGATGAGTCAGTGGATTTAGACTTGAGTTGGAAGAAATGAACTATTCTTCCTAGAAAATTATGTGGCTTTTCAATTTATCTAAATAAATAACATGCAGATATAGGAGCTCTAGAGCACAGCAAAAATTTTTAGGAATTAAAATTATGTAAAGTGCTTTTGTTGTTGAAATCATAGATTATAAAATACTTCTTTAAAATGGACAAAGTCTACATATAAGTAAGCCGTTCCTTTGAAGAACTGCCCTTATCATTTAGGATCCCATACCTAATAGCAATTTGAAACTGATTTTTAATCTATTATTTTTCTTAAAATTCTTACATTGGGACAGCTAGGTGGTGCAGTGGATAAAGCACTGGCCCTGGATTCAGGAGTACCTGAGTTCAAATCTGGCCTCAGACACTTGACACTTAACTAGCTGTGTGATCCTGGGCAAGTCACTTAACCCTCATTGCCCTGCAAATGTATATATATATATATATATATATATATATATATTACATTGGTTTTGCACAAGAGCAAATAGATGTCTTAAAAAGAAATGTCAGAAATATAAAGTTGGCAATGTAATAAAAAATTTAAATTAAAATGTTTCTTAAAAATATTTTTCCATCCTTCCAAAAGGGGTTTACTAAGGAAAATCAGCATTTATTGTAGGTATCATAAATAGTTAGTAATCCTGGGACAAAAGCTTTTACAACTGATGGAGGGAAAAGCACTTCACACTAACATATCTTTGGACAATGAGCTACAAACAGGAGATTTGGGCTTAAATCCTGGATTCTACCATGTTCTAGGTATGTGATCTTATTAATGAACAATTTTCTTTGTGAACAGGGAACATCCCTCTATATCCCTGTATCATCCACAGTCTTAAATGTTTTTGTATATTATTTATGTTCAGTACATGTTGGTTGACTAGTTACATCCAAATAAAGTTTGAATTAAAGTTTTCAAGGAAGAGAATTGGAAGAGTTTTCTGTTCATTCTCTTTTTTTTTTTTTTTTGGTTCTTTTGTATAAACATTGTCAAGGTAATGACAGTTTTCCTTATAAGAGGCCATACCTTTAGAAGAAAGGGTTTCATGGTGAAAGAAAAAGGGATTAGATGATTAATTGTTAGGTATAAATCAATATATAGATATTTTATATAATTTATCTTATTTCCTAAATTTGTCTCATTAGGCACTTTTGGGTTTTTTTGGTTTTTTTGGTTTTTTTTAGTGAGGCAATTGGGGTTAAGTGACTTGCCCGGGGTCACACAGCTAGTAAGTGTTAAGTGTCTAAGGCCGGATTTGAACTCAGGTACTCCTGACTCCAGGGCCAGTGTTCTATCCACTGCACCACCTAGCTGCCCCTCATTAGGCACTTTTCAAAGAGGTATTATGTAACAAAAAATTAAGCAAAAACATTTTTGGTTTAAGAGGACATTCATTTAGGGAAGAAATGTTAACACATACATAATAGCAACAAAATAAATTAGTAGCTGCTCTTTCTGGAAGATAATCATAGTAGGAAAAGCCAAAGTAGTGAGTTTTGATAGAATTTTCCTGCAGCAAATATTAAAATGTCATCTAACTTTCTCTGACTCATACCAAGAAAAGAGAAAGACAATGAGATATAAGAGGAAAAAACATGAAGGAGAAGCAGAGGGAGCAAAAATAAAGGGAGAAGGTAAAGGAGGAAGGAAGGAAGGAAGAAAGGGAGGGAGGGAGGGAGGGAGATGGAATTTTTCAAAGAAAGTAAAACCTTGGAGAAGGTTCTCTGGTCATGGGAGTGGATTAGTGATATACTCAGAATAGAATGTGTTATAATAACAAAAGTCATCAATAAAACTAAAATAAAACTTTAAAAATTAAAATATAATTCAAGTAGGAATTGGAGAAATTTGAAGTTTTATTTACTACAGAAGCATGCCATCTTTCTCTACTATAGTCTCTGACTGATGGATGTGTCATCCTCTCAGTCTCACTTTGGGCTATTTAATTCTATGATCCCTTTCATTATCCCCATAACACTGTGGGTTGAAGGAATAAAGGCCTTGACTCCTGTCCTACATTCATACCCTTATCTAATCCAAGTAGGTCCAGATACCCCACAGATTAAGCACAGGTAGGAAAGTCCCTTCAGAACTCTGATTAACAATCAAAGTCATAGTAATATCTGGCCAGACATGATAATTTACCATGTATCAAATTACTGGGGAATTTCATCAATCACCCTTATCCTCTCTCCCCTTTTTTCAAAGTAGCCAGGAACCAAAAGTTCAAGTTTTTGTTTTGTTTTGTTTTGTTTTTACTCCTTAGTCTTTACCTTTAGAAAGGGTAGCATAATGGATAGAGTAAACAGTTCTATCTTTGTAACGTATAGGGGCATAACTCAAGGAAGTCTGAGGATTTCCTGAGGTGGAAGAAAGGAAAAGACAGTACCAAAATTCTAAGGACTACCAAGCCCATCACCCTCACTACAATACCACATAGCATTCCTGACTCTAGTTCCAATACATAAGCAGCTAGGTAGTAAAGTACATAAAGTGCTGAACCTATAGTTTGGAAGCAGAGTTCAAATCTGGTCTCAGAGACACCATCTGTGTCATCCTGGGCAAATTGCTTCACCTCTATTTGCCCCAGTTTCCTCAACAGTAGAATGGAGACAACAACAACATGTGGCCATTTTGAGGATCAAATGAGATAATTTTGTGAAGTGTCTGGCACATAATAGTCACTGTATAAGTGCTTTTTCCCTTCCTTTCCCTTTGCTTTCCTCTTTTAATGTTGGAGGAGCTGTTTAAAAATAGATATATTAGGGG
This sequence comes from Dromiciops gliroides, assembly GCF_019393635.1. NCBI lineage: Eukaryota > Metazoa > Chordata > Mammalia > Microbiotheria > Microbiotheriidae > Dromiciops > Dromiciops gliroides. Next base: position 208,465,341 of record NC_057861.1, on the reverse strand, counting down.
CAGCTAGGTGGCGCAGTGGATAGAGCACCGGCCCTGGAGTCAGGAGGACCTGAGTTCAAATCCGACCTCAGACACTTAACACATACTAGCTGTATGACCCTGGGCAAGTCACTTAACCCCAATTGCCTCACAAAAAATAAATAGATTAATATGTTGTTGGTGGATCTTTGGATAGATGGAACTATTTTGGGAAGCAATTTGTAATTAGAGAAATTAGGTGACAAAATGGCCATTGATTTGACCCAAAAATTCCATTTTGGGACATATATACCAAAGAAGGAATTTATTTTTATTTTATTTTCTTTGTTTTTGCAGGGCAATGAGGGTTAAGTGTCTTGCCCAGGGTCACACAGCCAGTAGTGTCAAGTGTGTTTAATATTTTTTACTGACTAGCCTAATTTGGGGGCTAATCTGACTGGAGGACTAATTTGGGGACCTTTGACTATTTGGCTATCTGACTGCATTTAATTTAATACGGGCCATTTATAAAGTTCCACCACACTGCTCTACTCCCAAATTGATAAGCAAATAATCAAAGCAGAGTTTATTTATGAGATACTATTGAAAATTAAGAATACAGGGAAATAAAATGTACAACCTGACTGCATTGTGGCACTTCTCTTTCCACTGGGTCTCTTTGGAACTTCTTGAATGCAACAAGGGCCTTAGCCACTGCTTGCCTTAGGGCACTCAGTCCTTTATCCTAACTCTGAGCCCCTTTCACTTTGTAAATCCCCTTCCTTCTAACTTTCCTCTCCTTACTGCCACTGCTGAACTCCTGTGTTTCTCTCTCACCGACCTTCTGTCTGTCTGCTCCATCAGTCTGCCCTTCGGCCTCTCTTTTCCCTACTCTTTCTCCTGCGTCCTTGTAGTTCCATCTCTAGTCTGCTGCGCTCCAACCTTTCTAATCTCATCAGCTGCCGCTTGACCTCTTCTCCACGTCATCTTGTCCATTGGAATGAACCCTTGCTGTCTAACTCCCAGGTCTACATATACCTTTTCTTCTCTCCACTCAAATCTCGGAGCTTCTTGCGCCGCCACAGACCAAGCTAATCTTCCAGCCAGGGCTGCAGCTGGTGGGGGGGGGGGGCGGGGATGTGCTCCAGCCTCATGTGTCTCAGCCCAGGCTATCTGGGATCTTTTGGATAGCTCTGCTTAGGTCGGAGGGAGCTGGAGGCTTCCCACCCCCCCAGCTGTCTGACCTGGCATCTTGTACAGCCCTCAGGGCTTTTGGGCTCAGCTGAAGCAGAGGGGGAGGGGCACCAGCCCCTCCCACACAGAAGAGACCCTGAGGGCCTAAGGCTTTCCAATCTCAGCCCAAAGGTAGGGTCCCCAAATCAAAATAAATTTCCACAAATGTCTGAAGTCAGATTTGAACTCCAGTCCTCTTGAATCCAGGGCTGTATCCACTGCACTATGTAGCTGCCCCAGGAATTTATTTTTAAAGGCCTTATAAACACCAAAATATTTATAATAACACGTTTTGTAGTAGCAAAGAAATGAAAACAAAGTAAACATCTATTGATAGGGGGATGACTGGACAAATTATGAGGCATCAAATTAATGGAATAACACTGTGCTATAAGAAATGATAAATATGATGAATACAAAAATAGGAAATAATGGCACAAAGTGAAGTAATCAAAATTACATAAATTACATAGAGTGACAGTAAAAATTTAGCTGGAATGAACAACCAATATAAATAATTTTAAATTAATATTGTGAAATTACAGACAACAAACTTGCAAAGAAGTGATATGAGAAAACATAAGTAGACATTACACTGCATTACAGATATGGGGAGGAAAGTCTTTGAGAACAAAACATTAAGATGTATTTAGTGATATTAAAGTTTTATTTTAATCTTTCCCTTTTTTCTTTTTAAAAATTTCTTTGTCATATAGTTATGTATAGCCTGGGAGATATATAATCATTCTCTGGGGAAAAACAAGGTGAAGAGAACAAGAAGAAAAATGTAGATAATATAAAAACAAAATATATCATTAAAAACTTATTTTTTAAAATTCCAATGGCAAAACTTCTCTGATGATATAAAATATGTTGAACCACTAGAAAGTACAAGTTTTAATAGCCTTTAAAAGGAAATATAACTTATTTTCTTTGCTTCTAGAAAATCATGGCAATTTTCCCTGACAAATTCCTGGAAGATGATGTCTAAACTCTTTCCTTGATCATGGATTTCAGGTTGACCAATAATTTTCAAATTATCTCTCCTGGCTCTATTTTCCACGTCAGCAGTTTTTCCAAGAAGATCTTTCACATTGCCCTCTATTTTTTAAATTCATTTTGATTTGCTTTATTGTGTCTTGCTTTCTCATGCAGTCACTAGCTTCCATTTATTCAATCTGAATGCTTAGGCAATTATTTTCATCAGAGAGCTTTTCCATTTGACTTTTCAAGCTGTTGACTTTTTTCTCACATCTTTCCTACATCACCCAAATCATTTCTCTTTCCATTTTTTCCTCTACCTCTCTTACTTTATTTTCAAAGTATTTTTTTGAGTATCTCTATGACCTAAGACAAATTCATATTTTTCTTGAAAACTTGAGATGTAGGGGCCCTGGTGTTTCTATCCTCTTCTGAGGGTGCACCTTGAACTCCACACTAAGAAGGAGTTAAATGTCAAGTGAAAGACAGGCAGGATGAGCAGGCAGAGAAAATTAATTGTAAAACCTAGAAAGCTTCTTTAGTGACAATGAAGTTCAAGGTATGTTGAGTGACATTAAGGTTTTATTTTAATCTTTCCCTTTTGTCTTTTTAAAAATTTCTTTGTTGTATAGTTTATATATATAGCCTGGGGGATATATAATCATTCTCTGGGGAAAAAAGAGGTGAGGAGTACAAGAAGAAAAATTTAGATAATATAAAAGCAAAATCTATCATTAAATACTTATTTTAAAAAATAACTCTCTGGAGTTTTTACATGCATAAACTGCAGGTGGAGTTATCATGGGAAATGCTGAGAGAATGAATATTGGCAAGGGCTGAGGTAGGAGTCTTCTGACTCAGTTTCCCCTATATGACACATGGAATGGAAAATATCTCACCTACCTTATTTAAGCATGGCTGAATGAATGGCTTAATTTATTACCAAAGATGAGATAGAGAATATTATGAAATGCAAAATGGATCATTCATCTTATATTGAATTAAAAAAGTTTTTCCACAAACAAAATAAATTCAACCAAGATTAGAAGGAAAGCAGAAAGCTGGGAAACAATTTTTAGAATGAATGTTTCCATTAAAGGACTCATTTCTAAAGTATCTAGAGAACTGAATCAAATATATAAGAATACAAGATTAAAACTATATGTGGGGACAGCTAGGTGGTGCAGTGAATAGAGCACCAGCCCTGGAGTCAGGAGGACCTGAGTTCAAATCCAGTCTCAGACACTTTACACTTACTAGCTGTGTGACTGTGGGCAAGTCACTTAACTGCAATTGCCTCACCAAAACAAAAGAAATAAAAAAACTGTATGTGGTGGTCACCTTATTTCTGTCCAAAGCGTAAGGAAAATTAGTTGGGGTTTATCATATATTTGTTACTTAGAATTTTGAAGCTACTGCACCAGTTTTGGGCATTAAACATTTATTAAATTATATTAGATATTAGTAAAGAGAGAACACATGGAGTTCAGAAAGTTCAGAAGCCCTACATACTTAGCACAAGGTGTTGCCACCACCTATGAGTCTCAGGCCAAAAAGAGGAAGATCCTGTCCCTGTCAGAGTGGAAGCTACCTGCAGGTCTGGAAGAGAGGTGGTCCCTACACACTGCTCCAGCTCATTGACCAGCATTACCCAAATCCATTGGTTCACTGGATTTGAGAATGGTGCTGAGGTCAGAGTTCAGATCCTCTGGTGGGAACAAGGCTTTCAAGGTACATGTGGTTTTGAATGAGGTAACTTCCTGACTCTGGGCTGACCTTAAGAAAGGTCAGTCAGGCCCTCTCAGCAGCAGGGCCCCTGGAAGTCCCCAAAACCCTATTATTAATAATTTTCACACAATGTCATTCCCCAACTGAGTAATGGTCAAAGGATATAAACAGGCAGGTTTCAGATGAAGAAATTAAAGCTATCTACAGCCATATAAAAAATATTCTCAATTACCACTGATTAGAGAAATGAAAACTAAAACTACTCTGAGGTACCACCTCATAACTATCCAATTAGCAAATATGACAAAAAAAGGAAAATGATAAATGTTGGAGAAGATGTGGGAAAACTGGAACACTAATGCACTGTTGGTGGAGCTATGAACTGATTCAATCATTCTGGAGAGTAATTTGGAACCATACCCAACAGGCTACAAAACTGTGCATACCCTTTAATTCAGTAATACCACTACTAAATCTGTATCCAAAAGTCATCATGAAAAAGGAAAAAGGACCCATATGTACAAAAATATTTATATCTGCTCTTTTTGTGGTAGCAAAGAATTGGAAATTCAGGGGATGCCCATCAATTGAGGAATGGCTAAACAAGTTGTGGTATATAAATGTAAGGGAATACTTTTGTGCTTTAACAAATGATGATCCAGGAGCAGTTAGGTGGTGCAGTGGATAAAGCACTAGCCCTGGAGTCAGGAGGACCTGAGTTCAAATCCAGCCTCAAACATTTGACACTTACTAGCTGTGTGACCCTGGGCTAGTCACTTAACCCTCATTGCGAAGAAGAAGAAGAAGAAGAAGAAGAAGAAGAAGAAGAAGAAGAAGAAGAAGAAGAAGAAGAAGAAGAAGAAGAAGAAGGAAGAAGGAAGAAGGAAGAAGAAGAAGAAGAAGAAGAAGAAGGAAGAAGGAAGAAGAAGAAATGATGAGCCAGCAGATTTCAGAAAAACATGAAAAGACTTACATGAATTGATGTTGAGTAAAATAAGCAGAACCAAGAGAACACTCTACATTGTATCAATAACATTGTGTGATTATTAACTGTAATAGACTTAGCTCTACTCAGAAATACAATGATCCAAGACAATATGAAGACTCATCATAGAAAATGCTGTCCACATCCAGAAAAAGAAATATGGAGTTGAATGAGGATTGAAGCATACTACTTTCAATTTTTGTTGTTGTTGAGTGTTGTTGTTGTTGTTGCTGATGGTGATGGTTCTTCTTTCTTGTGTTTTTTTTTTCTTTTCTCTCACAACATGACTAAAGTGGAAATATGTTTAATGTCCTTGTCATATATAACCTATGTCAGATCTCTTGCTGGCTTTGGGAATGGGGAAGGAAGGGAGGGAAGGAGGAAAATTTGGAAGTCAAAATCATACAAAATGAATGTTGAAAACTATCTTTACATATAATTGGAAAAAATAAAATAAAAAATACTATTAAAATAAAATAAAATGGGAAAAGAATACCTGCAATGCCTATGTTTCAGGGTTGGATTTGTTTGGTTATTTTTTTAGGAGACTTACATATGATAGTATATATAAAATATTTTCCAAGTTTTAAACATTTTATGCATGAAGTATTTGTTTTTCTTGAAAATCCCTTATAATTATTACACATATGTACACATATTTGTGTGCATGTGTACATTCTATATCTTCCTATAGAATGATTATTCTTTTTAAAGGCAGTGACTTTTTTGTTTTTTCTTTGTATATAGAGCACAGGGCTAGACACATAGTATTTGATTAATAAACACTTCTTGGGGCGGCTAGGTGGCACAGTGGATAAAGCACCGGCCCTGGATTCAGGAGTGCCTGAGTTCAAATCCGGCCTCAGACACTTGACACTTACTAACTGTGTGACCCTGGGCAAGTCACTTAACCCCCATTGCCCCTCAAAAAAAACAAAAACAAAACACTTCTTATTGAGTGATTAACTTTATTATTGGTCATAAAATATGCCATACCATTTACAATAGTTAATTATTTTCATCCTTATTCATAACCAGTCCTTCCAGATGCTATCAATTAAGGTTTACTGAATGAATGAATGAAACCCTAAAAAGCTGGTACACAGGGAGTATCTTTTGATGTGAAAATATAAATGCCACCCAAACATATACATATTGTCAAACTTTGATTATTTTTTGTTTTTTTTTGTTTTTTTTTTTTTAGGCAATGGGGGTTAAGTGACTTGCCCATGGTCACCCAGCTAGTAAGTATCAAGTGTCTGAGGCCGGATTTGAACTCAGGTACTCCTGAATCCAGGGCCAGTGCTTTAACCACTGCGCCATCTAGCTGCCCCAAACTTTGATGTTAATTAAAAATAGCTCCATTTTTTCTAGTACCAATTATTTTCTATTTATTCTATGTACATATTTAATTTACAAATTATAGGCATCTTAGTCACTGTAGATATAATCATATTGAAAATATCTTAATTTTGTTTCTTCCTATTTTACTCATTAACAATTCTTGAATTTCATTTTATATCTATGATTTAATTTTAATTCTTAATCATATCCATGACTCCTTTTTTTCACTTAGAAGAACTTGAAAATTTATGGAGATAATTTTGTCCTACATGCTATCAATGGAGATATTATATGTGACTATTTGATCAAGTGGGCATTTGAGTCCAGACTAGTTATTTACCTGTGAAAACTATGTTTGTATACAATCTATTTCAAATACTCCCAGAATAGATAGACCTAGTTTTGTACTGTTGTTCATGTTCAACTTTGAGGGATGTTTGTTTCAGGACTCAATTTAAATTGTCTAGATGATTCATTTGAATTCATGTGTTCATTTGATTGTCCTTAATTCAAGTATATCTTCATGCAGACTCATAATTTATCTTGTTACAAAAAGCAAAGTGATACTTACATTTTGTATGAGTGTGATTACTCTTGCTTAAGCAGTTGTGTACTTATTGATAAGTGAAGTCATAGCAACATAGATAAATAAAAGACATTTGATCTTGTTTAATTTTATGACTGACATTTGATTTAATGGCTTCACCCGTGAACAGCTTTCATGTATTTTATAAAAGCTCTGAACTATTTTAAACAGGCCTGTAGAGTGGAGGAAAATATTTAAATCTCATTATGATGGGTAGACAAGTATAGATTTAAAGCATATCAAGCAGAAAATGCACAACACCATAATTTAGTTATTGAGAAAAGTAGTGCATTGACTATATTAACCATGAAGTTCCAGAAGATCTTAATTGCAGAACAATTTTTTTTGGTGAGGCAATTGGGGTTAAGTGACTTGCCCAGGGTTACACAGCTAGTAAGTGTCAAGTGTCTGAGGCCGGATTTGAACTGAGGTCCTTCTGAATCCAGGGCCAGTGCTCTATCCACTGTGCGACCTAGCTGCCCACAGTACAATTTAAAATTGCCCTGCTTTTTAATTTTGTTATATAGCTTTTGGAAAAATAAGTAATCAAAAGAAAGGAAGGGCTATCATATGTCTGCATATTATAAAGGTTTATTAAGAGGCATTAGAATCTATAACTAGATTCTAGAATAATAATCCTATTAATTACCATTCAAAGTCAACTGGATAATGACAAATTCAACAACATTAATTTATTTTTTATTATGTATGAAAATTATGCTCTCCCTACAGATATAAAAATGAATACAGAGACAATTTCTGCCTTGGTGCAGAATGTGATTAAGATACTGGAACTGGAAAAGATCCTAGAGCTCATCTGAACCAACACTCCCACTTCTCCCCAACCCTCAAACAATTTTACTGGTGAGGAAATTGAGGCTCAAAGAGTTGAAGGGATGAGAAAATCAAATAGTAGCAGATCCAGTACTAAAACACACTTCTTAACTTTCAAGAGTTCATTCCACTACATCATGCTTTGTCTTCGAATATGGGATGTTGTAAGCATGCATATCTACTAAACAGCCTTCTTTTATAAAGGATGAATATGGGTATTGATTCCAAATAACATTATTCCACATAAACATATTCTTTCTTAAAACATTTTTACATTATACATGTAAGTGCTTAGAGGGATGTGACATGATAAAGTTGGTATTGTTGTCCAAAATTCATTATATAGCTTTTTATTTGTTCTTGTGTTTAATGGATTGGATATAAATATTAGTAAAAGAAAGAGGATTTTTCTGTGTTAATGTCTTGATTCTTTTACTTTTCTTGTTTACTAAGTATCTATTTGCTAATGATCTTTCATCCCCTGATATTTTAATAGTATATATTTTCTGAATGAAAGAAAACAGACAATTTAGAAACAAACATACATGCATCTATGCTTCTATCATTTTTTCTAATAATGTCTGAGTTTCCAAGAAATTCCAATGAGTTGCAGGTGCCAGGGAAAAAAACATACAGTTCTCTAAAAGCAAATTTAAAGGAATTCAAAGCACTTTATAAGTGTTGGCTGATTTAACCATCTCATTAGATTTTTAGCTAATACTATTTCTTAATATCCACTGAGTTCTTTCCTGTTATCCTGAACCTTTTAATTTTTAAAACAAAACCTGACAAGTAATGAAATCAACACCATACTTGTTACTAGTGAATAATATGCATGTTAAGTTATAATCACTATAGAATTAGTTTTGAATGCTCAATTAACAGAATAAGATACTACAATAAATTGATTAAGAATGATTAAAATAACAAGGTTTTAAGTAATTGTTATTGCTCTTGAAATATGCATTCAGCAATCAATGAGTATTTCCTTTTATTACACTCCAAGGATGGAAGTATAAACTTGTTACAGAGAATTTATATGTTTCTGATGCAAAAGTATTTAATTATATTAACATTGAAATTCAGGATGGGCTAGATTAAGTATATAATAGTGATTATTAATCTCAAGGGAACTGAATTTTTAAAAGTTAGTGCTTTAATTAAAAAGGTCATTGTTGCTTCTGTTTTATTAATAGATTTGGATGTAACTTGCAAGAAGATAACTAACCAAATAGTTTCATTAAGTCATATTATTTTAAAAATAAAGTTAATGATTTTGCTAACCTGTATTAGTCTTAACATTAGCTCATGGCATAATTTATACTATGCCTATTAATATTGACCAGCATTCACACCTAGATAAATTCCATAATTAATTCTTAGCTTCACAGTCTATATTTCAAAAATTTGGAAACAATTTTACCATTTTCCTAGAGTAAAATCTCTAAAATTTCATTTTAATTGACAGGATGAAATGAGAAATATGCATTCTAGGGGATGAGTCCATAATACTTGCAGCCTCAGGCTATTAGAAAATGATTATTCTTTATACTGGATCTATATAAATATAAAATAAATGTGAATAGTTACCATTATGGTATTATTAGAATTTTCTCCCCCACGTAATTTTAGCTGCTGTGTAAGCATTTGCTAATTCATTCAAAGAATCTGCATGAGAAGAACAAAGAACAAATATAGTCAGGAAGTTGAACCAGATCATCTTTGTGGTTTCCTGTATCCACAGGATTCTATGGCATGGATAAATTGATCACAGTCTAACCAGTTAACAAGCAGTTTCTCACTTCTCTTCAAAATCTCTTAACCGAGTCTGGCAAATGTGATAATTAAAGAAAGACATGTAGGGGAGAAAAAAAATTAATTCAATGATTTTTGCCAAGTGCCTATATTGGTGCTTTTTTACTTTTCTTATATGTATCATAGACTCCCTTTGGCAGTCTAGTGAAGTCTGTTTAAACCTGAGAATTTCATTTTTAAGAGAATAAAATTAAATACATAAGATAATAAATAATCCAACTGTATTGAAATAAAGATGTATTTTTCTAATCCATATTCACAAACCCCCCTGCAATCTATCCATGGATCCTTGTGGATCTGTGTACCCAGATTAGGACTCCTAATGTATTATGTGCAAGGTACTGGGCTAGTAAATGTGGATATAAAAGAGGGAGTAAAACATTTTCACTTCACAAAATAACCTCAGTTGGAGCCCCAAATCTATGATAGGATAAGACCCAGGTGCAGATACCTGCTATTCAACTTCAAAGGTTTAGTGTTTTGGCTAATGTAGGCACCCCTTCTAGCAACACAGACACAAACAGTAACTCCCATATAATATGGAAATAGTTCTCTATACATAAATTTCCACAGCTGATGTGGCAGAAAAGTCAGCATCTTGAGACCAACCAAGTGATAGTGCTACTCTAATAACAAGTCAAACCAGTGATAACAGGCATGAAGTTCATAACTAGACCCTTATTCAAAGTCTTTTTAGCTTGCTAGAACTTTCTAGAACTTGTGCTCCACTTTCAGAGCATTTGAGAACCCAGAGTTACCTTTGTGTCTTAATGAGGCATCACATGGGAACTTCAGCTTAGGCATAGCATGTCATCTCTACTTTGAAGCACTGTGTTGGAGAATGGTCCCTTTTCACAGATCTTATGGCAAAGATGGATGGGTAAGTATTGTGATTTATATGGCTATATATATTGTGCTTTTACTGTAATCAGTCAGTTGTATACAGTTAGACCAGTAATTTTATTTTTAAATAATGAGATTAATAATAAATTAGAAGAATAAAAATGGGACATGGTATACAATTGAGGCAAATCAAACCTGGCCTAGTTAAACAAGCTTACAATACTAAAAAAAAAAATGGGATTAGATAAAACAAATAGACACGCTTTCTTTCATATCCTTTAGTTATTCACCAAAGTCGACACAGTTGACGTCAAACTTGATTTTTCATTCTGTGTGTGTGTGTGTGTGTGTATATATATATATATATATATATATGTATATATACATATATATACACACACACACATATGTGTGTGTTTGTGTATACAAACACATATACACATCCATATACATAAATATGTGGTAAAATAGTGGAATTTGGCAGATGCCCAGGGGTCCAACCTGATTGATTTAGCAGTGTTTGAATTGGGTGTGAATGAGAAACTACTAAGTACCAACTTAAAGATGATTAGATTTTAGCCACACCTGGCCAGTCCTGTTAAACCTAGTTTAACTTGGCCAACTCTGAGGAGTGTCCTCAGAGGCCTTGGACTGCCTCATCAATAGTTTCAGCCACATAACTTGAAGGACCTCCCCTTTAGGGGAGGAGAAAAATGTAGGAAAAGGGACCCCCAACAGGAAGTGGCTTGCTCTCTCTCTTGCCTTGGAGGAGCTTTTGGAGCAAACTGGAGACTGGCTGCACAACTGACTCCCATAGAAAGTACAGATCCCTGGTGGTGAGTTAATAAAATCCAGCTCTTTGAATTAGCTGAGCTGAAAGAAAGTTTATTTGGGAACAGTCTTTGCTAGAACCAGGGAGATTATCCACTTTCTTCTTTATCTATTCCCTTGTCATTGACTTAATTAATTTCACCTTTGCTGTGTATTTTATTCCCATTAATAAAACCTGATTTGTTTGTGGAAAAGAGACTATTAATCTCCTTTCTTATTGGCCATGGAGAAATAACTAAAAAAGGCAGTTCAGAGGGGAGGAAACTGTGGACCTAGAGGTCCCTCATTATTTCCTAAACCCCAGTATTATGGTGAGTGACCCAATTAAGTCTCCCTATATTAAATTTGGCCTCTACAAATCCATGTATATATTTACATATATACACACATATGTATACATCTACATCAATATCTATATAAAAGATACTTAGTTTTCAAGTCCTTTCAATTTTAATTTCATAATCTCTCTTATATCTGATCCCTTCTCTAAAATCACACGATCACCATCTTAGTTAAAGGAATCATAATCTATTGTCTGGATGTTTGCCATAGCTTCCTAATTGGTCTCCCTGCCTCCTATTTCTCCTCTTTCTTTTCCAACTTCACACAGTTACATCAGCAAGTAATCAATAAACATTTATTAATCATCTACTATACAGCAGGGACTCTGCTAAACATGTAGGATACAAAAACAGATAAGAAAGTCAGTCACTGCCTTCAAGGTACTTACACTTTAATGGCAAAAAGGACACAGAAAAGGAAGCTGGAAAGGAAGGTGGGGAGAGACAATATACCCTAGCACAAGAGCATGATGGAGAAGGTGAAAGAAATCCAAAGGAAGTACAACTAGTGGGGAAAAAAAGGAGACATATGTTGGGCCACCTCCCTTAAATGGAGGTTTTGGAGCTCATGGCCCTGCCCTTTTCTTTGGGTTTAATCAGAGGGCATGATGAGATGTGAGCACAAAGGTTGATTCAATTTTGCAGCATTATGAGATTTCCAATGATAATTTTCCTAGGGTGTTAAGGTGTGATGGAAAAGTCTCATGATAATTCTAAGTCACAGCTCTATGTCATATCCTTGTTCAAGAAGCTTCAATGTTTTGCTATTACATTTACTGGATCAACAACAACAGCAGCACCATGTATATATGCTTTCAGGTTTGCAAGCTGCTTTACATGTATTATCTCATATGATCTTCACAATAACTCCATGAACTAAGTACCATTATCATCCATGGTTTACAGATGAAGAAACTGAGCCTGAAAAGTCAAATGGTTTGCACAGGTCACATGGCTAGTTTCAGAGGAAGAATTATGAACTCAGGTTTTTCTGATACAAAAGTCAGGTTTTTCTGACTCCAAATCCAACATTCTATCTTTTCCACCTACTTAGGCCACCAGATTTTACTTTTAATATTTCTGACCCCAATTGTTACACATGGAGGTAGGAATGGCCCTAAAGAAAATAAACGGGAAGACAGCTAATTGGTGCAGTGGATAAAGGATTATCTTGGATTCAGAAAGACCTAGGTTCAAATCCGGCCTCAAACACTTGACACTTACTAGCTGTGTGATCCTGAGCAAGTCACATAACTCTCATTGCCCTAAAATGAAAAAGAAAAAAATAGAAAGTTAAAAATAAAACAAAATAGAGAAATATAGCTGAGCAAGGTCAAATATACATAATCCACTCCAACTGCAACCTCAATATTTGGGTAAGGAAGAAAATTAGGTTCAAAGTGTAGGACAGTTTCTATAGAATATACTTCCAATTTCAAGTTCAGAACTTTTTATGATGACCTCCTGTTCACCCTGATTTCTTAGAGCTTCACTATAGGCTACATGTCTGCAATATCCCACCTGGAAACCTTGCTTTAATGTTACTATGGCTTGATTATGGGGTCAGTGGATTTTACTGCCTATACTTGAAACTGAGGACAAATGACACAGAATAGAAGCCCCAGGCCAAGGGAAACTGAAGAGCCAAAGGTTAAGGGTCAGAGGAGGGGAAGGAAGTCCTTCCTCTCTCACAGGTTCAACTCATGGCACCAACACTGTGAATGAATTATGTTCCTTCTCCTGTGGTAGTAGCATGAAAGAGAGTATAGGAAGGAGCACACATGAAAGGATGCATTGCCTCAGTTTTGCCATTTTTAAGAACCCAGCTTTGCTGGCTATGCAGCCAATCAAGGTAGTTAATGATATGGTAATGGACACAAAGGGCTTCCATGTTAGGAGCTAAGGCAAGCCCCCATTAGACATGAAAGACGGCACATATTTAGCTGAAACCATTTTAAGAAACTCATGGTGCAGAGGAGAAAATTAGGTGGGAATGACTTGGGGGAAAATCTGACATTTTTAAAAGAAACTGAATGTAAAGGTAACAATAACTTTTGACCCGTATGGCTACTCATATCTCTCCAGAATTTTTATGAGAATAATTTACACAAAAATCCTTGGAAAAGGCCTAAGAAAGAATAGATAAGCTTTTATAAATAGTATTCTTGAGACTATCATACATCTGTAGAGTTACAAAAGTCTTTCAAAGTTGCAAAAAATATAACATCCCATGTCTGCCACTATTTTATTAGCTACAAAAAAATTGGGATGATAGAGAAAAATTCCAGCTTAAGGTCTCTACTCCAAACATGTTGTCTCCCTTGTTAAAACAGTTTAAAATATATATATTAAAATGAAAATATATAATAACAGATAACTTTGTTGAGCAGTTATTTGATTATGACTATTAAGTGCAACATAGATCTGAGATATCTTCACAAAAGGTGCTTGCCTTACTAGCCGTGTGACCCTGGGCAAGTCACCTAACCTTCATTGCCCTGCAAAAAAAAAAAAAAGTACTTACTCCTTTCAATGAGGACAATTGACTTTAAATTGAAGGGCAATTTCTTATAGATTCCCCTGTATTCAAATGACATTTCACTAGTGAATTGAACTTCTGAATTGTTGTAAAAATCTTTAATAAGATCTATTCCAAAAAATTGATTCCAAAAAATGTGTCCTAACTATCCATAGAGTTAAAGATGTGTATATATAAATAATTCTTATTGTCCAGATTATAATGAGGTCAGATTATTATATTTATGAGTGTTGCTTTTGTTAAATTAGTCATTCTTACCCAGATCACTGTCTGGCTCTTACAACACCTAAATATTCATGTAACTACATAAAGATATATGATCAGACAGTTATAGATATAGATATACTATAGGATAATAGGTTTAAAACTAGCAGAGACTTCAAAATAATCAAATCTAGTGCTTTCATTTTACAAATTAGAAAAGTGAGATATTTGATGAGTTCAAGTGACTTACCCAGGAGTCTATGAAATGGGATTTTAGTCAATCTTCTTGACTTGATTTGAGTTCATTTCCTTATCTACCATGTCATAATAATTATTATGTAGGTAGATACTTGTATACAATATCAATAGCTATTTTTATACTTTGAGATATTGAGAAAGACAAGAAACAGACAAATACTAGGATAGAATTTGTTCCTGGAGGTAAGTGATGAGGTTCCCAGACTGCTCAGTCTTCTCCAACCAGCATAACCCTTATGATTAATATATAACAGAGTAACATGAATTGGGACATTAAAAACAGTATCCTCACCAAAGTTTTATGTGGCTTCCTTTCTTCTTTGAAGAAATAGAGGTATGAAAATACTTGATCTAGGCATGGGCGTATCATTAGAAATAATCATTTAAATGGATGTCTGATCTCATTTTAGATAAGAATTGAATATGAGTCCTAGGAACCAGTGGAAGACTGAAGAGTTTGAAGAGTCAACATGATTTTAACCTTTGCATCTGCTACCATCACAGGCAAAGGTTGACTAAAGTGAAGTACTTAATAGCCATTGGTTTAAAGGTTTTTCTAATGGTTTTGTAGATGTCTCCAGAATTGGAGGGGCTTGCTAATCATAGCTCCCCTGATTACATAATGTACAGAGTAACTAGTAACCTAAAAATAACATCTCACCTGGAGATTTTTAGCTGAGACTAAGATGTGGGAAGCTGAAAGATCTAGCTTTTCCTAGAGGAGAGGATGGTGCTAACCACAGCACCTTCTAATAGATTGAGAATCTGGCTAGAAAAAAGAAAACTAACTATAAACTAGCTTGCCTTAAGATTTTTTGATGAGCCATGCCCTGTGCTAGACACCAGAGATAGAATTAAACAAACAAATAAATAAATGAAAAAACAAGCATATAGATAGATAAATAAATATGTAAATACATATATATATGTATACATGCACATGTATATGCATATGTATACATGCATGTGTATGTGCATGTGCATATGTATATGTGTATATGCATATATGTATATGTAGATATAGATATATGTGTATGTGTATATAATAGTCCCCAGCCTCCATAGTCTTTCCCTGCACAATGGAAACCTATAGTATCACCGGTGGATGATGTATAGAATAATAGAGGGTTCTGAAGATCATCAGACAGACAAAGACCACATGGCACATCAAACATTTATACAGAAGGAATCAGTGCGCGCTCCACACTCTGCAATGAAAATGCCAAGAAAAGAGAACTATCATCCTGTTTGAGGATATTAGTACCTCTGTAGCATAAGCTGCATGAGCTCCATATCCACTCATTAACTCCAACCTGTGCACTCATTAGCCCTTCTGCATGTGTTCCCAATATGAGTTGGCCTTCCTTATTGTCTTTCATTGGAACCATGTGTTTTCCATATATGTATCCTCATAAATTATGTCTATGCACATCTTCTTTTTCCCCATTGACGTTGATAGGATTCTGACACACAAATTACCTAGAGTCTCAGCTACTGTGCATCCATAGGGGTGAGTGGAGCCATGTTACATTCATTTACACACATACACACACCTCTTACACACTGTTATATGAAATTATTCAGTATGAGCCAAGGACCCTGCCCTATGGAACATATTATGGACTCTGATGTTCAAACAATATACATCTTTTTATCTACTAGATTTTTTGTCTGTCACTGAAAATCATAATATCTTTTACATTGCTGTCTACATCACTGAGAAAGTATTCAATTTTGTATTTTTTGTTTATCTCACTGAGAAAGTATTATAGTGTTTTAGAACTCTTTAATCAGCACAATGTTACATGTGAATGGAAGTATTTGATGAATTTTGCTTTCAATTGAAAATACTTTGGCTTGAACTAGATAATAAGCATCTTCAATGACAACACAAATACTTTGCTTGATGTCAATATTCAACTGAACATCATCTCTATTGAAACATTTGTCAAAAGTTTCAAAAGTGTATTTTATTCCATGGAGCCAAACCCTTAAAAAATATGTCATCCACTCCTGGGCAAGTCACTTGACCCTCATTGTCCCACCAAGAAAAAAAAAAGTCAAAGTATTTTGGGGGCAGCTAGGTGGCACAGTGCATAGAGCACTGGCCCTGGAGTCAGGAGTACCTGAGTTCAAATCTGGCCTCAGACACTTAACACTTACTAACTGTGTGACCCTGGGCAAGTCACTTAACCCCAATTGCCTCACTTAAAAAAAAATATGTCACCATTAGATATAGCTGAACTTGATGCACTTTTGTTATTGTGGTGGTGGTGGTGATCAAATATGATGAAACCCAGAATATTTCAGGAAAATTGTATTGATTTTTTTGTTCTCTTATAAAAAGTTAAGATTCAATTTAGATCCACAGTTAAAGTCTCAATAAGAGAGCATATAATTTCTAAAATTATTATGAACTATACATTGAATGCAAAAATTTTATGTAAGTGATGACAAAGTAGATGAATCCTGTTACTGTTTTTCTCTCAGGTGTATCTGCATGGGAACATGACTAGAAAAATGGCTTTTCTCTTTGATTACAAGATTATTGCAGTATGAGGTTCATGTTTCATGTATGTTAGAATTGGACCTGCAGTCTTTTATTGTGTCCCATAGCTATTGAAGATATCGCATAAACAGTTCCCAATACAAGATAAGTTAAACAACTTTTGACCTTAAGGAAGCCTTTGACAAAGCCTCATGAGTATTTCAATAATTCATTTTGCATCTATAATATTAATTCTCTATTAATGTGCAGAATGTTGCTTCCTCTTCTTTATTTGGTCATATATTCTGCTTCCCTGCATTAGTCAGGCCTCTATCATCAAGTGAGTTATATCTCTCACTTTGAATTTTTTTTAAAAGATTTTATTAAACAATAAAAAAACAAGTATTGGCAGATATGCATCAAAGGGGATACTTTTTTCCCTGATGACCCCATTATCTGTAAAATAAAAAGGAAATTGAGTCAGGACGGGGATAAAATAATTGAAGTGGGATGGAAGGGGTTTATTTGTTTTCCACTCTGTTTTTCAATTTTTGTTAACTCATGAGAAGAATAAAAAAGAAATTCAAGGTTAAAATTTGACAGTTGACATTAAATCAAGACTCTTAGGCAGGAGGAATTGAATTGTTGCTCAGTGAATTGCTTGTCAGTTGGTTTTGTAGCAGTTTTGATTCACTGAATGGTGGCAGGTATAAAGTCCATATCCAGCATCCATAGTGTATGGACGAAGATATTGATTAAAGAATTTTAGGGCTGACTTCATCAGGTGGATGAAGAAAGACCAGATAGTAAATGATATGGAATTAATCACAGGAATAGAAACAAAATCTTGCACTACATAGTAAGCTATTAAGGTTACATTTTGAAAGAATAAACATGTAAAAGTAAAACTAAAATAATAACAACAACCATAACCCCAAGCACCTAGGAAGCAAGGTAATAACTTTTGCTGAATCTTTAACTCATATTCTAGCTCCATATCATTCAATCACTGTGAAAATCATACCATGATCTGGCAATGCATTTTTGCTCTCCTTTGTCTCTATAACATTTCCCTTGCTAATCCAACCCCTTGCCATTATTTTCACTAATAATACATGCTCTCTTTTTATGTAAGGTTTTGAAAGGGGTAGCTAAGGGCAGGTATATGGCACAGTGGATAAAGCACTGGCCCTGGAATCAGGAGGACCTGCATTCAAATCTGGCCTCAGACACTTACCAGGTGTGAGACCCTGGGCAAGTCACTTAACCCTAATTGCCCTGCAAAAAAGAAAAGAAAAGAAAAGAAAGGGTAGCTGATAAATTTTCAGGGAGGAAATTCAGTTTTGCATAAAGAAAAAATAATTAAACCCATTTGTGCAAGAAGTAAAGAGCTTTTTTTCTTTCTAATATTAATAATATAGATGCTAAAATAATAGCAAGATTTTATATGAAAAACTGATAAAAATCCATATTCAGAGAAATAGTTTTCCAATAAAATACAAGGATAAGTACAGGAGGAAGAAATAGAGAAGTGAGAAGCCTTATTTGAAGAGATTGATATAATTGAGGCTACAGAACAGTGAGGACTCTGACATCATTTGCATGAAACTGTTTTTGGATTTTAAAAAGTAAAAATTGAAAATTAAATAAAAAGTAAACAAAACAACTATTTGGAGAATATGGGATGTTTAAATAAAGGCTATTTTTTATGATCAATGGGATTTTGTGAGTTTTATCTAAAAAATGAAAGATGAGTCACTGAGCATCAAGGAGAATATTTATGTAAATATATTTTTTTGAAAATTGATTTAACAAAGTTAATAAAAAGATATGTTTAAAAGAAGGTGTTGTACCCAGTAGGAAAGAAGATAAGATAACAGGAACAGTTAAGAAATAGGAGGAGCTGCATGAGAAGATGCCAGCAGAAGAAGTTAGCTGACAAGAAGGTTTCAGTGGCTGGCATTCACTTGCTGATTAACTGGAGAAAGGCTGAAGATCATTGTATAAGAACTGAATTTTCAGCTTGCCCTTTTGAGTTGTCACTAATTTGAGATAGGTAAATCTCAAAAATAACTATCTGCTCTTTGTTGCCCACCTCTGATTTGCACTCAAAAAAGATAATGGAGGATACAAGGTGGGCCCTGCTTTATTACAATTGCAAATTAAAGCTGATTGGACAGACTTACATTTCCACTTGGCACTGAATAATTTCACCTGGAGAGTTAGCAATTCTAACTCATTTATTTCCCCTCTACTTCTCTTTGCTACCACATCAAACCTGTTCAAAACCTCAGCATCACCTTTGAGGTCTTCTCCCTTTCCTTCTATATGAAAAGAGTATTTAAGTATAGTCAATTTTATCTCATTTGAATCTCTCACATCTATAGCCATTCATACTGCCGAGATTTGAGCTCTTGTCCTTATTATGACTTTCCTGAACTATTGCAGTACAATCCTAATGATTCTTCCTATTTTTAGTCTGTTACTTTCTAATGCATCCTACACATGGCTGCCATATTGATTTTAGGATTATAGGATCATAGATTTATAGACGAAAGACAATTCATAGGCTATCAAATTCATCCCTCATATTTTATAGACAGAGAAACTTAGTTGTTAAATGATTTGCTCAACACATAGAGGCAAGATAGGAACCCAGGTCTCCTGACTCCAAAGACATTGTTTTTCACAGTATGAAACTGTCCTGTCTCTTATTAAAGTATAACTCTGCTCAACAATTTAGGAACAATTCAAAACTCATTTATTACATGTCTGCTTTGTGTATGGCACAAATTGAAATATGGATAACAAAAAGGCAAAAAAATAAAACCACAAAAAACACTTTATACATGGGGATATAATTAAGAATAGCATTTCATAGAATTTTTAAAAAATTCAATTTCATGCTGACTGAATTTCAAACACGTTAGCCTACCATGCAAGGCTCTCCAAAATTTTTTCTGAGTCTCCTTTCCCATATTATCTCTGACTTTTCATCTTCACATAATCAAATTATAACCAGCCATGAATATTCACCATATACCATGTTTTGTTACCTTTGTGTGTTTTATACTCAATGTATACTCAGCATATTTTATACTCTGTCAGGATATACATTACTCCCCTGTCTTTTCCCCTGCTACCTGCACCTGCCTGTAAAATTACCTGTCATTATAGTTCCAGTTTAAATACTATTTTTTCTTTTGTCCCCCAGCCTGCACCATATAGACATAATTTATTCTCCCTCTAAATTCTCAGAAAACTTGCTTTGACATTTATACACATATACCAAAACAAGGAGTATATATACATATACACACAACACACACACATATATTGTATTATATGTGTATGTACAATAAAAGTTATACCTCAATATACTTATATGTACACACATATAAATATGTATGAATTATCTGAAATTATTTTACTGGAATCAATCAGAATCTGAGTTGAAAGTAACATTAGTGGTAATCTTATCCAACTTCTGCAGGCACAAATTCCCTTCACAATTTTCAGAGCCCAACTGAAAGTTTTCAGTTAGGACAAAACCAGTATTTCCAAAGATAACTTATTCTTTGAGCCCAAAGTAATTTTAATATTTTAATTTAGCTTAGCAATTGAATTTTAATTGAATAATATTCTTTATATTGTGCCAAAGACCTGTCTCAAGTTCAATAAATATAATCCCTCTTCCACATTACAGTCCTTCAAATACTCAAAAATAGCTATCATATCTACAATAGATTATCTTCACAAAATATATTTCAAAAATAAGATTGCAATGATATATATTAAAAGTGAAAGTTTTAAAATAACTTACATAGCAAAATGTTTTTCCTAAGCAAAATGTTTTTTTCTCAGGTAGCTGGTGCAAGAATAGAGATTCTCATTTTATAAAAGAACAAATTGAGTCTCAGAGATTAAGTGGCTTAACCCTGATCATGTTACTAGTAAGAGTTGTGGCCCAAACTAAAAATCAAACAAACCAACAAAAAAATCTTCTGACTCTAAGTCCAGCACTGTTTCCTATACATTATCAATGTACAGGATTTTGGGAGTAGTGTTTGTATGCAAACATATGAATATAAAGTTCTTGAAAAATAATTTTAGAGGAATTCTCTAAAGTAAACATTGTGGGACCAATTACTATTAAAACATGAGCTTCTAGTAATAGAAATGAATTACAGTAAAGGAAATATCTGTTAATATCTGTTAATTCACAGTATATTACATAATTGGATTTTTTCTTCATAAGGAAAGGTGGCCTGAGTATAATTTATATATAAGATCTGTTGTGGAACTTTGTCATCAAATCTACAACCAGAAATCAAAAAAAAAAAGTTTTAAGAACCTTTAATCAAGACTGATTGACTGTAAGGTACAGAGTGAGGTTGGACTTCAGCTATGCTTCAGTGAATGCTGATTCTCTTCCAGAAGCAGACAAAAAATGTTGTGAATACTCAATCTTTGAGATCTACTTGAATAGTGAGGACATTTTCATCACAGAAACTTAAGTGTGTTTTTCTCATATTGTCTGGTAGGAAAAGTCTATGCCCAAAGTGTAGAAATAAGGTTGAAAATTACAATGGTGGTTTGTATTGATTCAAAATTAATATCTCATGAAAATTTTTTCTGGTAATTGTTATGGATATACCCTGAATCATTTGCACAATGTTTCTTAGTTCCCCTTCTGACCAAAGCAATGCATCTGTAAAACAGCTATTTAGCAGTAGAGTTCAGTCATAGAACAGAGTAATGTTAACACCCTCTTTGGCGATAATTGACCTTCATCACCTTGGCCTCATTAGTGTTCATATCCTAAAGAAATGTGCTACATGGCTAATGGTGATCTAGGTATATCATCCCAATATACCTAAATTTCCTACCATGAATATTCATGCCCCTACCTTAAAATTCACTGAATTACTTCTTCTTTCCCTTTTAGGCAATTTACCCCAACCATGATGGTTCAAAGTATCACATTCCCCAGCCCTCAGCTATGACTTGATAATGAGAGGTCTGTTTTACATAATTAGCAATACATTTAAACAGCTAAGTAGCGAATTCGATAGAGCAAGGGGCCTGGAATCAAAATGACCTGAGTTCAAATCCAGGTTTAGTCACTTACTAGCTATGTGGCCCTGGGCAAGTCCCTAAACACTGTTTGCCTCATTTTCTTCATCTGTAAAATGAGTTGAAGATGGAAATGGCAAACCATTCCAATATTTTTGCCAAGAAAATCCCAAATAGGTCACAGCCAGGCACAACTGAACAACAATAAATGGTGATTAATAATAGCACCCACCTCCTGGAGTTTTGAGGATCAAATGAAATATTTCTAAAGTACTTGGCACAGTTCCTGACACATAGTAGAAAGTAAATAAATGCTATCTATTATCATTATTAATCAAAGCTAGATTTATACGATCTCCAAGGACACTTCTAGTTTTACAATTCCACAATTTCTAAGACAAGGAATAAGGCTGCTATTTCAAAACAGTCATTTCTATAACCCTCTGAATATGAGCTATGCTCAATATAGAAGCTAATTTCAGTTTTATCCATGCAAAAGCCCTGGACCAGCCAAATTCAAGCCCAAGAACTCCTTTCATGTAGTCTAAGTAGTTTAATAGAAAGTTACTTATAAATGGATTACCATCGAACCCATTAATAGCACCCTGAGTCTCAAGGTTTATGCAAATGGATTCAACAATTTTTAGGAATATTTCCAGAGACAAAATCCTTGGTGAAATGGTAATGTCCTGATAGCCAAAGCTATCTCAAATAATTCTGTTTTAGCAATTCTTTTCCTCATATTTTCTGAGTCAATTCTTAGCATACTTTTAGTTCTCTAGGCAATTACATAACCCTATGCTTTCTTTTGGCCATGAAGGCCAAATTATGTTCAAGATTTATTTTTGGTTTAGCATTCTTTTATTAATGACATGAATACTGTTCAATTGAAAGAGAAAAAATATATATATTGGCCAAAGTAATGTTCCAGTGATTCATGAATCATATTATAATTTCTGAATTATGTGATTAGCAGTCTCAAACTTTTAGGTTTCATGTGAATGATAATATGATTTCCAAAGGGAGGAAAAATAAGTAAAATTAGTCATTAAAATTCAAAAACATATTTCTCAAGTGTGATTAGCCAGTGCTTCTGAATGAAAAAAAAAAGTAAAACAATTTTCCAAGCACTATGTTCTCAGCTATCTAAAGAAGAAATAATTATAGGAATAATCCCAATCCCAAATGATAGTTTGGGGGCAAATAAATTAATAGCTCATGCTATTTCTATGTTTCATTGTGCTCATTTCATTATGTACCAAAACATAGCAGAGAATATTTGATGAAATCTACAATAACTTTTAAAGCACTTTAGCTTACTTATTCAAGAGCAAAAATCAAGTGGCTGAAGAAAGCTTCTTGTTTAGACTAGAATATACATACATGTATATATATGTATACACACATAAACATGTACATATAATTACATAAATTAATAGATAACAGAACACTTTTATTCTATAACCATTCAATAAGCTATATAGTTCAGTAAGCATTAGATCTATAAATCTGTATCCATATGGATGAACAGTTATAGGTTTATTTATCTCTATCTTATTTGTATATACACATATATGTTAATTATGGAGATATAAGCATATTAATGTGTTTATATACACACATATAAATATGTGTATATACATGATTGTATTTATACAAATATGCACAAATACAAGTCTGTACAAATATGCATATTTTTGCATACATATGTGATACATATATATATATATATTATAGCTTACACCTAAGTTCCCTTTAAACAACATTTTGAAGCATTACCCAAATATATGATATACACAGGACTTTATATTTGTCATATATCTTAGGCAATATTTCAAACTGAAAATTTGTCAGGACCAGAACTGAATGTGGTGGACCTGAGCAAGACACAAAGTATTACAGCAAGGAATTGTCTATTAGAAATGGTTGTTGGTTGTCTTCAGAGGAATGTGTAATTAAAAAAAGAAGATGGGTTAATCTGAAGAGTGAAAAACAAATGATGCACAGACCACTTGCACTATTTGTATCCTTACAATATTAGAAGAACTCATAGATGGCCTGCAGCAAGTTAATAGACTCCTTTTGGTAAACATATGGGAATATATAAACAATAGCTAAACATAATGAGCAGATGGATTATAATAGAAAAATATGCATCTTTTAAAGAAATGCACAAATTTCTTTCATCATACTTCCAGTTTCATATTGAGTCAAGTTTATTTCCTTTTTGAATGTTTCGACACTTAAAAATTTAATAAAATTGCCAATCATTTTCAGTTATTCAGAAGATTTCCACAGGCTCCACAGAGGAACAAAGGAATAAAATTTCTAATACTTTCCATAAATGTTATCTACTATCATTTTTCAATTGACTTATTAATGTAAAATTTGAAGCATACTTGTGATTATGATTTTACATAGTAAACTCCTTGTGTTCCTTTTAATTCATTATATTTTAGGAATGTTCAGGGAAAGTCAAGAAAAATATAACTACTTTTCCAGATATTAAATTTCTAATGACTTTAAAAGTTATTTTGACTAGTGCCCATGAAGAAGATAGAAGAAAATGCCAACAAATAAATTCTTTTCTTTATGTTTTTTTGGGGTTTGGGTTTTTTTTTTTAGTGAGGCAATTGGGGTTAGTGACTTGCCCAGGGTCACACAGCTAGTAAGTGTTAAGTGTCTGAGGCCAGATTTGAACTCAAGTACTCCTGACTCCAGGGCCGGTGCTCTATCCACTGCACCACCTAGCTGCCCCTTGCTTTATCTTTAATATCATTTCATGCAAGAAGACAAGGGTAGTTTTTTTAAGGTACAGGAGAAAAGAATGTAATGGAAAATTTCTTCTGGATTTATTAAAACAAATATGGTATTTTATCTATAGGACTTATCATGTGCTTTCTGTCTTCAGTTCAAAGACTCTAATTGAAAATAATAAATTGATAAATAACTTATTTTTCATATGCAAATGTGAATTCAGTAGAATATGGAGAGCATAAGCAATAGCAGGTAGAAACACAGCGATATTAGGGCCAACAAAATTCACATGTTGAAGAATAAAACTACCATACTGAGTGGAAGAATATTAACTTATAAGATTAAAAATGACCTTAAACTTTAAATCCAATTAAAATCCAGATACAATTTAATTCATATCTAAGGGGGCTGTCTAATTTTCCTAAAGATTAAAGAAATTATCCTTAGTCCCATATCTAGCAAGTATTGAGACAGGATGTGAACCCAAGTCCTCTGGTCTCAAATCCATCACTCTATTGATAATTCCATAATTTCTCTCATTTAGGAAGTCCTCTGATTTTAACTATATTTTTGTCATGAGTGCATGAGGTGGTAATTCACATCTCTAATACAGAGCAACTATTCTCACTCTCTCTCATGTCTGGCTCAATCTTTCTAACCTAGCCTCTTAATGTACTGAAGTAACTTTGTTTAGGGCAGAATACATTCCCCTACCTAGCAATTCAACTCTCAAATGCTTACTTATGTGGTTCCATTTACACAAAAATAGCCATTCAATTTAATGACACTTTTAGATCTTAAATGTAATCATTAACTGAGCAACAAGAGAAAAATTGTATCATGGGTACTCACATAGTAAATTAAACACTATAACAATAAGTACAAATGAGTTCACACATAAACCTGAGCCACATTTTCCCACCAACATATTTGGCATCTGTGGATAAGAATTCACACACACACACACACACACACACACACACACACACACACACATCTACCTATAATGGACAGAATAAGTAATGCAAACTCAAATTCTCCTCAACAGTAAACTTTATTTTCCACATTCTTTCTCAATGGTGTTTTACAGGTCTTAGAAAACTGTATATTCTGTATAGAAGAGATGCTTCTACTGACCATACCTTTCTAGGAATGACATTTCAGCTAAACTAATAGATGTTCTGAAAGAATCCTCTGATTCTTTGCTTCCAAGCTATTCATCTGCTCAGCTTAGACTCACCCTCATACCTTTCAAGGTGTATGACTCCAAAATATGTATTTTTAGGCTAGAATACTAGGTGAGCTTTGATATACCTTCCAACTCTTTTTTTGTGGGGGGGGGGGAGGATTAAGGTTAAGTGACTTGCACAGGGTCACACAGCTAGTAAATGTCAGGTATCTGAAGCCAGATGTTAACTCAGGTCCTCCTGAAACTAGCTGCCCTAAAATATGGTTTTTTATCTTCTCTCTCCCTTATTTCTCATCATTCTGGGTTCAGTTCTGAATCTTCCCTGTGTGTAGCTAAACCTTAGCTTATGATTAATTATCAAATTCTAACTTTCTATCTATAATGAAACAAATTTCATTTGTCCCTAGATTATGGAACAGCTCTTATATCCATATCTCTCCAGGATAAATAGGTTGTTGCATTCAAAAAGAAACAACTATCTCAGAATTTTGATCAGAATAAATATTTCAATAACTCACTTAGAACCCTGAGTATACTTAATTTGTCAACAAATTACTCCATAAAAAGTGAAAGTATCTAAACAGGACATTGCATTACTCTTGGAATACAGAATCCTAGGAAACATTGCTTTCCAAAGATCTTACAGGATATTAGTTGGATAAAATCAGTAGGTAAGTACCACCTATTGAATAATTTCCAGTATATTCCCAAAGTCCTAGAAAGTTTGATGAGTAGCCTTCCATTATCCTTAAGCTTAAGTTTAACTTATTATTTTCCAAGTATAACTGAATCATAAAAGTAGGCAATAGTTCCATAAACTAAATATTTTCAAAATATTTTATAATCAATCAATCAATAAGCATATTAAACACCTACTGTATTTTGGGAACTGTGCTAAGCAGAAAATTATAGATATTGATTAAATTGGTGAAGGAATGGTGATATACTAAGCAAGTACATATTAAAATTCTTGAAGATCAAACAAATTAGCTGATTACAAATTGAGGAAGGACAGGCAATGGCAGATAAAAAAGAAAGAGATAGAGAAAGAATTTCAAAAGTATAAACTCTATATTATGAGTTAAGTAAAATATGCTTTGTAGATGTAAAAGGGATTATGTATATTTCTTACAAAAGGATTTTCTTGGCATTCCAGAAATCAGAATTTGTAATATACTAGCTACTTCAGTAAGCATAATTTTGTTTCAATATACAACACTTGTGGTGAGAATTAGAGAAAATTCAGAAGATATCACAATTTAATGAACTACTGTGATGATGGCAATTTCAGTTAACTTAAGATTACAGTCAATTTAAAATTTTAAAATCATAGCTTACAACCAAATAATATTTTACTCATATTATTGATTTTGATTCCCACAATAAGAAAGTATTAGCATTATTATTTCTACTTCATAGGTGAGGAACTAAGTCTCAGAATGGTAAATGAATTTTCAGTATCATACATCTCCAAGTGACAGAAGTTCTTGTCTTCAGGTTCCAAACTGAATACTATTTGACCTACGTCCTTCCTCCTCCCTAGCAAGAAATGGATTCTTTTTTGTTTGTTCAGCATGAAAAAAGTCATGTTTTGAATTTATATTGAATTCACATATTTTCTTGTGAAAAAAATAGCAAAAATAAAGAACTTAGAGAAAATAGATTCAAATCCCACCTATATTAATTACTACCTATCTGACCTTGGAAAAGCCACATAATTTCTCTCTGATTCAGATTCCATATACACCCATAAGTAAAATGTAATCTCCCTGAGGGTGAATTTTATTCTATTCTTATCTTTGTATCCCTGGCACCTAGTGCAGTTCCTTCCATATGGTGGGGTTTTAACCAATATTTGTTGAATGCATAACATAAGAAGGTTGGCTGTTATAATCTATAAGTTTCCTTTCACCTCTATACTCTATTAAGACATGGATGGATTGCAATGTGAATTAAGGCAATAACTATTTGGAATTTATATAACACTTTAAAATTTATAATTCATTTTATATAGATTAAAGAAATATGTCATGTAAAGAAGCTTGAAAACCTTTAGTAAATATTAAATACCTGTTATTTTGTTATTGTTGTTATAATGTAAGGAAGATAAATTTACATTATATACACATGTAAAACTTCATTAGGTTATAGGGACCATGAACTGGACCATTTACAACTTCCCTAGTAAATTCAAAATATTACAGGGATTTGAAAAACTCATTGAAAATATTTGGTGCTTTCATATGATGCAACAAATACTGATTGGTTCCTGGATAACAGAATGATTAAAGAAAGGATAGGACTCAAGTAGGACTGGAATATATAGTGATAATTTCTAGTGAGGATACAGAAGAACCAATCAATTCATCTTCTGTTTCTTGTAAACACAAAAACTGCAGCAAGTACTTGAAAAAAATACCAAGATAATTGGATGGCAGTATGAAAAATATATATTTATAAATCTGCAAATGTAAAAACAAGAACATTAATAAAACTTAAAGGAAAAAATAGGGGGCAAACTACCTATTCACATCCTTTGACCATTTATCTATTTGGGAAAAGCTCTCATTTTTAACTATTTTAATCTCTTTTTTAACCTGGGAAATGTGAACTGATGCAGTATTAAGCAACTAGAACCAGGAAAACAATTTACAAAATGAAAATATTATTTAAATTGTGAAAGACTAAAGAACTCAGATCTAAAGAATGATTATTTTCTCTAGAGGACCTAGGATGAAGTATGGAACCCACCTCATGAAAGAGAGGTAATAGATTTAAGGTATATTTATTTGTTTCAAAGTGTTGTTTCTTCTTTAATTGTAGGGTCAGAATATGGAGAAGATACATTGTTATAGCTATAGAAATTCCCAAAGAAAGGAGGGCAATTGAAATGTTTAATGCAGAAAATAGAAAAGAAGGAAGTTTAGAAAGAACAAGCATAGAAGTTTTGAAAATAATATGGAATTTATCATAACTTTTTTTTTTTTGCGGGGCAATGGGGGTTAAGTGACTTGCCCAGGGTCACACAGCTAGTAAGTGTCAAGTGTCTGAGGCCTGATTTGAACTCAGGTACTTCTGAATCCAGGGCCAGTGCTTTATCCACTGCTCCACCTAGCTGCCCCTTATCATAACTTTTTTTGTTGTTGTTGTTGTTGTTTTGTTTTTTTGTTTTTTTTTTTAATTTTAGTGAGGCAATTGGGGTTAAGTGACTTGCCCAGGGTCACACAGCTAGTAAGTGTTAAGTGTCTGAGGCCGGATTTGAACTCAGGTACTCCTGACTCCAGGGCCGGTGCTCTATCCACTGCGCCACCTAACTGCCCCTATCATAACTTTTTTAAAAGGAGGTGATATAAAAGGAATACACAACTTCACCTATAATCCTTTTTATGTTCTACTATGTGTGGGAAATGGTCCTTTTTAATGTTTTAGTTCAGAGTAAAACAATTTTCATAAGAAACAAAAGTATTCTCATCTTGTATTTTCTGCAAGTGGAATTATCTTTGGATTGAAAAGACCACAGCAAAAATGGTAAAGAATTGGGTAAAACACAAAAATTTTAATCTTAATAATAATGATTGTGATGATGTTAATGACATTTAGGATTTAGATAGAGCTTTAAGATTTCTAAAACACTTTACAATATTATTTCATTTTATTCTCAAAACAAGGAAGAATTGAAATATGCTTAATATATTGAATTCAACAGAACAAATTAAACTAAATTACAAAATGCTGAAAAAATAACACACTAAAAACATGCAAATGACAACGGTTTAGTGCTATCAGTAATTGTTAATGTAATGAGGAGTAAGTGAGCAGGAGTGTTTGAGGATAAGGAGCCTGCTTTTTGAAAAGGATGATGATATGTAATGAAATTCCCATCTCAGGTAGCTAGGTAGTACAGTGGATAAAGCACCAGCCCTGGATTCAGGAGGACCTCAGTTCAAATCCGGCCTCAGACATCTGACATTTACTATCTGTGTGACCCTGGGCAACTCACTTAACCCTCATTGTCCCACCAAAAAAAAAGACTTTGAAAATACCCATCTCCCCAATTTGGAGTACATACCAATATTCTGACAACTTTTTCCTATCTACCAAACATGTAGTGAAGAACCTTTTTGATTTTTTGTGACACCAGAACTGCTGTTCGCTCTATCTCTATGTTATGGTAAGGCTTGTATTGCTTTACGAGTTATTTTTATTAAAGCAATTTAGCAACTGGGGGGAAAAAAGCAAAGGTGGGTCCCTTTCATTATCTTAATTCTTTCTGGGTTAGCTTCTATATAGGTCAGGATGGAATTATATGACAGTAGAATTGTTCTTCGTCCTCACCTGAGACTGGTATGTGGTCCATGAATATTGAACTGTTTTCTTCTACTTTGTGTTTGTTCTATCTTGCTTTGGGGTACAATACTAGCAATAGCTATGGACTTGTGAGTTTCAAAATATCAGAATGGTTAGTCACCCAAGTTTATGCCACAAGCTAGAGTTCAGGCCAGGTTTTGCACCCAACCAACTGAGAGGATCTGAGTAATGAGAGTATCTGACTAATGAGTTGAGAATCATAGACCAGTAAATGTTTCTGAGATGTGATACCATCAATTGGTCATGCAGCATTTGGATATAAACCTGGTGGATTAATATTTTATATAAAGTAACTGCATTGTTTGAGTTTATCATCCCCAGTGAATGAGATGGTATGGGGGAGAGAATGTCCTCAGGGGATAAAAGAAAATGTGTGTACTTCAATGCTTTCTATATTTTCACAATAAATATCCCCCTTTAAAAGAGAATGCTTATTAGTTCATTAAATAAATTTGAGGTGCTAATCACTGGAACTTAACACTGAGGGAAAACATCATATTGGGGACTTGATCTCATAGCAATAACATATACTCAAAACCAACAACAGTACCCTAAACTCCTGAGGAAGAAATAAAGTCAGGCAATCTCTGGAAAAAATGAGTCCATAGTAAATGATATAACAGTATAAAATCATGGATAATAGGAGAATTAATGTAAGTTTAAATTGGGATAAATATTGTTTTAATTTTAAAATAAATGAATATAGCAGAGTCTAAGAATTATGGACCAATGTGTTTATTTTTGATTCCTGTCAAAATTATAAAATGTATTATGAAAGATATGGTTATTGAACATCTAGAAAAACATGGCTTCATGAAAAAATATTTCTTTCCTGATTAACCTCATTTCCATATCTGACAGAGTTATTATTTTGGTTCATCTGAGGAATTCTAGACATAAAATTTGCTAAGTTTTTAGCAAAGGATTTGATGAAGTATCAAACTAATCTTGTTGATAATATCTAGAGATGAAAGCATAATAATTGCAGTTCAGGTGGATTAATAATTTGATATCAACTTGAAAGGGTAGCGCTAATGGTCTTGTACCATTTCACATTTTTATCAGTAACTTGGATATATAGCATGACAAGCAAATATATGAATGCAAAAATGGCAGTAGACATTCCAACATGTTGGATGAAGAGTTAGGATCCAAATATATTAATAAGCTAGAATATTAGGACAAGTACAATAAGATAAATTTCAATTCAAAGTCTTACACTTGGGTTCAAAAACTAATTTAGGGAAGAAAGGACCATATATTTCTTCATCTCAAAAATTGAGCATTTTAGTGGACTTCAAATTTAATATAAGTTAACAATATAAATTGGTATCCAAAAAGAATAAAAAGTTAGGCTGCATTAAGAGAATCAATGTTCTAGAACTAGGGACATGATAGTTTTACTATATTCTATCTTATTCTGATCACTTTTGGAATGGTGTGTTTAATTTAGGTCATTACATTTTAAAACAAGCATTGTTTTGTTGAAGAGTACTCAAAGGAAGGCAACCAAGATGTTGAAAGCTTTCACTATCTTCCCATATGATGATCAGCTTAATATATCAGCATGCAAAACTTAAAGAACAAGAAATGGGGGAAGGGAGGGACCATGATAACTGGTTTCAAGTATAGAAAGGACTGTTATGTGGCAAGAATTAAGAATTGTTCTGTTTACAGAGAGTAGAATAATAAGCAATGGGCAAAACTTTCAAAGAGCCAGAAGTAGACTTTACATAAAAGGGGGAGGGGTAAACTTTTCTATCAAGTATAACTATCTGAAAGTAGAATAAAAAGTCATTTGACTTAGTTTGGGTCACTCCTAATTGGATATTCAAAGAAAAACTGGATGACAGGTGGATTTATTATAAAGAGAATTTTCATTTAGGTACTTATTGGACTAGATGACCTTTAGATCACCAAGGTGGCATAGTGGAAAGAAGGCTAGACCTATAATCAAAAGACCTGAGTTTGAAACTTTCCTCAGACAAGGATTAGTTCTGGATGCCTGAATAGATCACATACCCTAACTCAGCCTGTTTCCTTACCTATAAAATGAGTGCATCTATTAAGGCTATGTTTCAGTGTTTCAGCCTGGATTTTTGATACACTGAAGTAAATTATTTACATTGAATCTTAGTTAATATTTCTCACTGTTCTAATTAACTACAAAATGTTACTTAATGCAGTACTCAAAACCAACATTCTAATAATAGCTATTTCTTCTTTCATAACTGAGAGATGCTATTTATATGTATATAATATCTAAATATATAAGGGCAGGATAATATCATACAAAATAATAGAGTACAGTAGATTAAACATTGCTGCCCTTTTTTATTATCAAAATCAGAAATCCAATACCAAGATACTATTTCTTCTCAACAAACTTTTGCAAAATAGTATTCATATAGAACATTGAGGGGCAGCTAGGTGGCACAGTAGATAGAGCACTGGTACTGGATTTAGGGGGACCTGAGTTCAAATCCGGCCTCAGATACTTGTCACTTACTAGTTGTGTGACCCTGGGCAAGTCACTGAACCCCAATTGCCTCACCAAAAAAAAAAATTGAACATTTTTTAATACTACTACTTTTTGACTGGTCAAAATAATTTTACTTTAAAATTTTCTATTGTAAAACAGATTCAAGAAATCTTTAAATAGCAGATGAAGAGAAATATCCTCTCTAGTAGATTTATTGAGAATCAAATATTTCTGTTTTTAGAATAAATATTAAATAAATCTATTCAAATGTTCAAATCTTTGAGCAAAGTAACATTTAGAAGGTAATAAAAAGAAATGCCAATGAATTGTGCTTGATACAGCTTAAACCAATTGATATTTGTAACTCTTTGGAACCTTCTAGCATACTACATTTTAGTGTCAGATAAACTTTGAAAAAAACAGCAAACCCTTAACAAAGTGAAGTAGAGAATAAAACACCGTTGAATGTGATTTTGACATAATATTATCCAAACACCACCACAGAATGATTCTGATATTGGCATACTTGCTTGTTAAAAAGAATTTTTAAGTGCCATTTAAAGAGACTATTTGATTCTCACTAGTTATTATCCCCAGCATTTGAGAAATTTTCCTGCTACCATTAATATTTTTTAAGAAAACGTCTATTTCTTTCTTGGCTTGCCAAAGGTTTCTCAGTGTCAGTGGCTAAAAACTAATGGACTGTGAATCCAGTAGCTTCTCATTTTCCTCAGGATTTAAGGAATAAAAGAAATTTGCTGTGGGAAACCTGCACAGCTCATTGGGCATGTAGTCCTAGGAATGCTTACAACACCTTAGAAAGGATATGCCCAGTATGTTTCCAAACATGATTTGAATTTATTTATTATAAAATGCCATAGCAAAGAATTTTCACACTTTTTTCTTGTTATTAGGCTTCCTTCTGAAGTCTAGTTCCTGTTGAAGAGGAGTAGGCAATGAAATGAAAGAATACATATGCAAAATCATTTTTAATGTACTGAAAAAAATTAAAGAACTTCACTTGATGTGAAAATACTCCAAGGTCTAATTTACTTAAAGATTCATAACTTTACTAGGCCAAGGACTGGAGTCTTACAAAACAATCAGCATACATGTTAATGATGGATAGAAATATATCCTACTGTGTTCTGTAGCTGTGTTTAGAAAAATAATGGCATAACAAAAGTATCTTTTGAATTTTAAATGATTAAAATACACTGACCTTCAAAATTATATTGCAAATCATAAGGTTTTATTTTTAATAAATTAACTGTAGTACCTATCAATTCAAAATGGTTTGTATGTTTAAATATTTCTGGTAAGAACCTGACTTTTTTCTATCACCCAGATTCAGTGGCTCAGATGCTCAACTATCCTTTCATGAGATTACCATCAGGCTTGTTTCCTGCCCTCCCAACCTTCACTATACTAATAAATTTCTAATTCTTGTTAATTCTACCTTTACATCTTTCTTCTTATCTCTATCCATATATCCAACACCCTTGAGTCCTCATTGTCTTTTCCCTACACTACTGTATTGGCCATCTAAATTGATCTCTCTGCTCCCAGTTTTACACTTCTGTAACACGTGGTCCCTATAACTTCCAAACCGATATTTCTAAATAACAGATCTGACCGTGCAACCACCTTTTTAATCAAGTTTCAATGGCTCCTTATTTCCTCCAATTGTCTCTAAGGCTATGTACAATAGCTGCCTCCACCTTCTCTCCTTTCATTGTCTTCTTAACCTTTTATAATCTGTCTCTAAATCTTATTATTCCACCAAAACTCTTCTCTTCAAATTTACTAATGATCTTTTAGTTGCCAAATCAAGTTCTCATTTTTCTTTACCTTTCTGCAGCTTTTGGCAATGTTGAAGACTCTATCCTCCTTGATATGCTCCTCTCTAGGTTTTTGGGACACCACACTTTTGATTTTCCTCCTACCTATATGACCATTCCTTCCCTTATTCCTGGATCCATCTCTAGATCATGGCCTCTAATTGTGCATTTATCTCAGGGTGTTGTCCCTGGCCCTCTTGTATTCTCCCTTTATACTCTTTCATTTGTTGTTCTCATCAGTTCCCATAGATTTACGTAAAATCTCTATGCCAATAATTCTCAAATCCACTACAACTAAAACTTCCTAAGGAGGCATTCAAGCTTTTATTGAACATTGAAAGATCCCCAGTCTCTCTGCTGACCTCCAATTTCACATCTCCCATTTCTTTTCAGATATCTCAAATTGGATGTCCAATAAAAATATTAAACTCATTATGTCTGAAATAGATTTCATTATCTTTTCTCCCCAAATCTACCCCAGTACCTTGCTATTACTGTAAAGTGCAACACCATCCCTCCAGTACCTCAAGATCACAAACTGAGAGTCATACTGTATTCCTTATCATCTTTCTCCGCTCCCCATATCCAACCTTTTGCCAATGCCTGTCAATTTGACCTTTACAAAATCTCTCAATAAGTCTCCTTCTCTCCTCTGACACTGTCACCACTAACACAGATCCTCATCACCTCACATTTTGAAAACTATAATAGTCTCGTGGTGGGTCGGCCTGTCTCAATTGATTTCCCTCTCCAATCCATTTTCTATTAAGCCACTAATGTGATTTTTCAAAAGTGTAGGTCCGATCATGTCACCTCTCATCCCACTCAATAAACTGCAGTAGTCTCATATTGCCTTTAGAGGAGTAAAGGTGCTATGTGATATTCAAAGCCCTTCATAACATAACCCTCCACATGCCTCCTACCTTTCCAGTCTGGTTCCACCTTGCTTCCCAACATATACTATTTGATCTGGTCACACTGTTCTCATGGTTATACCATCAACAAGACACTCCATCTCTCAGCTCTGGGCATTTTCTTTGGCTGTCTCACATGCATAGAACACTCTCCCTACACTGTTCTGATTATTGACCTTCCTTACTTCCTTTGTACGAACTAAAATTCCACCTTCTACAGGAAGCCTGCCGCAAGTTCTCTTAATTCCAGTGCCTTCTATCTATTAATTATTTCCTAATTATCACATATCTAACTTGCTGTGTATACATTTGGTTTGCATGTTGCATACCCAATAGATTGTAAGTTCCGTAAGGGCAGGGACTGTTTGTTGGTTCCCTTGCTTTTAGCACAGTGTTTAGCACATAGTAGGCAGTTAATAAATGCTTATTAAGTGACACATTATCTGGCTGCAGCTAACTTTTTCATACATAATACACAGTAATCCTCTGCATGTATTTTTTGTTTCAGTTAAACTGATCTAATTGTTGTTCCTCAAATAGAACATTATATTTCCAAATTCTAAATCTTTGTCCAGGTTATCCTTAAGCCTAGGATGTATTTCTTGCTTGAATCTGTTTCACCAAATCCCTATCTTGCTTCAAAATTCATCTCAAGTACCATTTCCTTTGGAAATCCTAACCTTATTCTATTAGATTCTAGAACCCTCTTCCAAGAAATTATTTTGCTTCTATAATTGTTTCTGAGACTTAATATGATAAGGTCCATTGGGATATGACTTCTTTAAAAGGAACAAAGTAGGTAAAGTAGAAGTATGTAGGGGACACTAATGTATATTAAGAAAGAATACTTACGTGAGGAAAAATGTAAATCAGAAGGGAGAAGCATTAAAATGAGCATTTAAGAAAGATTAAGTAGTTCAATGGAGGTAGAAACCAAAGTCATCAGATTATATTACAGACTGCTGAAGAAAAAGAGACAATGAGTTTGGAAAATAGATTATAAAACTCGAATGAAGATATAATATACAAGTAATTAGAGACTTCACATTTACAGACATCTCCTGGAACTCTCTCTCCTAACAAAAACTGCTATTCAGAATTTTGTTGGTTCTTCACTGAAATCAAGAGTAGAAAAATGGGAACTTTTCAGGGCTGTAGTGATTCTATTTTAGAATTCACTAAGAGAAAACTGAAAAGAATCTGACATACAGTTTTCTGGAGAACAGATATCAAAGAGTCTAGTGAAAGAAGAGGTAATGTAAAATAGAATTGTCAGTGCAGGAGAGATGGAAAGTTCTCATAAATGAAATTCTTAAGACAAAAAAGAAAAACATATCTAATGAAGAAGAAACAATATTGGAAGACCAGGAAATTCATCAATTAACTTAGATTTTTAAGACAGAAAGGGTTGGGGGGAAGGAAAGATAAGACAGGATCAATATAAATGGCATATGACTAGATAAATAGAATTAGGGCAGAAGCAGATGAGGCAAACTGAGGACTTTTTTTCATAACAGTATTTTATTGTTTTTCAGTTACATGTAGAGATAGTTTTCAATATTTTTTATAAGATTTCTAGTTTCAAATTTTTCTCCCTCTCCTCCCTAGCCCCTCCCCAAGACAGCAAGCAATCTGATATAGGTTATATATGTACAATCACATTAAACCTATTTCTGCATTAGTCATGCTGTGTAAGAAGAATCAGAGCCAAAAAGAAAAACAAACAAAAAATAGAAATTGTATGGTTCACTCTGCATCAATGTTCCATAGTTCTTTTTTTCTGGTTTTGGAAAGCATTTTCCATCATGAGTCCTTTGGAACTATCTTGGACCATTGTATTGCTGAGAAGAGTTAAGTCTATCACAGTTGATCAACACACAATGTTGCTGATATTGTGTATAATGTTATCCTGGTTCTGTTCATCTCACTCAGCATCAGTTCATGTAAGAAAGGACAATTTTTTTCCTTTTTCAAAGTTATGTTAAGAAAATATTTGAATAAGAAATGTGACTATAGTTCATAGCAAATAATATAATGATAATAAATTATTGATAGAAGAAGAATCATATTTGGGCTAGAAAAGACAAAGGGGAAAGTAGTCAATGGAGACTTGAAGCTCAATGTCATTAGATATTCAGAACACCTGGTTGTTTTGTATTAGTTCAAGCTACCAGGCTGAAATAAAACGTGGGTCCTACAGACCTAGTAGTGGTAACATTGGGTCAAAGGGTATGTACAGTTCCATATACCTTTGGCCATAGTTCCAAATTGCTCCCCATAATGGTTGGATCAGTTCACAACTCCACCAACAATGCACTAGTGTTCCAATTTTCCCATAGCTTCTCCAGCATTTATTATTTTCCATTTTTGTCATATTAACCAATATGATAGGTATGAAGTGGTATTTCAGAGTTGCTTTAATTTGCATTTCTCTAATTAATAATGATTTAGAGCATTTTTTCATATGGCAATAGATAGCTTTGATTTCTTCATCTGAAAACTGCCTGGGAGTACAGACTCTTAAAAGTATTAAAAGAAACCATGCTCAGAAAATCCATGCAAGGTCAATCTGAACTTTCAAGTCTTGGATATTAATCCAGATGATACAATTTATTAAATCCTTCTCTCCCTATCAAAACAGGGTAAGATTAATGAAGAGAGTATACAACTGCTTTATTATGATCATTTCCTGCAACTGGGTTAAGTTCCTTATATAGGAGAGAAAAAAGTGTTGCAAAGCTAGGGTAAGAATAAAAGGAAAAAACACTTTTTTCCACTGACATCAGAAGTCAAGGATGTCATAGTATTTCTGTATATTGCAGTTTGGTAAGAAACATAAAACTGCAGAGCACAGTTTGGGCACTTAAAACCCTCACCCCTTAAATAAAGTTTTAGTTCTCATACTTCAAGGGATTTGTGGGTCTTCTATCTATGATGTCCTTTAGATTCTACCATATCCTTTCAGAATTTTCCTTCTATTTTCCAAAAATGTGCTATGTAATTACTAAAAATATTTATTAAAATAATTCTTCATAAAAAATGTCATGAAGGTAACATTTCTTTTTTAATCATAATTTCCACCAATGAAAGTATGAAATCACAGATTCAATCCATTTTTCCAATGAAATACATATTTCTATTTTCAAAGAAGGGTTTGCAATTGTTAGATATTTTGGTAACAAAAAAATACTAAATTCACAAGATTCTCATCATGTGTCTTCATTAAAGTATGTTCATAAAGTGTGAATTCTTCCAGAGCTATCCTCTTCCCTCCTAACATCAAAATTTACTTTTAATTTGCATTATTCACTAAATTGTTGCTATCAGAAACTGTATGCGCAATCTGCAGAAAGGTGGTTCAGTCTAATGGTCAAGCAGCTGATGATTTAATGAATTATTGCTTAATTTATTTAAATAGAAGAGTTTTGGGATGCAATCTCTTAAAGCAATTTCTCCAAAGACACAAGTTTCAAGTGTCATGAAATTACAATTAATTAATGTCCATTTTTCATTTTTATATGTCTAGTAGAATCTAAGCCTCTTACTTTCCAATCCTGAGAATAAATATCTTAAATATATGGGTAAGAGTAGAATTCAGAATGAAAGGCAAGGGGAAGGCCAATCTTCAATTTATACTTGCCAGCTCAGCCCCTTCCCAGCAAATGCTAGTTAATAAAAAGACTATTGGTAATAATTAATAAAGTATTTTAGGTCATAAAATAACAAACAAATGAGAGAAATTTCCAAGATTCTAATATTCTCAAAACCCAAATGTAAATCAACTATTCAGTAGGAAGTGCAGTAATATCTAAATTTAACGCAAAGAGAGGAAAAGATCTCAACAAAGGTTTCACTCTCAAGCACCAAAGGGACACGAATGGGTTCATCTCCTTTAATTTAGTATTTTATTTTCCTCCAATTACATGTAAAAACAATTTCTAACATTCATTTTGAAAACTTTTGAGTTCCAAATTATCTCCCTTCCTCCCTCTCTCCCCCCAAATTGAGAAAACAAGCAATTTGATATAGGTTAAATGTGTGTAGTCACGTAAAACATTTCCATAAGCAAAGCTCACAAAGTCAATCTGTTCTTAGAAGTCCAGCAGTCCTTAGAAAAAAAGGAAAATGTGCAGGTTGAAGATGGCTTCTTTATTCCCATGATTTAGGGTGTTCCAGTATAGCCTTCTGGCTGCTAGCTGGTGTGGTGGGTAGAACGCCATGTCTGAAATCATGAAGACTCATTGTCATGAGTTCAAATTTGTCCTCAGACTCTTACAAGCTGTGGGACCCTGGACAAGTCACTTAACCCTGTTAGCCTCAGTTTCCTCATCTTTAAAATGATCTGGAAGAGGAAATGGCAAACAACTCCAATATCTTTGCCAAGAAAACCCCAAATGGAATTGTGAAGAGTTGGACACAACTGAAACAACTAAACAACAACAAAGGTTATCCTTTCATCTCAACTGGACTGCTCTAAATTCAGATGGTCCTCTGATATATATAATCTACCCAATGTGAATTGAAAGACAATGAAAAGTAGCTAACCAAAATTTCCCAAGTCCTGGCCAAATCACGATATCCGAAAGACCTATGATGTACTCCTTTCTATGGAAGGCCTTGTAACAAAAAATCTACTCATAAATCCTTAATATTTTGCACTCTAGCTAAAATTTATCAATTAATCTAGTTCACCCAGAAAATGTTTTTAAAAGAAAAAGAATTTCAGGAACCAAAACACTGTAGATTATAAACTCTCATAGGTCTATGATTGTTAAATTTAATCCTTGTAACTCTCCTAGCACAAAGTTCTTTCTGCAGAAAGGAGGTGACTAATAGATGTCTGTTAAATTTCATTTTTGAATTGGAAGGATTATA
The DNA here is from genome assembly GCF_019393635.1 of Dromiciops gliroides. NCBI lineage: Eukaryota > Metazoa > Chordata > Mammalia > Microbiotheria > Microbiotheriidae > Dromiciops > Dromiciops gliroides. Next base: position 208,424,871 of record NC_057861.1, on the reverse strand, counting down.
TAAAGGTTATGAATTTCTGGACACTACAGTGTCCATGGATACTCCAGGAATGGTGTGTGGCTACCCAGAGCAGGGAATAATGTTGTTGAAACATAGAGAGGAATCCATCAAAGTCAGATTCTATGGATTCTTTAAAACAGCATGGTATGAGCAGGAGATAATTATATTGAAAAAATTAGTTTTCTGGAGTTTATAACAAAAAAATAATGAAAATGTAAACTGAAAGAAAGTGTTGCAGGGCTATATAGTACATCAAATATAATAGGTACCATGGAACAAGCTATAATTAAAAGAGGTACTAGAGAATGGATATACAAAGGAATATTAAAAGAAGGAATGAGAGTATGAAAATGAAAGATAGTAGATGATATATTATATGGAAAAAACTTTGCACTGGCCAAATATTGGTAAGTGCTATCATTAAATCACCAAATTTACATTTGTCTAAAAATAATTTTTATTATGTGAGAAAATAATTATTAATAATGGATTTTTTGAGGGGAACCAGGAGAGACCCAAATTTTAGCCTTTCTATCCCCCACTTCGGAATGCCCCCTTTTTGAAAAAGTTCTAATCTCTTTCAAATTCTAATCCTGTGCAGGGAGGTATAAAGAATATAGATAGACTCTTTTGTGTCTAGTTCAGTAAACTGAGGTGATTAAACCACACCTATCTGAATGCTCCTTTGCCTTCAGGGGGTCTCCAATTATATACCCTGATGTCATCAAGTTACATCTTATTTTAATATGGACCACCCTAAGGCCAAGTCAAACAACAGAATTAAATAATGCTAGCCAATTAGCTTTGATCAGTGTGTAAGGAGCCACTCCTATCAAAAAGTTTTTTAAAAGGCAGACCATGAGCCAGCAAACAAAAGCATAGATGAGAAGCCATCATTTTTTTTAATTGAGATAAAAAGGCCAGATCTTCCAAAGGATATGCCACCACTCTAGTGGCTTCCTCGGTAGCTAGGTGGCACAGTGGATAGAGTACCATGTCTGGAGTCAGGAAAACATGAGTTCAAATCCAGCCTTAGATATGTACTAACTTTTTTCCCTGGGCAAGTCACTTAACCATGGTTGCTTAATTTATCTGTAAAATAAGGTGGAAAAGGAAATTGCAAACTAGTATATTTGCCAAGAAAACCCCAAATGGGGTCATGAAGAGTCAGACATGACTGAAACAACTGAACAACCAATGACTTCTTATAACTTCTATGATCAAATGTAGACTACTTTATCTAGCTTTTAAAATCCTTCAAAGTCTAGTTCTAATCTATCTTTAGAGCTTCATTATACATTTCTTTACTCCTATGCTCTTGTCAACCAAGAAATTAAGGAAACAAAAAATATAGGAGAAATGAGGTCTTTAATCAGGGCAGAAGAACTATAGCTCATGGTATCACAAAGCTTGGAAGCTAGGAATACCCAAAGATGGGAACAGAGGACAAGGTTTTTATGGGGTGACAGAACAAAAAGGAACCAAAAGATTGCTCCAGTCATGTACATCTACTTAATGTAAATGAACCTTTAACAAAAGAAAAAATAGAACTGCTGCTAAGTATAGACACTACGAACTCTAAGTAGAAACTACTTAATGTAGGTGGACTCTTTCACATAATAATCATAAAATCCCAGGAGTAAGGTGGGGAAACATTGGGAGGGGATAAGTTGCTTGGGGGAAGGTGGGGGAGGTCCATAAGTCCATCAAGTGTCTGGAAAGGACAAAGACAGTCAGCCCCAGGCAATTCATCTGCCTGGGTAGGAGTACTGGATGGGGAATCAGTGGGTTCATGGTAAATTTGTAGTTATCACTCAGTAGTCCAACTAAACTAAACTTTTTGCTATTCCTCCCACACAATGATCCATCTTCCATCTGTGTGTATTGTACTGGCTATATCCTTTGCCCAAAATGATCTCCCTCTCTTTCTCTCTGAATCCCTTTTTAAGACTCATATATTCTGGGGGCAGCTGGGTGGCACAGTGGATAGAGCACTGGCCCTGGACTCAGGAGGACCTGAGTTCAAATCCAGCCTCAGACACTTGACACTTACTAGCTGTGTGACCCTGGGCAAGTCACTTAAGCCCAATTTCCTCACAAAAAAAAATAAAAGACTCACATATTCTGATTATCTTAGCTCCTAATATCTTCCAATTATCTTGTAATTTCCTATACACATTGTACATATTTGTGTATTTACACATTCTTTCTCTAGTTACTATCTACACTCCTTAAGGACTAGACCATTTTATTTCTGTTTTTATATAGTAGGTTCCTGGAACATTCTATCTTCTGAATAAATAATTGAAAACATGATTTCATTGATTGAATTATATATAAAATCTACTGTGCCAGTAATTATACTGGCAATGGATGTAAAAAATATTGCCTTACTTCCAACCAAGTTCAGGGTATTTCTTCCTGAGCAACAGCCCTGTAATCTTCATGCTACATAAGCAACATGAAGAGGGAGGGAGACTTGATTGGCCAAGAGAAAATTTATGCTCTGCTATATACCTTTATGGTTCATTGGAACCACAGTTTAAGAAGAGAAATTGATCGAGATTTGGGGGGGGGCATAGTAAATCATGGCTAATAGAAAAGCAATCTTCAACCTGAACATTCACAATTTTTTTTTTCCTAAGGACTGTTTCATCTTGACCAATACTCCTTTGCCTTCTCTTCGTATCTTAGAAAAATATTAGAATAGTTTCTTGGAAAAAAATTAAAAGAATGAGAAAATTAATAATTCCCTTTAAAAATATGTCTAACTGTAGTCACCATAGTGACATCTTACTCAAATATGTCCTTTTTGAAATGATGATTTCCTATTGATGAGCAGAACAAGATAATAGCTGAGATATTTTAGCCAGAGATCAAGATTTAGTATCAGAAAGCCTGAAATTCAACCCTGTCTCTGTTATTTTCTATTTTTGTTACTATACAAGTATTTACTTTCTTTATGACTCAGTTTTACCATGTGTTAAATGAGAGGTTTGGAGTGGTTCTGGGGTTCTTAACCTGAAGTATGTGAACTTTTCAAAATATTTTGATAACTATTTCACATCATTGGCTTCCTTTGTAATCTTATATTTTATTTCATGAATTAAAAAAAAATTCTGAGAATGCATCTATTGTCTTCACTAGTCTGACAAAGGTATCCATAATACACACACACACACACACACACACACACACACACACACACACACACGCACACACACCTCTGAACTACGTGACCTCTAAAGTGTCTTCCCATGCAACTCAAAACCTATGAATTTTCTCATTCAGCCTATCATTCTAAAAACTTCTATGCTGCTACTGACACAAGTAGACTTAGATTAATGTAGTGAACAGTGTTGGCTCAGAGTCTATGGGTAATGGATTCAATTCTACTCTGTTAAAGTGTTAAGTGTCTGAGGCCGGATTTGAACTCAGGTCCTCCTGACTCCAAGGCCAGTACTCTATCCACTGCACCACCTAGCTGCCCTTCTGCTCTGTTTTCTACCCTCAAATCTTTTGACCTCTTATTCTATTGATACTCATTCATTGCCAGACTACAAGAATGGATTACTCCCACTATCCAACTCCTCACTTACTTATTGAACTGGAGAAGTCATATAATGTAATTGATGGGATATATTAAAATGTATGTAATCTGACATCACCTGGGTTTTTGATAAAGAAAAAAGAAAAAAAATCATTTTAGTCCTCCTAATCTGATTACCTGTATAACTCAACATAGAAATTATTCCAAATCTTCTCTTCTTGAGCCTCCAATTCCTTCTTCCTTGCAAATTCCTCTCTGCTGAGAGCTTCACTTCTTATTTTGCTGAGGAAATTGAAGCCATTCATGATGTTCCCTCTTCACCCCTTCTTTTAATCTCAAAATATATGACAACATCCTCAAACCATTTCTCCTTTCCTATAGTCTGATAATAGGGTGGCCCTTCTTTTGCCAAGACTAATTCCTCTATACATAACTTTGATACTACACTTTCCCATCTTCTCTAGCAATTTGCCACTTCAAATGTCTATCTCTCTGTATTAAATCTATTTCTATTTAGTGTTTTTCCTAATGACTTTAGACATATTCAAATTACCTCATTTATTAAAAAGAAACTGCACGAAAGCCACTATCCTCTCAAACTATCATAATATATTATGTTTTTCTCTTTCTCAGCTAAACTCCTACAGACAATTACATAATTGTGGGTCATTGGGTGGTGTGGTGGATAGAGTGCTGGGCCTACATTTGGGAAGATGCATCTTCATGAGTTCATATCTGATCTCAGACTCTTACTAATCATGTGACCCTGGGAAAGTCACTTAACTCTGTTTGCCTCAGTTTCCTAATCTGTAAAATGAACTGGAGAAGGAACAAGCAACTACTCTAGTATTTTTCTTAACAAAAGTCTGAATGGGGTCACAGAAAGTCAGACACAACTGAAATAATTGAACAATAATAGCATATAATTGTCTCTTAGATTGCCTTTCTTCTCACTCACTATTCAACCCTTTGAAAAAAATATATATATACATACATACATATATACATATATATGTATACATACATATATATATATATATATATATATATATATATATATATATATATATATATATATATATATATATATATATATATATATATATATACTTGACTGCTCACTGCTCCTTTATTCTAATCTGTCTCATCTGTCCATTCTGCAACAGACTTGAGGCCTGTCAGTTACACTCAATCTGCCCATCTGCTAAAATGGTTTAATTGGGGGTATGGCTACTGCACATGCTTACAGCTTCTTGAAGCCACAGGTGAGAGTTTGGAGACAGGTGGATACCCAAGATGGATGAACAGCCCTGAAAAGGGCTGGCCAAGCCCTTACATCATAGGTGTTAGGGCTTCCTGAATATTCTATCTATCTTGAAGTAAGATCTAGCAATATTAATAACTACATAGATCTCAATATCTAGCTATATCTGTGATACAAACTGTGATACCATACTAGGATCATTTAATTTAAAAATTTGATAGTGATATTTTCTTTAGCTTATTTTTTAAACCACACTTAGAGAACAATGTATATTAATAATTCTTCCTAAATGAAAGGAATTATATTCTATGCAGACAAAAATGGTATATAAATCTTTCTGCAATCCTCTGCAGGTATATTTCATATAATTGAATAAGGCCTTGAGGAATTCCCATTGGATATGTAGCATATTCATTCAACTGATTTATGGCACATAAAACTCATTCTTTATTACTAACTGTACGTATAAATTTCATGGTAAAATTTATTTTTAGAGTTACATCTGTCTAACACCCAGAATACTTCTGAGTGATCATTCCCTTTGACATGAATATTAACAATACATTTAATATTAGTAAAATAAAAGAATGATTTATGAGGTAAAGCTATTATAGTACTGTGTGCATATATATGTACAGATATAGGTGTATTATATGTAGAAATAAAAATCACACAAAAGTCAAATAGAAATTGTTATTTTTCTCATTATGTATTATTTTGAATTTTCTTTATTGCTGCTTTCCTCTAATATGGGATAATTGAGAATTGCCTAATAAACTCGTCAATTTTTAGCAAATTATAAGATTGATTAATACTTGATTACTAATTGCTAACATTAATTATTAATAGTTTAGTAATTGTTTACTAATAGTTTAGTAAGTAATTTTAAAACAGAAAATGCATTCATATTTGTAGAATCCTGGCAACATGGTGCAGGGCAAGGTGAACAAGCTTTGGAGACAATATACATATTTTTAATTTTTGGCTTTGCCTATTACTACCTATATGATCATAGGAACTACTTAAGTACTGTGGGCTAAAGTTTCCTCATCTGCAAAATGAAACCATTGGATTAAATGTCTTCTAAATTGCCTATAACCATTAATTTGTGAACATATGAATTCTTTGAAATGTTGCAAAGAATGAGCATAAAAATTAATTCTTAAGATTAATTGTACTTTCAGTGCCAAGATGGCAGAGGGAGGAAGGAATCCACTGGAGTTCTCCCAAATACCCCCTCCAAACCAATAGGAAACTGCCTCTGAATTGTTCCAGGAGCAGGAAAGCAGCCTACCATGGTGGAAGAAAATGTCTGTCTTACCTGGCTGGGAGGGAAGTTAGGTCCAACAGCTGGAGCAGCAGCTTCTAGGCTCACATCATGGGGCCTGAAGCAGGGTTCTAAACATGGGGCAAGCCACCAGTGAGGCCCTGCCCACCTGCAAAGCAGCAGCCCCCAGAGCAAGTGAGCAGTCTGGGCAGCATAGTAGGAACCCTCACCAGGCACTCCACACTTAACACAGTCTAAAAGAAAGGTCTTGACTCCACTGCTGACCAATAATGAAGCACTGCCCAATACTGATCAACAGCAAGTTCCTGCCCTTTGGGACTATCAGCAGAGAGACAGTTTTTCCAAAGCAAACCGGCAGCAAGGAGCTACAGCCCTCAGCACATCTGCAGCAAAATTACTCTTCCAGGGTATAAGTAAAAAAAAGTGTTTATTTTTTTAATATTAATTATGACTATTTTCTTTCCATTTTAACAATTCAAGGTTGCCTTTTCCAACTTTATCAGAATGAAAATGTCAAAGTTATATTTCCATAAATTCACAAAATGCATCTTGCATATTATGATGAAATTATCGAAAAGTGTTTGATGATCAGAATGATAATTACTAAGCCTTTTCATAAAAGCTGAAAATTTTATATTTTTTCAAAAATATATTTTCCATATAATTGGCATAAGCACTCCTGTTTTCTTTTAAAATTTATTTACATACTCAAGTAAAGAAAGACATTGTAACTTATTTCATATATATCTATTCTCAGAATCAGGAAGACCTAGTTTGGAATCCTGCCTCTTATTTATTTCTGTCATTTGATTATGGACAAGTCCTATAACTTCTCAGTGCTCAAGGCAATTCTTTGAAAAATTAACTTGTAGAATAGCAGCTGATTTGCTTTGCTTGTAGGCCTTATTTTCATAAAAGAAATTTGATATTAAAAAAAAAAAACAAAAATCAAAAGAAAGTTTTAAGAAGTCATTTTTCATTGCTGGTATGAAATTTTATGGAAAAAAGGTTTTAACTACAGAAATCATGTTGATATCATGATTTGCACAATTTATTATCCTCAAAGTTGATCTTGAATTCCTGTATGAGCTTTCTGAAGTATACTTGCATGTATAACAAGTAAATATTATGATAGTTTTCAGTGAATGTATTTTATAGGAGGAAACAAAACAAAACAAATAAAAAAACCAAGATAATATTGATAAAGTTCTAGTTCAAATGGAAGCAGGTAGTCTAAGTCCATCAAAATAAAAGAAATACAACATAAAAAGCCTTCAAAATTTTGAGGTTCATTTTCCTTAAATATAAAACTCATGGACAATCTTTATGTAAAATATAACTTTTAGTCAGCCATTTTACATATTCACCAAAACCTTGTGAATTTTGAACAATCACAGACATATTGTGAGATCTATTAACTCAATAGTGAAGATGACAATTCATCGATGCCTGTTCTTGTTATGAGATGTTGATCTATGTACTTCCATAAATTCTTCAAAAAAAAAAAAACCCTCATCTAAAGTGCCACAAACATTCATCTAAGTCTTTCATTTACAAAAAGAAAAAAGAAAGAAATCACACAACTGAGATATAAAAGAGTCATGTCACATTCATTTCTGTTACCACTAACCCGGAATCAAGAGAGACATAGCTTTGAATTCAGTTTTTAATCACATCAACTATGTGACAATGGTCAAGTCACCTAACTTCTTTGATCTTCCTGTTCTTCGTCTGTAAAATGAGGATAATATATATATTTACATATATTTTATCTACCTCATAGAGTTGTTGTGAAGATCAAATGAGACAATACCTGTAAAGTACTTTGAGAAACTTATTGCTATTGTTGAGTCATGTCCAATTCATAATGACCCCATGGATCATACTGTCCAGGGAGTTTTCTTGGCAAAGATACTGGAGTGGTTTGCCATTTCCTTGTCCAGGAGATTAAGGCAAACAGAGTTTAAGTGACTTGCTGAAGGTCATACAGCTAAAGTGCCTGAGGCTAGATTTAAACTCCTCTTTCTGATCTAGGCCCAGCACTCTCTCCAGTGAGCCATCTAGCTGTCCAAAAGAGACTCATAGAGCCATATAAATATCAAATACTATGATTATTATATTCATTTCATTGTATTGATGTAATTCAAATATAAATAATACTGGAACAAGTCACTTTCCTGTAAATGCCCTTCTACATTTAATGTTCTATATGCTATTGAAAAGGTGGAATAAATAACTGTTTTTTGTACTTGAATAAAAGTATTAACAGCTAAGCTCATCTTCTATATGCTCACTGAAAACATCCTTATTACTCCTTTAGAGGATATTAGTCTCAGTCCAAACAGTGGGAATGCTATTCAGCTCATCCTTTTTCCATGTGATTTTGGCTTTCTCTACTAGAGATGCATATTTTGATTTTTTTTCATTCCAGTAGCTTAGATAATATGATGAAATTTATTAAATGGTCTTTGATGATCTTTTAAATGGCCTATTAAATTTTATTGTTTAATTATTATTGTTGGTAATTCATTTCAACTGATGTTGAAAACTGCAAGTGCCTATCTATTGCTTTCACACATTTTCATTAAGGATAGTTTTAAGAGATCCATAGAACATTCTAATGAAGATATTCTGGAGAAGAAAAATGAGGCATATTAGATAGTAGTTGCTGATGTCTTCATCCCTTTAAAAATTTTGAATAATATTACTGTAGCATGCATTTACCATCTATTCTGAAATTTCCACCACTTACTATATAAAATGTAGGGGTAATATGAGGGCTAAGCAGTCATCCAGTCACTAATCTACTAATGTACCAGGCAGAAACAATAAATCAAATGCAAAATTTTTAATTAGCATATAAGAGCAAGTAAATGTCATGGAGAAACCAAGCAATATAATAATGTTTAGTCCCACACACAGATAGCTGTCTTTACACAAAAGTTGTACGACCACTTGTAGTAAAGTTTTAAAAAGCATATATAAAGTGTATACTGTATGATGGGTACTTTGTTCTTATTCTGATACCATATAGACTATGTTTTTGAGGTATTTTCTAAGTACAAGATTCAGTGATTCTATGTGATCCTGAGTACAATCTTTTTATCTTTATTTTGAACTTGAGAAATAAAATAAGGGTTTCCATAACATAGTAGAATAGGAAAAATATATGATTGCACATGAAACTACAAATCTATTATTTACAATTTGATCTATATAATGAAGTTATGTAATATTTTTCCTTTTTTTATTCTTCCCTTTCCTCCCAGAGATGGCTACCAATTCACACAAATATTTATACACACACACACATATATATATATACATATATACACACACATACATACACACAAATATGGATTTGTATATATATATGTGTGTGTGTGTATACACATACATATATACATACACACATAAATGTGAACATGTGTAAAACCATTCTAAACATACTTCTTTTTGCCAGTTTTTTCTCTGGATACATATAATATCTTCCTTTATAGGTCCTCTGTAGTTAATTCTATATGGATCATAGTCAAAATTACTTAGTCACTCAAAGTTCTTCTTAAAACAATATTGCTGATTTCAAGATGGTGTAAGAGAGGGGACTCCCACAAGCTCCAGATAAAACTGTCTACTCACTCCAAAATAATGCGATAAAAAGAAAAATAAATCCAGAGCAGCCTAATACACATAAGAACAAAGTAAGACTTTTTCAGCAAAAGAGGGCAATTGTGATCACATACTGATCAGGCTGAACAGCTCAGTGTGCAATCTGGACCGAGCCAGGAACAGACAGTGCTTCCAGAGTGCCTCAGAGTATTCAGCGCCAGCAGCTTCTGAGGTTCTGATCACGGACTGGTGAGTGGGTTTGGCGGTAGGCTGGGGTGAATTAGAGGCGGTCTCTGCTGGAGGTGGGGTGAAGTGCCCTGGTTCTCAACCAGTGGGCTGAATTGCATGGTGGTGGCCCAATGGGGGAGGGGCACTGGCACACCAAGCTTCTGACCATAGAGAATCAGAGTTCAATCAGACTTCTATTTCCAGGTCAAAGAGAAAGTGACTGTGGTTACTCACAGGTCAGGCAGGCTGAGAAGAAGCCCAATCACCCCCTTGGCCACACGGTAGCTCAGAACAGTGTGTCCTGGAAGCAGTGCTACAGTGTAAGAAGGAGTTAAAAGCCAATAAATAGGTGGCCAAGATGAGTAGGCAGAGAAAGCAGCAGACCATCAAAAACTTCTGTGGAGGAAAGGCAGACCACAGTACACCCTCAGAAGAAGAGCATAATAACAAAGTCAAAGCTCCAACATTCAAAGCTTCCAAGAAAAATATGAATTGGTCTCAGGACATAGAAGCACTCAAAAGGGACTTTGAAGAGAAAGTAGGAGAGATAAAAGGAAGATTTAGAGAGATGGAGGAAAGAATGGAAAGAGAAAGGAGAGCAATGCAGGAAAGTCATGAGAAAAAAGTCAATAGTTTGAAAAGTCAAATGGGAAAAGAAAAAGAAAAGCTCTCTCAAGAAAATTATTGCCTAAGAATTAGGATTGAACAAATAGAAGCTAGTTACTTTATGAGAAACCAAGACACAGTAAATAGAGGGCAATATGAAATATCTCCTTGGAAAAACAGTTGACCTGGAAAACAGATCCAGGAAAAATAATTTTAAAATCATTGGACTACCTGAAAACCATGACCAAAATAAGAGCTTAGAAAGCATCCTCCAAGAGATTGTCAGGGAAAATTGCCCTGATATTCTATAAGCAGAAGGCCAAATAGAAATTGAAAGAATCCACTGATCACCTCCTGAAAGAGATCCCCAAAAAGAAAACCTCCAGGAATATTATAGCCAAATTCCAGAGCTCCCAGGCCAAGGAGAAAATATTGAAAGCAACTAGAAAAAGAGGAATTAAAATACTGTGGAGCTCCAATGAGGCTAAAACAAGATCTAGCAACATCTATATTAGACCAGAGAGCATGGAATATGATATTCCAGAGGGCAAAGGAAATGGGACTACAGTCAAGAATCATGTACCCAGAAAAAGTGTGTATAATCTTCCAGAGGAAAAAAAGGGGCTTCAATGAAAAAAAGGACTTTCAGTCATTTGTGATGAAAAGACCTGAAGTGAATAGAAAATTTGACTTTCAAATACCAGGCGCTGGAGAAGCATAAAAGGTAAACAGGAAAAAGACTTCATGAGGAAGATTAAAAAATCAAACTGTTTACATTCCTACATGGGAAGATAATACTTTGAACTCATAAGAACTTTCTCAGTAAGGAATTCACAGAAGACACAGGTCTGAACTGAATATGAAGGGATGATATCTGTAAAGCATTTATGTTTTGTTCATTATGAGGCAAACAGGGTGGGGTGTCTTATGTCTGGGACTAGATTTGGGCTTGGGGCCTCGTGGGTCCAGGACTCATGCTTTGTCCACTGTGCCACCTAACTAACCCATGATGCCATCTTTAAAATAGGGTTGAGGTGTAGGAGCAATAGACTGGGGGAGGGGGAAGGGAATAGATGGTCTAGGGAGTTGTAGTTTGCATGAAGGAAACAAGAAAATAGCTTATGGAGGGGAGGGGAAGAGGGGGAAGGAGTGGGGTAGTGAGCGAACCTTAATATCATCAGAATTGGCTCAAAGAGGGACTAACACACCTAGTCAAGGAGGTATAGTAATAAATTTTTACCTGAGGGAGGGGAGGGAGATAATTGTTAGGGGGGGGGAGAAGAGGGGAAGGAGGTAAGGGCAGATTGGGGGAGAGAACAGTAAAAAGCAAAACACTTTCAAGTAAGTTGAAGATGTTCTGCATTACTGCACAAGTATGACATATTGAATTGCTTACTTTCATAGGAAGTGTTAAGGAGGGAGTTAGGAAGAAAAATTTAAAACACAGAATTAGTTCAAAAACCTTAATCTCATCAGAGTGTGCTCAAGGAGTGAATAACACTCACACCCAAGTGGGAGGAGTAATGTATTTAAACCTACAGGAAAATAAGAGGAGAAGAGGATAAGGAGGGAAGAGTGAAAAAGGGAAGTGCAGAGAAGAGGAAGGGACAGTCAGAAGTAAAACACTTTTGTGGAGGAATAGGTTAAAAGAAGATAGAAAATAGAGTAAATATCATGGGAAGGGAATAGGATGGAGGCAAACAGCTGTGATGATTGATTATAATGGCAAAACATATGGTACCTACTTTGCTGGGCTATTATGAGCAAAATTCTTTGTCAAGTTTAAGGTATTATATGCAAGTTATGATGAACA